>NW_028227264.1:5525000-6080000 GCF_978045245.1 Mus caroli
GGGGCTCAGAGGTAAACAAAGAGTTCTCACCTGAGGAATACCGAATGGCTAAGAAGCACCTGAAAAAATGTTCAACATCCTTAATCATCAGGGAAATGAAATCAAAGCAACCCTGAGATTCCACCTCACACCAGTCAGAATGGCTAAGATAAAAAATTCAGGTGACAGCAGATGCTGGAGAGGATGTGGAGAAAGAGGAACACTCCTCCATTGTTGGTGGGATTGCAAGCTTGTACAACCACTCTGGAAATCAGTCTGGCAGTTCCTCAGAAAATTGGACATAGTACTACCAGAGGATCCAGCAATACCTCTCCTGGGCATATACCCAGGAGATGTTCCAACTGGTAAGAAAGACACATGCTCCACTATGTTTATAGCAGCCTTATTTATAATAGCCAGAAGCTAGAAAGAACCCAGATGTCCCTCAACAGAGGAATGGATACAGAAAATGTGGTACATTTACACAATGGAGTACTACTCAGCTATTAAAAAGAATGAATTGATGAAATTCCTAGGCAAATGGATGGACTTGGAGGGCATCATCCTGAGTGAGGTAACCCAATCACAAAAGAACTCACATGATATGTACTCACTGATAAGTGGATTTTAGCCCAGAAACTTAGAATACCCAAGATACAAGATACAATCTGCAAAACACATGAAACTCAAGAAGAACAAAGACCAAAATGTGGACACTTTGCCCCTTCTTAGAATTTGGAACAAAACACCCATGGAAGGAGTTACAGAGACAAAGTTTGGAGCTGAGATGAAAGGATGGACCATCTAGAGACTGCCATACCCGGGGATCCATCCCATAATCAGCCTCCAAACGCTGACACCATTGCATACACTAGCAAGATTTTGCTGAAAGGACCCAGATATAGCTGTCTCTTGTGAGGCTATGCCAGGGCCTTGCAAACACAAAAGTGGATGCTCACAGTCAGCTATTGGATGGATCACAGGGCCCCCAATGGAGGAGCTAGAGAAAGTACCCAAGGAGCTAAAGGGGTCTGCAACCCTATAGTTGGAACAACATGATGAACTAACCAGTACCCCCAGAGCTCGTGTTTCTAGCTGCATATGTATCAGAAGATGGCCTAGTCAGCCATCATTGGAAAGAGAGGCCCTTCAGTCTTGCAAACTTTATATGTCTCAGTACAGGGGAACGCCAGGGCCAAGAAGTGGGAGTGGGTGGGTAGGAGAGTGGGGGGGGAGGGTATGGGGGACTTTTGGGATAGCATTGGAAATGTAAATGAAGAAAATACCTAATTAAAAAAATAAATTAAATAAATAAACTTTAAAAAAAAGAAAAAGAAAAACAAA
Organism: Mus caroli; assembly: GCF_978045245.1. Classification (NCBI taxonomy): domain Eukaryota; kingdom Metazoa; phylum Chordata; class Mammalia; order Rodentia; family Muridae; genus Mus; species Mus caroli. The sequence goes on from NW_028227264.1 coordinate 5,526,324, forward strand.
ATATATCTTCATCTAAAGGCATATCGAACTTAGGTATGTTCTCCAAATAAGATATTTTTAAGGCTACCTCTCTGTTAATTTTCCTAGTAACATTTTGGTGGTCTTTAGAGTTTTTTGTTTTGTTTTGTGAGTTCTTCCTACATAAAATTATTTTACAGGAAAAAGAACATAAAAAATTTATTCCATCCCAAAGACACTGAAGTACCAGGTGTCTGTACATCAGATTCCTCGCCTCATATCTACTGTGAATAGTAAGAACCAATTTCTAAACAGGACAACTGTGGTGTTCTTCAAACAGCGCAGGAGATATACAGACTTTCAGTATTGGGAGCACCAACCATTAGACCCAAGTTGAACAAATGTATAATTTAGCTGAAATAATAGACTTAAGAGAAGATTTTTCAAGAGGGCTGAATTCCAGAGAGTAAATGGAAATGGCTCACTCCACCGTAAATACTCCACAATACTTGACAATCACCATGGAAAAGCTTTCATCCCCTGCAAAAATAACAAAATGATAACAGACTGCTATAGGAACAGTTTTCACATGCCAAAATCTAAGCATTTCAAAATAGAGAAAGACAGAAAAATACTTTTTAAAAGATACTCTGGAAAGTTTTTTTTTTTTAATTCCTGTCTTCTGTTTTCTGAAAACCATGTATGTTCATCGAAATATCATCTTGAAGTTACTTCTTAGAAATAAAAAGAAATTTCTAAAAAAAAAAAATTGTAATTTTATGTATTTGTAGGTGTATGTGTGCCTGTGGATATGAATGAGTGGGGAAGAAAGAGAAATGGAGAGGGGGGGAGAGGGAGGGAGGAGAGGGAGAGAGGAAGAGTGAATGTGCATCACACCAGTATATGGGTGTCTGACAGAGGAAAGCTTTATGGAGTCCGTTCTTTATTTTCCCTCTACCTGGGTTCTGTGGCACTAGTCCTAGTCACAAGGTTTATGTGGTAACTTGCTCTAACCAGTGAGCCATCTTGCCATCCTAAGAGTAAATTCCTTGACATTTTCTTGCTTGGCAATCTATAATGATTTTTAAATTGAGAATGTTTTAGGGTAATCAGCACCATATTAATTAGCTTGCTGGAATTCTCCCCAAGTGTGGATCCCTTTTTTACCCCTGTTTTTCCTCCCACCAATGGGAGGCTTAAGACTCCTTCTACATTTAGAATGAAATAATGAAATCATATGTTGTTTCTAGTTATTTTCGTTCAGGCCCACATTAACTAATTCTGCCAGTAACATTAAACCATCAGATCTATTTTGATGATAACTGCAGTGCCCAATAGTCTATTTGCTGGCCGATCCCTAAGCACAACCAGCAAATAATGGGACATGAAGTCTACTGCAGTTTGGTCATCAATTGGTGATGCCTTTGTTTGGGGTATTTATTAGTATGTACAATAACAGTTCCTAATAGAATTCGGGTTTTCAATCCGAGGCTGTGAACATGTGTAACCCTGCATGACAAAGGGGACTTAAAGGAGATTGCCCTGCATTGTCTCTAAGACCCTGTGTAGCCAGAGAGAGGCAGGACTGAGCATCTAGAATGGAGAGATGATGAAGTGAGGAAGGTCCGGAGCTCCAGTGTGGGAAAGACACAACCTGATGCTGCTCCTGGCTTTGAAGATGAAGAAAGCAGCAGCACAAGCCAAGTTAAACATCTCTGTTGTTTTCAAGCCACTAAGAATAATGTAATTTGTCATAGCACAGAAAAATAGTATTGGTCCTCAGCTAGCCAAAAGTTGGGTGCCTGGGTGATGATCTGACAGAGTATTGAAACAGCTCATGAAATGAAGATACTGGCTATACATGATGTTTAAAGAAGTGGAAAGATGTTGGCCTTGGTTACTTTTCTATGCCTGTGAAGAGATGACATGACAAAGGCAACTTACAAAAGAAAGAGTTTATTGGAGCTTGCTTTTACTCTCAGAGGGTTACAGTCTATGATCATCATGGAAGGGAACATGGCAGCAGGCAGGCAGACATGGTGATGGAACAGTAGCCAAGAGCTCATATCTTATCAAAAACTCAAGGCAGTGAGAAAGAGATAACTGGGAACAAGGTGGGCTTTTGAAACCTCAGAGCTCATCCTCAATGACAAACCAACTCCAACAAGGCCATACCTCCTAATCCTTCCCAAACAGTTCCTCCAACTGAAGATCAAGTGTTCAAATATATCAACCTATACGGGGGCCATTTTTACTCAAACCATGACAGTGTAGAAAATGCAAAAGCATACACTGTTTTTGCATAGCAACAGTTACGTAAGTGCTCCTTCACCTAAATGGGTAACATGACACACAACAACATGTTCTTCGCCAAAACACACGTATCTTCAAACTCATATGGTTAGCTCCAGTTTCCACATCTTAACATGTGCTCCTCCATAAATGGCCATCTCATGGACTAAATCAATGAAACCTGTCAGTATCTGTCAGTTACAGCGCTTACATACTCCATCTGCCTCCTCCCCACAACAGCCATACCTACAACTCTGATGCTCATCACCCAGGTAAAGGGCTCTTTATCTCATACTAAAAACCACACAGGCTTTCCCTTTCCCACTTTTCATGATCATGAACACCACTGTATATTATACTACAGAGCTGTCTTCCTCCCCCAGACCTTCCTGAATGGGGAACCATGGAAAAGCTGGTTTTCTCTCTGTATCTAAAAGGATGAAAACATCCCATGATCATAAAAATAGCTCAACTGACTTCTGATCAGCTCATGACAATGCTATGCCAACATGTGGAACACATGAATGCCAGTGGATCATCAGAAAGGATATTATATTCCATTATATAGTCACATTATACACCACCAGAACATGTTCTGGGTAGTTAAGGTGTCTTATGGAGTCCAGGAGTGCTTGCTAGGCAGGAAAGTGAAGATAATGAGCATAAAATATTATCCAGTTAATGTAAACTTATAGGCTGTTGTCTTAAGTATTAAGGTCTAAAATCCTATAATTAAAGATAGAAAGGCCAGAGGAACAGGAACTGTGAAATGAGATTGTATCTCCTTGAAATGCCATGAAAGCTACATCCATCGAGTCTTAACAACATGGCTGCCTAAATAAGACCTCAACAAGGATGATAGCAACAGACGGTTGCTAACATGGAAGGTAAACGTCACAAGGTCACATTCCAAAACAAAGGACTATGGGCAACTAAGGAAGAGTGAGAGCAAAAGAAACAGTCTGTTCCCAGAGAAGAGCCCTCTCCAGTTGGTTATCCAAACAACTAGTCAGCCCTGATATTATATAGAGAGAAGTTATTATATTATTATTATTATTATATTATATAGAGAGAAGTTATATCATATTATATTTATATTATATATATTATATATTATATATATTATTATCTATATTATATTATATAGAGAGAAGTTATTATATTATTATATTATATTATATTATATTATATTATATTATATTATATATAGAAAAGTTATATCATATGGACTGGGCATGTTATATTTAATCTATTTAAGAATATAGATCAACAATTAAGAAAAAAGAGACCATGAGCTTGAGAGGGAGCAAAGGAGACAACTAAGAGAGGTTAAAAGAAGAAAAAGGAGGAAGGGGGAAGTAAAATATAATATAATTATATTTTAATTTTAAAAATATGTTAAAATAGATTTAAAGGGGTTCTGCATCTAGTTGTAAATCTACTTGGCATAAGTAAGTACCCATTGCTACAAAGACATTCTGTGATCATTCAAAAGGGATACACAACAGGATGGCCCTATCCCTGCCACATCACACAGCAATTTAAAGACATCTCCCCTTACCACGCTGATCTCAGGTGCCACCATATCCAAATGTGCTGAGCCTAGCATCTAGGGGCATAGAAGAACAACTTAACAACTTACATCATACATGGCTCTGTCTCTCAACTCCAGAAAGAAGTTGATTCGTCTCCTATGTCTTCCTCCCATACCATGCTACAAGAATCCCAAGGATCCACAAAACTCTATTTTTTCATATCTGGTGCTAAGAAAGTACCTTTTAGAACTATCAAATGTGCCCTGAAGGAAAAAAAATGATGAACATACCTCCTCCTAAACCATCTCCTAGCAGCCCACACATCTTCAGGGTATCAATGTCTCTTTCCAGTGAAGAGGATTGGATGTTTCAGCGGTACCCATCCCATGTAAGCTAATAGAACATATAAAAATTATCTTTAGAGTTCTCCAGTAATTGCTACTCCTGGTTGTCAACTTGACTACATCTGGAATTAATTAAAACCCATCTGTGAGGGATTTTTGCTTAATATGAAGTGGGAAGATCTAACCATATCTTCAAGTTGAGAAGTCATGCATCTATAATCTAGATCTTTTGAGACATGAAGACCCAGCCCTAATCTGGCCCACACATTCTACTATGAGCCTAGAGAAAGACACGGAAGAAGGAGGCTTTTGCTCTTTGACTGCTTGCTCTTCTTCGCTAGCAATCCATTCCTTCATTGGCATCGGAGCTCACTTCTTCAGGAGTTCAGCATATATTGGCTGAAGACAGGCTGAGACATCCAGTTTCATGGACCGAACAACTACTGGGTGCTTGGACCTTCCATTTATAGGCATCCATTGTTAGATTAGCTGGAACCCAGTCTGAAAGTCATTCTAATAAATGCCCTTTCTGTACATGGCAAGAGATTCATTCTAGATGTTATTCTAGAGAATTCTCACTAATACAGTAGCCAACTAATAAGACATAAGTTTTCAACAAATTTAACACCAAAATAAAAATATTGATTCAGTTTGTTGAGCAGTACGCCAAGGGGTTGTCTCTTCCTATGCAATGGCATAACCACCCAGTGGCTAGGGCACATATCTTGCCTTTAAAAACTAAACAATATCGAAGTTCACCCAACAGTTCTGTGATTCAGCCCTTGAAACCCAGTGTCTTTGTATCATCTGAGCTTCTTGACATAAACTTGATCTTCAATTCTCTTTACAACTGTGCTCAGAAGAAGCCATCTCACCTAAGACTCCAACTTCAGTAAAGTTTTGAAACTCACATACACCTGCAGATGTCCCTGTCCTTTTTTTCCCATCTCCTCTCTCTCCTTCAGCCTCATGACCTTATGTCAATCAAAACCATACTTGGGCTTCGGAACACTATGACACTGGGCACAGTTTCCTTCCTTGATTGTTCCCAGGCTATGGGAAATTGCTTACAAACAGTAAGTAATGAAGGATTAGCAAAGCCAAGGACAAGCAGAGTTTGAGAACATGTCACATCAACACTGGATGGGGTATCAATTAGATTGGTTTCCACTGTACATCTCTGCATCGATATCCTGCTAAACTCTCTAATCCCAGCCAATGGCACACGAGTCAACTCCACCAGAAAGCAGTGCTAACTGACACTCTGCAAACAGAGCCTAAGTCTTCTAATTAGGGAGGAAAGACTGAAAAAGGTTTCCACTGCCATCCTCCAAGCTAAGACAGAGCAGAGCATGCCCACTGGGAATACCTGAGTGCACACACTTCTACTGTCTCTTCTGTTTCTCTTGTCTGTTAACTGAATGACGGAAGAAAACAGGAGTAACAGGAAGAGGCAGGACCCGTAGTTAGTATATTAAAGGAGAACATACAATCTCTCCCAAGTTATGATTGTCATAGAAATGCACCAGTTTCTTTGTAGTTTAGAACACAAGAGGACAACTATTCCTGGAAGCCAAATAGATTACTATTGATTTCAGGAAGGCAGTCTGATCGCAGATGAAGGTATAAGTTTCTTTTTTTCTCCCCCAGGTAACTTCTATATATGACAAATCCCCCCTCCCATTTTGGTTTTTGACTGTTTTATAATTTGCTATATTAATTGGATTTTTAAAGACTCTGCCTTATATCTTGACACAATCAGAAAAAGTATGTAGTGATGAATGAATACTATCTCGTGCGCTGTTGGCACTTTTCCCTTGAGGGAATGGCCTCTCCCTGAACCCTGCCCTTCATTGTGGGGAATTCTCTCTAGGTCTGGGATCAGCTGTACACTGACTTGAGTGTACACATGGCTCCCAACTTGCGCCCTCCTGCACACAAATCCAACCACACATGCTGCATTTATGACCCAGGTAAGAGCCGTAAAGCCATTGCATCAGCCCTGTTAGCACTCTTTAATAGCTAGGCTATTAAATTTATTAATTAAAAACAATTAAGATTTTATTTACTCTTCACAATATTTTTTTGTGCAGCCCATCTATGTGCCTGTCTCCCTGCTTACACATTATTTGCCTTTTCAAGTCCTTTCAATAAGATCATTATTTTCATTGCAAAAGTAGTATATTAGGCTTAGTCATTTATTTTACTGTTAACATTTCAAACCCCTCCCAAGGGGAGGGAAACCCCGTTTGTCTGTACCATTTACGAAATAGTAAATTACTCAGATTCTCCCACAAAAATGTTTCACACCTCATAGTTATTTAGGCTCCGGAAGTACAAACCTCTCTTGGGACCACACAGCCACCTTTCTCCCTCTTCTATACAGTTCTCTCTATTCCTTCCTCCTCCTGTGCTTTATCAGTCTTTCCATTTAGGAATTAAGAGGGTGTTTGTTGTTGTTTTGCTTGCTGTTTGTTTATGTGGAGTCTAGGCATGTGAGGCCAGAGTCAAGCACAGAGCCCACAGATTGAGAGTACTGGCTGCTCGGGCTAAGACCTGGTCAGTTTCTTGTCAGTCTGAGGGCAGCTGTAAATAATAATATGAGAAGAGGGAGGACTAGCATATGCCCAGGATACTGGATTGGAATTGTGTAAATGTAAGCAGAGGGTGTGTGTGCGTGCACGCCTGTGTGTGCATGTGTGCATGGGTGAGGGGGGCTGAGGACACTGTGGCTACTGTCCTTCAAATGCTACCATTCTAGTTTCTGAAACGAGGTTTCCCACTGACCTGAAGTTCTCCCATTGGACTAGGATGGCTGACCAGAGGAGACATAGGAATCCTCCTGTCTCTGAGTTCCAAATGCTCAGATTATAACCATGTGCCACTGCACCTGGCTGCTTTATTATGGCTCTTTGTATATCCAAAGGATTTTACCAGCTTAGTCATCTCCCAGTCCCAGGAAAGAGTTTTTAGCAGACAGATAAATCCATATCAGGGTATGTGTGTGAGTATATATATATATATATATATATATATATATATATATATTATATGTATACGTATGTGTATGTGTGTATACGTGTGAATATATAAATATATAGATAAATAAAAATGTGTTACTATATTTTTCTATTTATTATATAAATATATATTATATTTTTTCTTCTATTTATCTACTTATAAGTCAAAGACACAATGGCCTTCTAGAGGTAACATGCATTCCTAGTGCCCAGATCTTGTTTTGTAAATATTACCCACCTGGACTGAAAAGAATGTAAAGTTCTTAGAGCCAGTTCCACAAGAGAGAATTGCAAGATACGTCTAGAGTATCTGAATATGTCTGGAGTATCTGAATACATCTGAAGTATCTGAATACGTCTGGAGTATCTGAAAGTTTCAAAGTGTAACAGGTCCAAAGTGAAGCAGGTCCAAAGAACAAAAGCTTGATCCAAAGACTGATCTGATTCTCAGGGGCCAAATCTGAGAAATGCTGTGCATCAAAATGGATACCAAGGCCACATGAGAATGGCTCAGCCAGTGAGAGTGCAGAGCAAACTAGCCTGGGACCCCAAAAGGTTGGACTTGCAAAAGTTGTTCTCAGACACGGGAATGGTAGCATGTGCATGCCCTCACTTCCACAGGCGTTTGCGACAGACACACACAGACACACACACACACACACACACACACTAGTAGTAGGAAGAAGAAGGAGAAGGAGGAGGAGGAGGAGAAGGAAGGAAAGGAGAAGTTAAATTTTTAAAAAACAAGCTTGAATAGTCAAAGCTTTGACAATTTTGGTCTAGTGAGATAGTTCAACAGGTAAAGACACTGCCATTCAGGCCTAATGACCTGAGTTCAACTGTCACATAAAGGTGAAAGAAGAGAACTAACTCCATAAAGTTGTTTTTTGACCTCCAATACTCCAATCATGGCATGTACAGCCCATACAACACATACATCGTCTGCACACACAAATGAATGAATGGATGAGGAATGAGTGAGTGAATGAGTGGATGAGTAAATGAATGAATAAGTGGATGGATGAATGAGTGAGTGAGTGAGTGAACAAGTGGATGAATGAATGAATGAGTGAATGAATGAATGAATGAATGAATAGGTAGATAAATAAAATGATAAAATTGTATTATAGTTCATGAAAATAAGTAAGAATCAATTATTCTATATTGAATAAATAAGCCAGAAAGAAAGAAAACAAACATGTATTTTATAGTCATTGCTAGGAAAGAAAGAAGCCCACAGTGTTCCGCGTGTCCAGGACTGATCCTGTCAAGACTCACAGACAGAGGGCAAGGAGAGAAGGCAAGGAGAACTAACGAAGGATAGGACATGAACATCACTTCCAGCGCTTAAAAATACAACAGGTGAAAGACATGGTCCAAGTTTTAACTTAAAGCCTCTCATGCGTGAGGCCCGATCTCCATATCCTTCCGAGGAACCTGACAGAGCCTATGTGAACTTTCACTATGTAAATAGAGGAGGAATATAAGAGCTCCCTATTAACTTTTTCCCTCTGAGTCAATAGATTTTCCAGTCCAATTGGAATCAGTTTTGATTGCTTTTACAAATGGAAGAAGAATGAGCTAACGGGGCCTTGTTCCTGACCCCACGGTAACTGCACAATGAATATTATGCTGGTTTATATTTGGTTCTACTGAGCAGCGAGAGAGAATAAATCAGGAGCCCACAGAAGTATTTTTACAGTCTCTTTTAACATTTCAACTGCACTTGCTTAGAATCTCATTATCTCTGTTTACAGGATCATCCTTAGAATCCACCCTGCTCTTCTGGCTAAAAAGCAGCCTCGGTTGAAATCTAGTTTATCCTTTTGAAGATGTACTCCAAGTCCCGCTTCCGTGGCATGAAGGTCCCCTGCAGAACGCTTCAAAACAACCTCCTATGATGTCACTAAAAATTCTGTAGGCATTAACCCTTCACTTCTCAAACCCAGACTCTCTTTCAAGAGAGATCTTAATAATAATAATACAAAATCAAACCAAACCAAAGCTAAAACCCTCGAAATTTAATTGTTCCCAACCTAGAAAACCACAGGCTATGAAGCATTACATAAGGCATAAAAGGGTATAAAAACAGCATTTAAAACCCTCAAAGGTAAGGAAGTGACAGCCAACTCCATTTCCCTCAGAGTCTCCCATATTTTCTGAGATATTATGTAAATTCCAAGTAGAACAACACAGTATGAATTATGACAAATACGTAGCTTGAGGGCACTCAGATGATATTAAATTATTGTGCCAGTCATACTTGGAACAACACAATCTTGTCCTCAAGTAATGGAACACCCCTTAGAATAGCTCTCATTTTTCTTAATATCTGGCAACAAATCTTTTGAGTTTGGCTACAAGCCTAAAGCTTCCTTACAATCACAGAAATTTGCCCTCAGGGTTAAAAGCCAGCCACCCACGTTTGAAACATTTATGTCTGAACCTGCAATTTGTTGGCCACCCACACGAGCTCATTAAAACACTGGAACCAAATTTGCTTTGCCAGCTTTAATTATCAAAGCCAAGAGCTCCATCTCTCACCCTGTGAGTTGAGGATAGAGAGTTGGGGATACAGTTCTCTCAGTGAAGGGCCTGCCTTTTCTACACGATGTCCAGCACTAATCTACTCGCACTGAAAAGTGAGATCAGAACAGGACTTAAGTACACATCAAAACTGTCACTCATTGCAGGTGCCACCGAAGCTGGATAAACAAAATAAATTAGTTCAGTGGCATAAGACACATTTTCTACTCCAGGCTCTCTATTTCTTCATTTTACTCTTCTATAGTCTTGATTTTTTTGAACATTTTTGTGCCTATAAGAAGCATGCTTCTAACTGCTTTTTTGAAGAGCAAGTCTTCTGGGGGAATATCTTAACTGTTTTCAAGGAAACTGATGTAAATCTGGTGACAATCTTTGGGTGTTTAAATGTAAAATGTATCCTTTAACAGGTGATGGCAGCCCTCTTTAAAGGGTCAAGGAGCAAATCTCTTTTGGCTTTGTGAGCCTTTCAGCCTACCCTGCCAGTCAACTTTGCCACTGAAACATGAAAGAAACCACATTTCTATAATGAACCAAGGGCATGGGTATGTTCCAATAAAGCTTTATTTACAACAGCAAACCAGGATTTGGCCTGAAGGCTGTAGTTTATTCAGTTCAATTTGAGTATTTCTTGGCTTTGGTGTCTAGTGAAAGCTAGCCTTCATTTAGCAAAAAACAAAACCAGAAACACACACGGGAACCAGGGTTCTGACAGAGAAATCCATGTGGAATGGAACATTGCAACCTACTAGCATGTTTGAGGACTGTTCATTCATATTCCTTGGCTCCAAGTCCCATTTTCTATTGCAGGCCCTTAAGGAGTAGAGTATAGAAATATGTCTGCTTACAAGCTTCCCAGTTAACTCTTATGATACCAAACTTAATTCAAGTATGTATGTGTGTGTTGCATTTGTTCATGGTATATATGTCATTGTGGCGGAAAGCATGGTGGCATTCAGGCAGGAATGGTGCTGGAGGAGCTCACACACACACACACACACACACACACACACACACACACACTGCTGAGACATTATATATATATGAATGTGCATGTGGAGCTCAAAAGTTGGCATCCCAGTATCTTCTTCAATCACTCTTCACTTTGTTTTTTGAGACAGGGTCTCTCATTGAAACATGAGCTGTCAGTCTGGCTAACAGGCCAATGAAATTCAGAGATGGCTCTCTATTTCCCACCTCTTGAGTCTTGGGTTATAGGCACATATTACATCACCCGAGTGTTATAAGAGTGCTAGGAAACTCTTACTGACATGTTCTTACTGACTGAGGCATCTCCCCAACAAGTTAATATCTTTAGGGCCCAGGCTATGGGATAAGGTAGGAAGAAAAGCTCTGCACCTAAGGAGATTGTAGTTTGAGCTATTCACTTTTTATGTGTGTGTATGTTTGTTTGGAGACAGCAATAGAAAGGAAGTATTCAAATATGATAGAATGTAAAACAGACAGCCTCAGCCTGTCGCTGCTATCAAATCAGTGGCCATCCAATCAGAAATCAAATCCCCCCCCCATCCTGTAATTTCAGTTCATACTTACAACAGCTACTTAAACCTGCAGACAAGACTTTACACAGAATTTTTAAAAAGTAAATACACAATACAAATGATATATCCAAACTTGAGTTTACTGTCCATCAACCAAGGTGACTTCTCACTCTGAAGTCCTCTTTTTGCTTGTTGGGGTTTTCCTTTTGATTAACCCAATTTACAGACCAGATAGTACAGATTTTTAAGTATGAAATATGAATGTCAAAATAAAAAAGAAGGGGGTTGTCCAGGTGGCATGTGCCCCTTGCAAGGATGTGTTTAATCTGTAAGCAGGGAGAGACAGGCAGACCCAGTCACCCCTGAATAAAGGTGTCTGGTGAGTGTAAGTTCTCCTGACCATGTCCTGCTTCTGATTCTGGAAAGTTCCTGGTGAGTCAGAGAAAGTAAAGACAATAATTGAGATTCTGAGATCTTTAAACCAGCATCGTGCTCTTCTGGGGTCTACAAACAGCAGCAGTGAAGTACCTGGGTCCTGGCACAGCCAGGAGCCTACCAGATCACCCTCAGAATTAAACACAGAGCTGTAACCTTGGTGTCTCTTGCAGTCTAGGTGAAAGACATCCTAAACCCGCAAGCATTTCCTGCTCAAGTGCTCTTTTGTAATGTTCTGTTGTGGTGGTCGTTGTATTTCAAGACTGTTTAAGGCTAGAAGCTTTTCTTTACCATACAAACTCGTCTGGCATGCTCTTACAAGAAGGCAGAATTGGAGTGCTGCCTTTTAAATCAAACACCTTCTATAGGTACTCTGGCAGTCCTTCTAAGTGCCCCCAAAGCAGAAGGGAGGACCACCCACACACAGTGAGGTTTATTCCTGCAGTATAATCCTTCAAACACCCATAAAAGGTGGCCCTTCCCACAGGCTCCTGGCACAGAGGGCTCCACCAGCCCATGGTGGCCAGGACTTCATTATAAATGTAGACCCTGTCATTAGGACGACCAGGGTCCTGTCTTAATACCCCATCACTTGCCTTGATGGGTGGCAATTACCGAGCACCCACAACATGACAGGCACTATAAAGTTTATGAAATTTTGAAGTGACAGAAGGCACATCCTGTAAATGGACCCAGGTGGATTTCTCAAAAAGCTAAACAAGATTATATTTTATATATATATATATATATATATACCAAATGAATATGTTATCTTTTCTCTCACACAAATGCTAACAGGTCGAACCTGAACTCACAAAATATACCAGTATTCATTCATAACATTTTAAGTTAGTTTATCTGGCTGTAGAAAAGCTTTAACAGTTGTGTGGCATGGAACGGCCCTTCGGTGTACTGCTTAAAAGTGAGTGAGTCCCTTACGTTACCTCAGAAATGGTAAAGACAGCACAGCAATGGCTAGACATGAGCGGTGGCCAAGATACTTGGCAACTGAGATATCTTTCGCTAAAGGACTATAAATGGCAGTAGTTCTTATAGGTTAGAGGCTGCACAGTCCAGTCTATGAAAGCCAAATGTGAGATTCTAAATTCTGGCTGATGGTAGAACGCAGCAGGTTCTCTCCTGTCTCCTTCCCCAAACTACAGCCAAAGAGGGCACTTTCTAATGGAAGCTTGTTAGAAAGCACATGAGTTATAAAATATTTTGAAGTCCTTTTTAAATATATGCATACTAAATCCAAAATAATTTTACAAAACCTAGCATTTAAGAATGTAAATAATCCGGTGCATATACACACACATATGAGAATATCTTAAAAAGAAGACAAGGAAAACTATAAAATTGCTAATGTTTATGACATGGTTAATTCTCCATGAAGATGCTACAACAAAAGACTTGCCTTCTAATTCATCAAGAAGAACCATTTGAGGAAAGACACTTGAAACAGTGCGTCAAAAGTAAACCATTGATCCCTGCCCTCTACCAATCACACTCAAGTGTCATCTTCCCCCACAGGGCACCAGGGTTGGTCTTCACTGAGCAATAGTGAAGTGAAGTTATAGAGCTCCCAAGATTAAGCTACAAGGATGCATGACTTTCACAAGAGTATTCTATGTATGTGTATACTTGGACATATGTGAGTTCCGATTTAGGAGGGTATGCCTGATGCATGTGTAGATGTCGGAGGAAAAAAAAAAAGCCGGGCAGTGGTGGCGCACGCCTTTAATTCCAGAACTCGGGAGGCAGAGGCAGGCAGATTTCTGAGGTTGAGGCCAGCCTGGTCTACAGAGTGAGTTCCAGGACTGCAGGGCTACACAGAGAAACCCTGTCTTGAAAAACCAAAAGAAAAAAAAAAGAAAAAAAAAAAAAGAAAGAAAGAAATCGGAGGACAACCTCAGATGATGCTTCTCACCTTCTACTTCAAGACAAGGGATCTTCCTCTGTTTCCGCACTGTATCCCCAAGGCTAGATGGCCTGTGAGGTTCTGGAGATCCTCCACGCTCCAGCTCTGGCCATGACATGACTAAAGCAATTGTGATCCCAGGCAATGGTGGTTCCTCGCATGACACCTCCACAAAGCCAGGCAGAACCCCAGAATGCATGGGGTAGAAGAGCTGCTGGCCCCACCCCTTCCTGAGGAGCTATTGGCAAGATGGCTGCTGCGGGAGAGAGAATCATTCTTTTCTGAGGATGTGGTCCCTGACAGGTCCGCAAACTCCAGGGGCAGGCCCCTTACATAGGTGCCCAGCACACACAGGCAGTAGAAATTGGGCTTAGTGGCTTATCAGGAGAACAGAAGACATGAAGTTGGAAAAGGACACAGGGAGGGGCATGGAGGAACATGAAGGGGGGATAGGGAGTAGAAATGATCACATTCCATTATATACTTATATAGAACTGTCAAGCATAAAGACAAGGAAGGAAGGAAGGAAAGGAAGAAGGAAGGAAAGGAGGAAGGAAGGAAGGAAAGGAAGAAGGAAGGGAGGAAGGAAGGAAGAAGGGAAGGAAGGAAGGAAGGAAGGAAGGAAGGAAGGAAGGAAGGAAGGAAGGAAGGAAGGAAGGAAGGAAGGAAGGAAGGAAGGATGGACCAGATGCATGCCTGTAACCATAGCCTTTGGGAGGCTGAAGTAGGAGGACTGCCAGCTGAACTATATGCAAGATCCTATGGGGGAAAGCTATGCATTTTTCAAATCTTAGTTTAAATTATATAGAACTATATAAAAATAGAAACTCTGTGTGGACATGATAGATTCCCAATTTAATATGAGCCCTGGGTGCTCAGGACATAAAGATAAAGGAAGTGCAGCTTAGCATTTTATCTGAAGAGGGAAATGAATGAGTTCTCACCTAGCAAGAGAACCCAGTTCTCTGTGTTAAGGAACTGATTCTCCCTCCCCCTCCCCCCATGAACAACTATGGTAGAAACTCGGGGACTTTAAAATATATCCATAAGTTCTGCAGCATTCTCTTCCGCCTGTACTCCACTTCTGCCTGAATGGAACTAGGGTTAATGACTTCCTTGTTAGCAACAGAAGAAACTGAAGTCAAGATTTATGGCTTTTAAGACTATGTGAGACAAGGTCACCAGGTTCTACTTGTTTCCCTTGGGACACTCATTCTGGGGGAAACACTCACTGTGTAAGTAATCTGAGTATTTAAATACTGGGGAAGCCATATGCAAGCGGCAATAGCCAGCCAGATGAGTGAGGCATCCATTATGCCCCAGTGCACTATGGGAAGCCATATGCAGGAATAGCCAGCCATGTGAGTGAGCTACCCATGATTCCCCGGGGCAACATGGGGTGACTTGCAGATGCTGCCTAAATGGCTCCCAAATAAGAACTGCCAGGCTGAGCCATTCACAACTGCCGGAGCCACAATATCTCAAACAAAACAAGTTCATTTCATATCACTCTTTTAGGGAACATTAGGCACCTCAGGCACAGGAACAAGCTTGACTGTATAGTTGGAAACTCTATACTCACATACTTTGCTGTGTGACACTGAGCAATGGTGTCTCTCCTCTTTTACCTTTGGGCTGAATGTGGGGTGGTTTGTTCAACAGTGCATCGGGAAAGGAATGGCATACTGGATTCAAGCTTAAGCCTCGGTCTTCAGCCCCTGCTCTCTTTGTTCCCTGCCACTGCTAGAACACAGGCAGGCTCACCAAAGTTTTGTTTTTAAAAAAGAAATGAGTGGGGCTGGAGAGATGGTTCAGCGGTTAAAGAGCACTGCCTCTTCTTCTAGAGATCCATGAGTTCAATTCCCAGCAACCATATAACATCTGTAATGGGACCCGATGCCCTCCTCTGGTGTGTCTGAGAAGAACCACACTGTCACAATGTACTCACATACATAAAATAAATCGAAGAAGAAGAAGAAGAAGAAGAAGAAGAAGAAGAAGAAGAAGAAGAAGAAGAAGAAGAAGAAGAAGAAGAAGAAGAAGAAGAAGAAATGAGTGAAGTGGTCCTACCAAAGCCTAGCAAACCAGGTATGAAGTCACAGTGCATGAATGAGACCATGACCAATACCAGAACTCCCCAGATGACACAGCCATGAGTGACAATGGACATCTGGACAAAGAGGAATTTGGGGGTGTCTCCTTGACCTAAGACTCACTGATGGATACACGTGGTAGCTGGACATGGTGACTTGTGTCTGTAATTCCTGCACTTAGGAGGCAGGAGAAGCAGGAATCCAAGGCCATCCTCAGATACATAGCCCGTTCAAGACCCAGCCTGGTTACATGAGACTCTGTTCCATAAACTAAAAATTTAAATACACCTTTAAAAAAATGCCTGTGAGCTTTTATGGATGTTTGTTTACTGAGGCAACAGATAGCCCATATGACAGTAATAAAAAGTGATATTTTTAATAAGCTGGGTATCTTTTATACCATTTGAAAATGGTGGCTTGCGAGAGCTTAGTGATACTATGTGTGTAGACTTTTCTCTCAGGATGCTATGCAGAGAATTAGAACACAGCATTCCCTGCTTTATTTGGACTGGTTCTGTAACTTAGCTGGTGACCTGTAACGTAGAATGATATCTATCTATCTATCTATCATCTATCTATCATCTATCTATCATCTATCAGTTATTTATCTATCATCTATCTTTTATCTATTATCTATCATCTATCTATTGTCTATCAACTATCAATAATCTATCATATATCTATTTATCATCTATCTATTATCTATCTAATTGTTCTATCCATCTAGTTATCATTCTCTATCTTCTATCAATCATTTTATCTATCATCTATCTATCCATCCAACCATCTACCCACCCATCATGTCTAATTATCTATTTACCTATCTACCTATTTATCACCTATCTATCATATCAGTCACTATGTTTCTATATCTATCTATCTATCTATATATCTATCTATCTATCTATCTATCCATCTATCCATCCATCCAACTCCACACACGCACACACACACACACACACACACACACACACACACACAAGAGTATGGTACGAAATGCTGGTTGGCAATAAGTTCACCACCAATGTGTGATGTTGGGACTGACAATTTGCTGGGGTTTTTAGAATTGCTTTTGCTCTCTGGTGATAAATTTTATCACAGTCCCTTTAGGTACCACAGAGCAAAGACAGGACTAAACCTACTTCCCAAACTTCCAAGGTTAGAACTACCCTGATACTTACTTTGACCCTGCCACTGCTTACCAAAAGGGCAGAAAGGTTCAGACATAACTAAATAGCAGGGTTGCAAAAGTAATTTTCCTAATAATAGCCATCCCATAATTACATGCACAATAACTGTTCACCAAACCACTGAGAAGATCTATTTAAGTAATAGAGATGGAAACTACACACAATACTTATTACTCATGAGAAAAGCCAAGCACAAACACTATTTACACCAATTCATATAATGTCCCACTACTGAAGCCAATAGCAAACCATATAATGAAGTCTAGCAAGGACATCTTCTGGAAGCATATTTTTGGCCTTTTTTCTAATCCTGAGACATGGCAGCTTACCAAAAATTTCCAAAGGCCACTATAATTCTAAGCAGGTCAAAAATACATCATGAGTCAGGCCACAATCATCGTAACTTTTTGACCCCAAAATCAAGATGGCCAATCATCATGGTCAATATTATGGTCAGAGTTCAAGAGTTTTGACCGTCAAGCTACTTCTGGCTACTGTTTTTTTGGAAGTCTAGTTACTAATTTAACTCAACTGGAACCCTAAAATTGACTCTGGAAATACCTTTCCTCTCCTCCAACTCTCTGCACTGAGCAACACATGAAACATGGGACAAGAGACATTTGGGATTTTGCCTCATCCTAAGAGTCCCTGGTGGAAATGAATGGAAAAGGTGTTTGGAATCAGGCTGAGGCAGTGCCAACAAATAGCCCAGCTGGAAACCCCACCACCCCAGGGAAGCATGCCAGTTCCTAGTTTTTCCTTTCAAAATTCCATTTCCTGGGTTCCTTGTCTGTTAGGGCTACAGTCAGCTGCTGGAGATGGGCACCCCAACTCAATGCAGGAGAAAAAGGCAGACAAGAGAATCCACGGAATCAGAACTCTTGTTTTGTGGCGTCCACAGGGTGTAGAGGCAAAGGGAAACAAAGTAGAGGGAATTCCAAAGGGTACTAGAACCTGTGATGGAGGTTCACCTATGACCCTTTGCCATCCAGAACAGCAGGATCAACCACAAAGGCAATTGAAAAGAAAACGATGTTGATTTTTAACAAGCTCAGGATGGGATAGTTAGCATCATCAAGAGCCCCAAACACTGCAGGTGTCTACCTGAAATTGTGGCATTCTTCCACAGAACCTCCCCCCCCCCCCGCCCCATCCCAAGAGACTTTGAGAACGAAGTCAGAGGGTCAAGCAGGCTGCCAGGCCATTGCTGATGTTCTCGGGATAAGCTCATATGCACTTGAAGACAGGCACAACTACAGAGGTTATCAGTGTCTCAGTCAGCTCAGGGTGCTACAGCAAAATACCTCAGGATAGCTGGTGTTAACAACAGGCAGTTACTGATCACAGCTCTGGATGCTGGAAATCCCGAAAGGAAGGCGCCCTGTGAGAGCCAGTGATCTGGCTTACAGCCAGCCTCTTATAAATTGATTTCATCTCATGATTCCATCTAAGTCTACTTTCCAAAGTCCTGCCAGATAGCACCATCATACGTGGGTGGAGGTGGGGCCAACACAGATGACTTGAAGTCCTCCATATTCCAAATATCTTGTAATATACAACAAAAGTCACCTGCTTCTGAAGAGGGACAAGACATGGGGCAAATGCAGCACGAGACAGGATACCCTCCAGCCACCTGCCCTGCCTATCCCAGAATGAAGATGGCTACTCTCAAGGCAGTGGTGGACAAGCCACTCCACACACTGGTGAACCATGTCCAAGCCTGCTTCCCCACTGGAGAAAGGCTCTGGCTGAGGATCCTGCATGGGTGTACAGTGTAAAACTTATTTCAGAGAGAAGTCAAGATTTGCCTCTGAGGCTGGGTGACAAAGGTATGTGTTGTCAAAGCCAGAGACAGAGTGAGCAGATGGGAAGAGTGACATTTCCAAGACTCTAATCATAAGCAAGAGCCCTCAGGCCACCTACAGCACCCTTCTCAAGTGGACACATGTAGATCCCACCATCGAGGCTTGGTGCCCCTGCCTTCCTTACACACCCCCAGATACTACAGTTGCTCACAGAGTCAGGAGGCCTGGCTTGACCTACCTTAGCCCTATTCTGACAGCACAGACCCAGCCAACGTCATTCTGACTTTCCCACCAGCCCCTGATATCCACTGCTCAGGTAAAAATTCATCCACCAGGGTTCACAATACACAGCTACAACCCCCAGGGTGTGTCTCACTGGTCCCGCTGCATGGCTCTCCCCAGACAGAGTTATGTGCAGAGGCTCTAATCTAAATCCATCCTCAGGAGTCTACACACAGCACTGATGTTCACATCCACTCTCTTCCTTGATTAAGGCACTTAGCCGGGACGACTGCACCGGCGCACTGCACACATCACAAGACCTTACAGGTCTTGTTCACCGACAAGAAAACATTTCTTAATCTTCTTGCTTCTTCCTCACCCCTGCTCCAACACTCCAGCCAGATCAACCATTTGCCATGTCTGTCAGTGTACAATGTCCTGTCTCATCTTCCTGACTTCATCTTGCTGTTCCAGCCCCAGGATCCCACACACACAACCTTGATCTTCTGGAAGGAAGACAGAAGAGGTCAGGAAATAAACCAGGAAAACCCAACTTCATTTTCTCAATTGCCTTGCTATGCCCCCCTCCCCCCCCACCCCGTCCAAAACACAGCAAAAGTCCAGGCAACTTGTGAATGGTCACATGGTTGGTTGGCTAACCAGGATGGAAAACGTCATCCTTGGAGTCTTGTGGGTTCCTTCACTGAGGGCTCACTAAGGCCTCACGAGGGTGGGACTGTGAGAACAGTACTGACTCTCTCTAGCCCACAGAGGCTCAGTCAGAGGCATCCAGCCAGACACCCACTATAATAACCTGCCTGCTTTCATCAGGGAGGGGCGATGCTTGGAGATGATGAGGCTCTGACCAGATCTGTAACAGAAGGATTTTCTAGGAATCCTCTCTCATCTAACAGCTCTTCCCATTGCTCTTCTCTGTCCCTGAGAAACTTCAACCCTGAGCTGCTTCCAACATACAGAAAGTTAACGGGAAAAACAAAAGAACATTAACTTGCCATGTATGGAGAGGGTAAACCCTTTGCCTGTTTCATTTCAAATCTAAACTCGAGAGGCAGTAACTTATGAAATAATGTAAGCAGCCAGGTCATTGCCTAAAGATGGGGCTGATTAGATCGGGTCCATAACACCAAGATTAACCAACCTCAGGGTTGTCTTAGGGTTTCTATTGCTCCGATGAAACACCATAACCCAAAAGAAAGTTAGGGAAGAAAGGGTTTATTTGGCTTACACTTCCATATTGTTGTTCATCACTGAAGGAAATCAGGTCAGGAATTCAAACAGGGTAGGAACCTGGAAGCAGGAGCTGAAGGCAGACACCATGGAGGGGTGCTGCTTACTGGCTTGCTCCCCATGGCCTGCTCATCCTTTCTTTTTTTTTTTTCTCTCCACTTTTTTAATTAGGTATTTTCTTCATTTACATTTCCAATGCTATCCCAAAAGTCCCCCATACCCTCCCCCCCACACTCCCCTACCTACCCACTCCTACTTCTTGGCCCTGGTGTTCCCCTGTACTGAGGCATATAAAGTTTGCAAGACCGAAGGGCCTCTCTTTCCAATGATGGCTGACTAGGTCACCTTCTGATTCATGTGCTGCTAGAGAAACGAGCTCCGGGGGGTACTGGGTAGTTCATAATGTTGTTCCACCTATAGGGTTGCAGACTCCTTTAGCTCCTTGGGTACTTTCTCTAGCTCCTCCACTGGGGCCCTGTGATCCATCCAATAGCTGACTGTGAGCATCCACTTATGTGTTTGCTAGGCATCCTGCTTTCTTATAGAACCCAGGACAACCAGCCCAGGGATGGCCCCACCCACAATGGGCTGGGTCCTCCCCCATTGATCACTAAGTGAGAAAATGCCTTACAGCTGGATCTCACGGAGGTATCTCCAATGAGGTTCCCTCTTCTCAGATAACTCTAATTTATGTGTCAGGTTGACATAAGAGTAGCCAGCACCAGGGTACTTCTCAAAATTCAACTTGAACCAACCTGGTTCTTATTTTTAAAATAGTCAAGCACTGCTACTCCCGGGCCAAGCAGCAATTACACTGAAAACACAGACAAGAGGGAGATGTGTCCTTCTCCCTGAATGCTGGGGAGGCTAGCAAGGACACTTCCTCCCAGTTCCTGTAAACTCGCAGCCTCATTATTTTTTCCTCCTGGCATGAACTCTAGAACCTTGATAAGGATTCTAAAGGGAGAACAAGACTTGCTTCAGCATGCGAGTGAGCAAATCTGCAGCTGGAATCTCCATTCTCTGGATGAGTACAGTTTCTTCAGAGATAAAAAAGGAAGACTTAACATGGAGTTTGGTTTAGGCAAATGCTCTCACCTCCCTGGCATCCTGAGTGCTGAGAACAGCCACCACTTTCTAAGACACAAACACAGAAATCTGTGTTGAGAACAGCCGCCACTTTCTAAGACACAAACACAGAAATCTGAAATCCTCATTTGAAGGAATTAAAAAAAAAAAAGAAAAGAAAGAAAAAGAAGAAAAAAAAAAAAAGCTCTGCAAACTGAAATCTTAAACCTGAATTGTAAAGTGTTAGACAATTACATCAAATAGCCTTAATCATACACGCTTTCTCTTCTAGACAGCCTTATTCCAAAAAGCCCTATCATAAGGGTCATCTTCCGTTACAGCCCTTCGAAGACTTAGGACACTGGGTTTTAGGACAGAATTTCCTCTTTTTATTAGATCATATTTTTACTACATACCTTTTAGAAGAAAAACAAAACAAAACAAATCTTCCAACCTTGAGGGCTTTTTTCCCGTTGACTTTGGAAAGTTATCTTGGAATGAAATCTGCTGGGCGCTTATTTACTTTCCATTCTTTTCCTAATGAACATGATTTACACAGGTTTCTACCCAAGATAACAGACAGCAAGCTAGTTCTTCTTTGGAATCCCTTGAAGTCATTTATATAAACGCCCAAATTGCATAACAGCACTGGGATATTGAACAAAATCCTTTAAAAAAATGAAATAAGGAATACACAAAAAGTCTCAAGAGAGAATAATCTAAGTCCCTTAACTATAAAAAAAATAGTATTTCATATACATGTTATGTGAACCCTAAGAGAATTTTGTTCCTGTGAAATTAAACAAAAACAAAAACAAAAACAAAACCAGAAATAAGAGCTGTTAGGGAAATTATTATGTATAAAAATTAAAATTTGATTTATTTGCAAATATATCTTAGGAGCCACACTGATGCATACACAAAAATTCAGCACGCTGAAAAATGAATACTAATTAAATCTTGATATATTTGCTTTACAAATCTGAACTCGGATTCTAAAATTACATGAGACTGTTTACATTCCCAGCATATTAAACTTGCAATAAATCTCTAAGTCAATGCTTTTAGCACCCTAGGGGGGAAAATTATGTTACAGCTGTGACGTTCCTCTCCAGACTATTCCCAGAAAGCCTCTCATTTAGAGAAAACACAGTGATGGCACAGGCACTATACACATGGTTAGCATAAGGGTCTTGTTATCTGATCCTTGCAAACTTGTAGAGCAGGCGTGACATGATAGTCCCACAAGTGATGGTCCAGCAGCAGGTGGAATTCGGGCCTTACAAAGCCTTGTAGACTCACATGTGCACACACACACACATACACACACACACACACACACACACACACACACACGCACACATGGGGGGGGGAGAGAGATGAATGGGAAGGGGAGTCTTCAGAAGGGATCATTTTGTAAGGATATCAAGAGATGAAGAATCGCTTGCTTTCACTTCTGAGACTGGAGCATGACCCTGTGCAACACACTGTAAGACCACTTCATCTGACCCCTTCTGCAATGGCTCAGAGATTCATTCCCACAGCCCTTTCTTGAGTTGTAGGAGGATGAAGGAGGCACCAGCTTTGCCTTTAGTTCCTGGATCTGTCTCATCTGTTTTAATTTATTTATTCAACAAACTTTGACTGGAGTCCTTCTTTACCCAACCATTACAGGCCCTGGAGATACCATGAGAACAAAATCAAAGCAGTCTTTGCCCCCAAAAAGTACACAGCAAGTGTTTGGGGAAGTGCTTAGAAAGACTGACAGGCAATTGTACTCAGTCAGGAATTTAGGGGATAGAAGGAAGACTTCCTTGAGACCTGAAGGACACAGGGCAGTTAAGTACGGAAACAGGAATCTCCCTACAGCATGCTCTGTTACGTCAAAGCCTGAGGCAAGTCAAAGCCAGGCAAAGTCAAGATGGCCCATGTGGACCAGACACCAATAGTGGATGATACACATGCAGGCATAGCCTCTCCAGTCATGCCGGAGTCCCAAATGTCATAAGAAGCCCCTTGGTTTAATTTCAGAGCTGGGAGGTTTTATCTAGTTTACATTTTGAAAAATCTGTTCTGGTGCCAGCCCAGAGAACATTTGGCCTCAAATGGTAGTTGGTTAACTATGAGATTTATAGTAGCCTAGGGGAAAGACGATGACAGCTTGCATTGTGGTATCAACAGCCCAGGTGGGCACAGATAATCACATTGAAGGTGTACTAAAGACAAGATGTGAATAATATTATTGTCAGGAGTGATACTCAAAGATGATCTGGACTCTGGCCAACCTGGAAAGAATCTGTCTTCAGAATATCTCAGGAATGGTTCAGAAGCAGACATCCAAATCCTGATCTCTGCTCAATACAAAGTTTCTCCCCCTTCTTCTAGGAGGAGAATAGAAGTGAATGGAATGAGGTAGAGATTAAACTTTCATAGCAATGAATCTGCAAAGTGCCCACCTTTTGTAGAACACATTCCTATCAAGCAACCACATCAATTTGTGAGTCCCTTGACTCCCTGGACTCTTCCACTAGAACCATAGTCCCAATAGAACAATTTATGGAGAGCACCCAGGTTCTAGTGATGATGCAAATGAGGATAACTATGAGTTTGCATGCCATCACCATCAATAATATGAAACAGCAACCACTTAAGAGCCTTAGCACAAGTGTTCAAACAGTGTTAGATCTCTGTAGAGCACCCACCCTGTAGTAGATGAGGCAAAGGGAACTAGAGAGCCTGGTCCAGCAAGGTCCTGAAAGGGACTTCCTCCGGAGCCACTGATGTACGTCATTCAAGCTCTAAGGTCCCTGCCACAGATTCAGTCTTCCTGAGACTCCCTTCTGACCATGAATTTCTTCATGCTTTCTTTCACTCACAAAACCCAGGAAAGGTATAAACATTTCCTCTATCTTGACACTCAGTACTGAGCTCTTACAAATCTACCCAGAGTTCACAGCCAACCAAAAAATGTATATATCGAGCAGTGAGATACTTCAGCAAGTTCAGGCAACTGCTGCCAAGCTTGATGGTCTGAGCTCAAGTCTTAGGACACACTTGGTGGAAGGAGAAAGCCAAGCAACTTGTGCAAATTGGCAGCTGACCTCTATGTGTGCACTGTGGTACGCATGACCATTGATACGAGCACACACGCGCACGCGCGCACACAGAGAGAGAGAGAGAGAGCAAATAAATACATGAATAAAATTCTCTATAATTTAGAGACACATAGAAAGCATATGAGCATGTGTTTAAAGTGATCTCTATAGCTCTTAGTCTTTAATTTCTAACCTGCCTGGTCATCATAACCTTCTCTATCCACACTGTTACACCTAGATATACAAAAGTCTAATTTCCACTGAATCTAAAAATCATACATGTATCATGTTGTTCTAGGTTAAAAAAATTTAAGGTACTAGAAGAATTTGATGATTTCAAAAATAAGACAAGTGGTTTACTATTGATTTATGTGTTTATTGAATTTTTAAAATATAGCTTATGGCTAGAAGTATGACTGAGAAGGGAAAGGCGTTGTAATGATGTTCTCAGGTTCCAAGATGGGAATCTGGATGTATTCATCTCATAATGAGGCAACTGGCAGCCTTGACAGTCTGCATTTATGTGAAATGGAGAAGGCAGCACCCTGCAGTACCATCAATCATGGGCAATTGTTTTCTACTTTGGCGAAGTAGAATCCTGTTTTCTTATAAAACTTTTTAGTATGTGAAGAAACCTATAAGGTGTTAGGCCCCAGTCCTGTTACAGTGAAGAAAACCGAGACATGGAGAGGTAGCATCTCAAGCAAAGCCTGAAATACAATTAGTTGAGCTAGTAGTTAACCTGACTTTACCTTCCATTTCTTCAACTCAACTGGTAAATTTATCTGAACCATCTGAAAGCATTCCTGCTATAAAATACCTGCAAATGTTGGGTAAGACACAATAAACATCATTTTACAAGCTTGGTTGAGCTCAGAGGGAGTATGAGATGTGCCTGGGAGCCATAAAGAAAATGGAAACTGATAGCAAGCAGGTGTTGATACAATGGAAGCCCAGGAGAATGTGGGTATGAGAGCCAAGTGTTTGGGTTTAATGGCCAATAATAACTAAGGGTTTGATAATGGACCCAAAGGTTGGGTGAAATGAGAGCTAATAGACCATGCATCTCAGTTCATTTTCTGGTGCTATAACAGAATACTACTGTACAGACTAATTGATTGTCAACTTGATAAGATAATCTGGGATAACCTGGGAACCAGGCCTTGAAGACATGCCTGTAGGGGATAATTGAAGTGAATAGATGCTACCACTGTGGGCAGCACCACTCCCTGGGCCTGGTATATAGGAGAAAGGAAGCTGAACATAAACATTCATTCCTCTCTGCATTTTGACTATGGATTCAATGGGACTAGTCTCCTCCTACTGTGGCTTCCCACTCACAAGGGATAGGAGCCTCGAACTGTGAGTCAAAAGAAGCTATGTCTTCACCTGTTACTTTCTCACATCATCAGAAAAGTAACTAAGACAATGAGTAGAAATTTGTTTAGTTCAGGGTTCATTCATAAGCCACAAAGTCAAAGATCCAGGGAGCCATATCTGGTGAAGATCTTTTCCCTGCTTCATACCATGACAGAAGGCAGAAGGGTGAGAATATAGGAGGAAAGCAAAAGATTGAGCCCATAGCCTTAAACTGTCTTGCAGAATCTTTTTGTAGTTGATATCAAGCTGACTATTTACAAGGGCAGACTAGCATTAGGCTCCTCCCCTCAACACTCTTTCACTTAATGTGTGCATTTTTTGAGCACATGCATTAAAAATTATGGTACCATGTAAAATGGAAATGTTCACAGAACCACTAAATACATATTCAAGATGCCATCTCAAGTATGGGCCTTGTATAAACAAAGAGAAAACACTAAGAAAATTCATAGCTGGGATCTAACTTCCATTTGGCTTTCAAAGATAAAACCCAATCTAAGACCAGGTCTAAGTACCCTTGTGATAAGCGGTTAACCTGTGTGGCTTCACGTCAAAGAGATCTAGAAAGCCAGCTGAGAACAACTAGAAACTCTGCAAAGAAACACCCTTAACCAGCCTTAACCAGCCTTAGCCAGCCTTAGCCAGCCTTAACCAGCCTGGGAAGGATTCCACAGAAACAGTCCACAGAAGGGGAGCTCACAAGTCAAAACTACAAGATCACTAAGGAGGGAAATCTAAGATAAATCCATCTGTAGACACAAGAAATAAAACCAGATCCTTATACACTCCTGGTATCATCACTACTATTTAAATTAAGTATATAAATATTTATAAACACACACACATATTTCTCCAGGAAACTATACATATTGGAGAGCTTTACCCAGACACACCCAGAGTTTATGGAAATACAAGCCACGTCCCATCATGTTATTTAAAGGTCTATCTAACCACCCCAAACAACTTTTTCTTTGAATTTGATTTTAAGGGGAAACTGAACAAGGCCATCTAATTCCTAAAATTAGAATTTACCAATATCTCTCTTGTAAAATTAAATACAGGCCTAGCCAGAAGAAATTAGGTGGAACCGTTTTCGTCTTGGATTCCCTTAGGGTTTTAGGCATCCACAAGGATTCCTCCTGAGCCACATGTCTCAGCCAGTGTTCCAAAAAAGAGAACGAAAAAATAATTCTGATCTACAAATGTTATGCAATCATTGGCTGTAATCAGAAGGGGGTAGGGGTGGGGAAGTAGGATACCATACTGTTTGCCAACCAAAACAGCAACTAGACTAGCACAACCCAA
This sequence comes from Mus caroli, assembly GCF_978045245.1. Classification (NCBI taxonomy): domain Eukaryota; kingdom Metazoa; phylum Chordata; class Mammalia; order Rodentia; family Muridae; genus Mus; species Mus caroli. The sequence continues at coordinate 5,553,281 of NW_028227264.1, forward strand.
CTCCTTTGTATCTGGCACTCTCTGAACACGAATCAGAAAGGATACAGAAATTCCTTGCAGAAAGCTAAAGAGCCTGTTGTAAACAGTCAATCCTCTTAATGCCCTTGCAGGCCACGGGTGATAACACAGGCTTGAACTATGAGACAAGGTACTTCCTAAGTCAAACTTAGAGCCAAATCCTTAAATAAGTAAGAGGAGAAAAAAACCTTCTCTTTCCCCAGCATAAAATGATGCTTGGACTGATTTCAATGGCTTTTCTTAACAGGGGCAGGGTAAGAAAGCACGAGTGGAATGTGCAGTTAAGGAAAAAGACATTCTGATGGTGACCCAGACCTGTGTCAAGCCACGCCCATTGGTGCTTCATAGGTAACCTCATACATAATCCTGGTTATGTATGGTTAAGCTGGCTCACAAAGATTAGCTAAGATGAGAGGACCCTGAAAGGGGACCCTAATTGCTCAGGGTACTGACCACAGAGCAAAAGGGTGGCAGAGCCTTGTCCATATCCTTCCAACCCCCCAAGGCTGGCTTTTCATAAGATTTTGTTCTTGAAAATCCACATTTGAGCCAAAAAAAATCTTCCTCTTAGGGTCACAGAGAACCCTCATAATTTAACATCTTTTTCAATGGGGTCCAACACCAAGTGTGTTTTATATTGGCACATGACAGAGACAGACCTTGCCACCTCCTTCCAATCCTACTTCACACACAAGGCCCAAAATACATCACAGCGATCATTACCACCTACCAAAAGGATATCGTCAGGTTCATTTGGCATACTAAGAAAATGGAGTGCAGGCTCTGTGATTCTCTAGTACCTTCTGATGAGAGCAAGAATACAAACAGCTATTGGATAAGAGGAAAGGAAACAGAAGAGTAGAGGAGGTGGGCAGTAGAGAAGGGGGAAAAAAGGAAGATGACAGAGGGCAAGAAGAAAAGTCAGGGAGAGGAAAGGATGAGGAGGAAGACACAGGGAGAGGAATAAGTGAAGGAGACAGAAGCACAGAGAAAGGATGACACAAAGGAGATGTCTGGGATGGCAAGAGTAGGGAGAGTTGTGGAATGGGTACCACTCAGTGGCCAGCCCCTCCCATCCTACCCACCTAACTGACTTTCTCAGCTGGAGTCTAGTCTTAGACCACTCTGGGAAATGACTTGTCACATGGCTGGCCCATACTAAAGATTGCCCATAAGTACCCTGGTTATTAGGTATGTCCACAGGGGCAGAGAGGGCTGCCACAGAAGCCCAGCAGAATATTAGAGGTGGCATGTGTCACCATGGCAGTATGCTTTGAGCATTGTGGGCAATCAGAAAGAAGAGATAGCTCCTGGCTGGGATCGGGAAAGAACGTGAGAGGAAGAATGAAGAAAGTCGCAAGAGCAGAGTGTAGTATGGTGGCCCTGAGGGTAAGGGTAGACTTCATTTCTTGGGGGTCTCAAACAAGTCCTCCTCCATTCCAACCAAAGAAGTCTTTGCACATCACTGTGCCAAGTTTGACCTTGACTTGAGAGGTCTACCTCACCATAGATTATGTAGGTCTTTGCCAACACCAATCACACACCCTATATGCTGAACGCCCCATTGATCTTGCTATTCTCCCATCAGGGTAGGAGGGAAGGACCCAAGAACATTGGTTTTCAAGGAACAAGTGTGTAGAGAAAGAGACAGAGCATTGGCAGGAGCCCCTGGGCCCCACTTCTGGAGTTTCCCTGAAAGGATATTATTTCATCTCAAAGTGCTTCATTCAACTAACTTGATTCATAAAACTTACATGCAATTATCAAGAAATGTTTCTGTGTTGTTAAGCAAGATCTCGCCTTTCTTTTAAGTACAAAGAATTTGTTGAAGCAAGAACAAAGTCCCATCTTTCTGCTTCATGAGGTGATTTGAAACTACCCATTAGTGTCTTGAGTTGGAAAAGTCTCACAGAAGCCACTGGGCCTGGGAGGCAATGGAAATATTGGTACAAGGACCCAAAAGCAGCCACCTTAGACCCACACAAGATTACCTGAACCATTCATATATTCCAGGTGTTGAGAGTATATGTGGGTGTAGGTAAGAGCCAAACTTCTGCTGATAATAAAATACCTCTGCAAATGAAGCAAAATTAATGGCTGTTTATCGCTTTAACCAGACCACAATGATGCAGCCGAAAGAAGGAATCAATATTATTACATTAACATTTATCACACCTGACATAGCAGTTATACAAATCAAACCCATGGCATGGTTTTATAGCTCCATTAGATTGTAAAAATATATAATCTAAGCAAAGGCAGAATATTTTAGAGTAGAAGAAACCACAGGCTCCAGCCAGACCTGTACTCATTCTACACCCCACCTGAAGAAGTTATTCTACCCAAGGCTGTAGGTGTTGCTGGGGTTTTTTGTCTGTTTGTTTTTCAGAAGTCTCAGGATAAAATATTGCAGGAGAGGATTTCTTTTTTTTTTCCTGAGTGTAGTAGGGGAAAAAAAAAACCAACTCTTTGAAGACCTAGAGTTTTGAGCCTTGCCCAAAATCTACCACTTAAGAAAACAATCTCACACCAAGTCCAAGAAATCAAACAAGGAGGTGCTTTGTATTGCAAATCAGAAGCCTGTCCACAATACACAGGAGCAAAGTTGGAAGGGAGGCAATCTTCCAAGTCAGGCAGGCAGAGAGATCCCTCGATGTCTGTTAGAGAGGTCCCAGGGAACCACTCAAGACCAAAGACTTGAGTGTTTTCCCACAACACTGACACCACAGGCCAAACATGGGATCTTGCCGCCTTCTTCCAGCCCACACCTTGTCCCCACCCAAGGCATCCAAGCATTTCTTATTATACTTTGGGAACTTCTAAAACTTAGTTTTCCTTTTTTTTTTTGGGGGGGGGTGAGAGGCAGGGAAAGCGTTATAAATCACATTTCATAAAATCCAACAATGGTTCATTGCAATCTGACCCAAAACAGAAGTTGAGAAACTGCAGGTTGGCAAGGCTTTGCATCAACAACCAGTGCCCTTTAATACTGAAAAACATTGTGAGCCAGGGCTGTATTTAAGATGACAGACAGCCTTTCCTCAGGATGTGGAGCAGACTTGCAAGAGAGCTGTGGTACTGAATTCTTAAGCCATGAGTGCACAGAGTCAAAAGAGGGGCTTCAAAGCATGTACACGCGCGCGGAGTGTGGCCAACATGGGAGAAGTAACCTCCACCACATTATTAGCTGTGCCAGTTATTTATGATATGAATAGGCCTTTCTCATCAAGTTTATCTGATGCTCTGATGTTTGGTGCCTGCCTAGAGGAGTGGAGATGCTCAGGCCCTGGATCTTCAAGGAGCATCTTCTGCATGTGGAAATTTCCACCTTCCAGAAGGTCACCATAGACCCCAAACACTAAGATACTCCACTTAACACTAAGATACTCCACTTAACACTAAGATACTCCACTTAAAAAAAATCATCTCCAGGATGGAGAACCTCCTACCCATGCCATTAAGCAACTAAAGCCAATACAGCAATACAGAGTATGACTCACAAACATCACAGAGGGCAGAAGCAGTCTTGAACCTAAAAGGACACGTGATTTCAATTATACACAGTTCCAAGGCAGGCAGTAACTTCTGTACTCAGAGGTGAGAGAGGAGGCATAGTAACTTCCAGATGGTACAAAGGACTACTAGCATTCTGGGGTCCTAGCATCTTGTCTGAGCAAGGCACACAGGCTATATCTGCGGAGTATTTCCTGTACTCTGTGGTCACAGGACTAGTGTGTGTTGCTTTAAGTACAAATTGCACCCAGTATACTCATGTGTAGTAGGATTGTTTTTTACTTGATTAAAAAAATAATAACTTGTATGAGATGTAGAATGTAAAGAAAATATTAACAAGGAAAAAAACCCCTCATCTGTCTGGATTTGCAGACTGATTATAGAGATCACTTCCCATGGTCACAGACTCATTTCCACTACATATCAGGAATTGTTTCCCATCATTACATTGTCCTCCACCACATCTTTCCAACTGCTGTATTACAACCTGTAACAATGTGCACGACAAGTTATTTAGCCAAGAGTGCTTTGCTAGATATTCAGTTTGTAATGAGTCATTAAGACCAACACTGTAAACAACCACAGAGATCTTTACCCACATCAAAATGATTATTTTCTTAATATAAACTCCCTAAAGGATATCTGGCTCAAAGGATATGTAACTAATTAACTTCCAGGAAGAAGTTCTGCTCATTTGCATTTCTGACAGCTCGGTTTGGGAGTTCCTATTCAAAGAAGATTAATTTTTGGAAGAAAACATACAGTAGAAGATAGTTCCAGTGGTGTTGCATCAAACTCTGGACAGCCCCGGGACACAGAGCAATTATTAAACAGACCTCTAAATATAAACAAGTTAACTATAAAATTTACCATAAAACTGAAAAGCCCTGGGGCTGGAGAGATGGCTCAATGGTCTAGAATATTTGTTGTTCTCGAAGAAGACCTGGGTTTGGTTCCCAGTCCCCACAGGGCATCTCATAACTCTCTCTAGTCCCAAAGGACCAAGCACTCTCTTCTGACCTCTGTGGGTACCGTGTATGCACATGGTGCACACACATACACGTGTGCAAAACACCCACACACATAAAATCTTTACGGACTAGAGAGATGGCTCAAAGGTTTGGAGCAACTGTTGCTCTTGCTAAGGACCTGGATTTGATTCCTGGTACCCATACGGTGACTCACAATTATTCATAATTTCAGTTCCAGACAATCAAATTCCTTCTTCTGACCTCTGAGTGCATTTATACACATGTATAAAACAAAACAAAACAGTCCAAAAATATATTAAAAGTAAATCAAATATCAAAAACAAACAAAATAACCTGGAAAGTTCGGCTACCTGAAACACAGTTCTTAGCCTCGAGTATGAGCTCTGGTCCTGACCACCATCCTTAAAAATCCGATCAGCTGACTGCAGAACAGTGCCCAGGGGGGCTGTGCACAGACAAGGACGCTCACACTTCCCTTTCTGGAAGACGTTTGAAAGCTGTCTTGAGCCTTTCCTTGGAACTGCCTCATGCTGAGTCTACATGCATCCCAGCCCCAGGGGACCCCTGGGTTTCATGGAGCACAGAGTATAGGGTTGACCTAAGCAAGATGGGGAGCCGAGGGCCCTCTCTGCCAGCGTAGGATCAAAGCAAGTTATTTTTTTCAGTTTAGGAAACTCCTATATATTTGGGGGTGCAGAGGACCAAGGATAATTTATTCAAAGGCAGAAAATGTTCTTTAAAAATCACACTAATGGGAAACAGATTACTCTTGAGATCAGGGCTTCTTAAACTTCTCCCACTCATGACCCCTTTAACCTGAGAAAATGTTCTGTAACCTCAGGTATATAGATCAGCTATTTACTAATAATGAATCCCAAAGAAATTTATGTTCAAATAATAATTAGACATAAATGACTACCATTTGTTGGAGATAAAAGGATTTCTTTTCCAAATAATGAGATGGATATGCTTGCTTATTTCACATAAAGAATAAAATGTTGGCTGAATATTTGATGCCATTTGATACTTAAAGAATCTTCAACCATTCTCAAAGCTGGCCAGTATTTTATCTTCTAACCGTAAATGCTGATAATGTAACATCACACAAATGTATGCTAAAAAACAGAAACATTGAAGGGTGTACTGGCTGGTTTTGTGTGTCAACCTGACACAGGCTGGAATTATCACAGAGAAAGGAGTTTCAGTTGGGGAAGTGCCTCCTTGAGATTCAGCTGTAAGGCATTTGCTCAAATTCAAACATTGTAAACACAATCTAACAGTATATAATTTGATACATGCTGAGAAATGACAATAGGTAAAAGAACAAAAGTCTTTGTTTCCTATATTAAACCACTGTGTTTCTCACAGTCATAACTAGAGTACAGTCTCAAATGGGAGCCGAGCTGTTCCGGGCACTGCCCTTGACTGAATGGTGTGGCTGCATGCTGGGTCCAGAACGAAGCCTGCAGTGCAGTCGCATGGTAAAACACAGGTGAGTGTTGTTAGGGACACTTGAAATTCATTACACATTTGACTTTGAACTAAGCCCAGTAGACACATCTTCCAAAACCTTTTAACAAGCTTTCTGTGACCCTCCCACATCCAAGTACAAGACTCTGTGTAGGATTGTGACTCACGGTTTAAGGCTGTACTACTCTAAGAGAGCAATCAAATACACTACATACGTTTACGAAAAAACCAAGGAGCAAAATTAATTGCTATAAGAAGCTGTGCTCTAGGTCATCACCAATCAATCCTAAAATGCTAAAAGTGGGTATGATTTGCAAGGCAGTGAGTGAGAGCAATTGTGAGAGCGATCGTCCCCCGCGAGCAGAGCGCGGATCAACATCTGCACAGGCGCTTTTCCCATCTTCCTTTGTAGGCTGCACAAAACTGTTTGCATCCAGATACTGGCTTTTGAGCCACAAGGATGGTAAACACCGATTGTCTGAGAATGCTTCCTCCCAAAACTAACGTCGTAGTCTATCTCAGGACCAATGAAACTGGTGCTTTCGCGCTGATCCTGTATTAAGCTTTACGATGATAGAGGCTCCTGATTGTCACACAAGGCCGGTGGTTCTCAACCTTCTTAATGTTGTGGCCCTTTATTACAGTTCCTCGGGTTGTGGAGACCCCCCAACCAAAAAAATTATTTTTGTTGCTACTTCATAAATGTAATTTTGCTACTGTTATGAAGTGTAATGTAAATATCTGTATTTTCAGATGGTCTTGGGCAAACTCTGGGAAAGGGTCAATGGATACTTCTCCCAGGGAATCTGCAAACCACAGGCTTAGAACCACTGCCCTAGACAAAAGACAGCAAGCAAACTTTAACATTCAGGGGTAGAATGCCAGAACACACGTTCCTCCCTTATCGTTGCTCTAGACAGAGACAAAAAGGAGGGGTTTGCTATCTCACCACAAACAAAAACAGAAAATCTAGAACCCATTCTGAGACCCAGAATATTTTAATATGTAAATATTTTCTTCCAAATAAGTGCTTAGTGGTCAGCACTGCCACCAACCTCGGGGTGTCAGAAGAGAACCTGTTTTTCCCCAGAAAGTAAAAATAGTGACATTGAGTCAATCCTGTACACATCTAATTACTGAATTTTCAGTAAATGTAAACAATGGAAAATATCGGCAACACAAATACAAGAAACCACGTCGTACTCTTAATATGAAAGTTGCTTAGGACATTGGCTTCACACCCTAGGAAAATATGATGGAGATGTAGTATTTAAACCCGACTTCAAGTCTGTCACTCGCCGAGCAGGGTTTATCAACCTCAGCACTGTTGGTCCTTGTGGGCTAGCTCACACCTAGTTGTGGGGAATCACCCAGTACCTTGTACCACATGGAGCACCCCACCCCCAGCATGTGCCCATGAGATATCAGTAATTATTCCAACTGGCCAGATGTGACCAAATGTCCCCAGTGAGCAGAGTGGGCCTGTATTATAGCAATCAGAATTGTGAAGCTGAGGAAGCATCCAGTCCAAGAAGATATTGGTCCAGACTCAGCAGTAGGCTCACTGGGTATCCTGGCCACACACGCTACTGCATGGGGCATACCACTCAGAGGCTTAAGCAGTAGGGAGCGAACTGTACCGGTCATTACTGGGTGCTGGAGCGAGGGCAGAAAACACAACAGTCTCCACTCACCAGGAGCTTTTCATCAGTGGAAAATACAGAAGAGGAAGGATTGGCCCAGATATGAAGTGCTTCCAAAGGTAACTAACTTCCCACACACAAATGTGCTATAGCCCTAGGAAGGCTGTCAATGTACATTCAGGGAATTTGTTTCAGTAAGAGCCTAAAATCTGAAACTGTCTTATGGATGATTAAGAATGACAATGGGAAAAGGGACTTTCCTAGAAAAAGCCAATAGACATTTAAAGGGCTAAAAGACCTCGAAATCGCTATGGCTTTAGCTCTTGGGATAACTGTTCATGAGTCTCTACTAGCAAGATACTTCAGTATCTTTAAGTTTTTCTTGTCTTGATTCAATGATCAAAAACATTTATAAATGTTTTGTGTAGAGACAGGAGAAATGACTCAGCAGTAGTTGTCCTTGCAGAGGACCTGGGTTCAGTGACCCACACGGCTGCTCCCAACTGTCTATAACACCAGTTCTAGGCGATCAGATGCCCTCTTCTGACCTCTGTGGACACCAGGCATGTGCGTGATACACATGCACGTAGGCAGGCAAACACTCTACACATAAAAGTAGAGTAAATCAATCTAAAAAAAAAGGATTTAAAAATACTCAGTGTATGTCTGTGATGTCTGTATACACCTGTGTGGGGGTGTTAACTGAGGTCAGTGGTATGTCTCTTCCTCCATCACAAAAGCAACAAGGTTGCTTTTGAGACAGGGTCTCTCACTGAATCTGGAGTTCACAGACTGGCAAGGCTGACTGGTCAGAGAGCCTCCTGTTTCTGCCTCCCAAGTGCTGGTATTACAGAAAGGCACCAGGACGCTAGCTTTTTACTGGGGTCCTGGAGATCTGGACTCAGATCTTCTGAGCAAGTACTTTATTGACTAAGTCATTTCTCTAGACCCCAAAATAGTCATAAAATATTTTTGAAAAGTTGTCATGTGTATGTAAAATCTGTGTAATACCCAAAAGAATGAAATACAGTTTTCATGTAGAATATTCCACTAGTTACAGATGTTAAGTCATTTATAAGTGTGGTGTATGGCTAAGTTCCATATATCTAATAAACACCCAGGTCAAATGTATACGGCTAACTCATAGACCACATGTTGAGTCTCTAGTTTCTACATCATTCAGGTCAAATAGTTAGTAAGTTCAGATGGAGAAAAAAATTAAGTATCCAAGAAAGAAAAAGAAATGTGAAGAGAATATTGTAGTGAGGATCCCAACACATAAGCTATGATCTCAGCCCAAAGCAAACCCTAATAAAACTTTTCAAGGCTGAGGAGATGGCTAAGTGGTTGAGAGAGCTTGCTGCACTTCCAGAGGACCTGAGTTCAGTTCCCAGCGCCCGTGTTGGACAGCTCAATGGATAAGTGCTTGACATGCCAGTGCTAGGGTCTGAGTTCAAATCCCCAGAGTCCATGGAAAGCTAAGTACAGTGGTGCACATCTTCAGTCCCAGAGCCCCTTTGGTTTGAAGGGGTGATAGGAGAATCTGTAGAAGCTGTGGGTCAGCTAGCCTGGCATGTGCAATGATAGACAACAGAAGAGAGACACCCCCTTTCCCCACCCCTGAAACAAGGTAGAAGGTGAGGTTGTCCTCTGACCACATATCCACTGAAGATGAGAAAACATTCACCAAATCAAAGGTGCTGCCTTCAGTATTTAAACATGATGCCCTGGACCTAAGACAACTTAAGTAGGTATGGCTAGTTGGCAGGCATTAAGCAGCTACATGGACTCTGGATATATTATTTACAACATAAATACCACAAAACAAGCACTGAATCACATTAGTCTGCGTGAAAACAAGCCAGCCCTTAACCACAAAATTTTCCATGCAATGAACGGCCATTCACAGCCATCCACTTCAAATGTCAGAGCCCAGCCTTTCATTGAAAACAACTCGCAACAGACATCATGTTCATGAGCCAGTTCCTAGCGGGTGTAGCCAAGGGGTAACAGTTGATCTCAACCATTGAATCAAAACAGTTAAAGCCCAAAGTGGTAGGATTTCACTTGACCATTTTATTCTAGATTCCTGGTGCCATCTGAGGATGGCATCTCTTTCAAAGAGCCCTGAAGATGGGTTACAAATGAGTATGGTGCCCAGTCGGAGGACAGTGACCTGCCCTGCAGGGAGCGCCATCTTGGCTCCGGGACTCCGCCGAGCTTAGTCTCTACAGGTCAGAGTGGGGACCACGGGGGCAGACGGCTTCTGGGACAGGCAGGAGCCACAGAGCCGCTGAGGCAGCACCCTTTTGGGGCCGCAGAATTCCGGCACCCTCCCAGCCGGAGGACAGAGACCTGCCCTGCAGAGAGCGCCATCTTGGCTCCAGGACTCCGCCGAACTTAGTCTACAGGTTAGAGTGAGGACCACAGAGGCAGACAGCTTCTGGGACAGGCGGGAGCCACAGAGCCGCTGAGGCAGCACCCTTTTGGGGCCGCAGACATCCGGCACCCTCCCAGTCGGAGGACAGTGACCTGCCCTACAGGGAACGCCATCTTGGCTCCGGGACTCCGCCGAGCTTAGTCTCTACAGGTCAGAGTGGGGACCACGGGGGCAGACGGCTTCTGGGACAGGCGGGAGCCACAGAGCCGCTGAGGCAGCACCCTTTTGGGGCCGCAGAATTCCGGCACCCTCCCAGTCGGAGGACAGTGACCTGCCCTGCAGGGAGCGCCATCTTGGCTCCGGGACTCCGCCGAACTTAGTCTGTACAGGTCAGAGTGAGGACCACAGAGGCAGACAGCTTCTGGGACAGGCGGGAGCCACAGAGCCGCTGAGGCAGCACCCTTTTGGGGCCGCAGACATCCAACACCCTCCCAGCCGGAGAACAGTGACCTGCCCTGCAGGGAGCGCCATCTTGGCTCCGGGACTCCGCCGAACTTAGTCTGTACAGGTCAGAGTGAGGACCACAGAGGCAGACAGCTTCTGGGACAGGCGGGAGCCACAGAGCCGCTGAGGCAGCACCCTTTTGGGGCCGCAGACATCCAACACCCTCCCAGCCGGAGAACAGTGACCTGCCCTGCAGGGAGCGCCATCTTGGCTCCGGGACTCCGCCGAACTTAGTCTGTACAGGTCTGCTGACAGAGGATACTCAGAATCCCCAGAAGAACAACCTCTGAACAGACACAACTATAACAACTCCAGAGATTACCAGATGGCGAGAGGTAAAGGTAAGAATCTTACTAACAGAAACCAAGACCACTCACCATCATCAGGACCCAGCACTCCCACTTCGCCCAGTCCAGGGCACCCCAACACACCTGAAAAACTAGACCTGGATTTAAAAGCATATCTCATGATGATGGTAGAGGACATCAAGAAGGACTTTAAAGAACTACAGGAGAACATGGCTAAAGAGTTACAAGTCCTTAAAGAAAAACAGGAAAACACAACCAAACTGGTAGAAGTCCTTAAAGAGAAACAGGAAAACACATCCAATCAGATGATGGAAATGAACAAAACCATACTAGACCTAAAAAGGGAAGTAGACACAATAAAGAAAACCCAAAATGAGGCAACACTGGAGATAGAAACCCTAGGAAAGAAATCTGGAACCATAGATGCAAGCATCAGCAACAGAATACAAGAGATGGAAGAGAGAATCTCAGGTGCAGAAGATTCCATAGAGAACATGGGCACAACAATCAAGGAAAATGGAAAATGCAAAAAGATCCTAACTCAAAACATCCAGGAAATACAGGACACAATGAGAAGACCAAACCTACGGATAATAGGAGTGGATGAGAATGAAGATTTTCAACTCAAAGGACCAGCAAACATCTTCAACAAAATTATAGAAGAAAACTTCCCAAATCTAAAGAAAGAGATGCCCATGAACATACAAGAAGCCTACAGAACTCCAAATAGGCTGGACCAGAAAAGAAATACCTCCCGACACATAATAATCAGAACAACAAATGCACTAAATAAAGATAGAATACTAAAAGCAGTAAGAGAAAAAGGCCAAGTAACATATAAAGGCAAGCCTATCAGAATTACACCAGATTTTTCACCAGAGACTATGAAAGCTAGAAGATCCTGGACAGATGTTATACAGACACTAAAAGAACACAAATTCCAGCCCAAGCTACTATACCCAGCCAAACTCTCAATTAACATAGATGGAGAAACCAAAGTATTCCACGACAAAGCCAAATTCACACATTATCTCTCCACGAATCCAGCCCTTCAAAGGATAATAACAGAAAAAAACCAATACAAGGACAGGAACCACGCCCTAGAAACAACAAGAAGGTAATCCCTCAACAAACCTAAAAGAAGACAGCCACAAGAACAGAATGCCAACTTTAACAACAAAAATAACAGGAAACAACAATTACTTTTCCTTAATATCTCTTAATATCAATGGACTCAACTCCCCGATAAAAAGACATAGACTAACAAACTGGCTACACAAACAAGACCTAACATTTTGCTGCTTACAAGAAACTCATCTCAGAGAAAAAGATAGACACTACCTCAGAATGAAAGGCTGGAAAACAATTTTCCAAGCAAATGGTCTGAAGAAACAAGCTGGAGTAGCCATTCTAATATCAGATAAGATTGACTTCCAACCCAAAGTCATCAAAAAAGACAGGGAGGGGCACTTCATACTCATCAAAGGTAAAATCCTCCAAGAGGAACTATCAATCCTGAATATCTATGCTCCAAATACAAAGGCAGCCTCATTCATTAAAGAAACTTTAGTAAATCTCAAAGCACACATTGCACCTCATACAATAATAGTGGGAGACTTCAACACACCACTTTCACCAATGGACAGATCATGGAAACAGAAACTAAACAGGGACACAGTGAAACTAACAGAAGTTATGGATCAAATGGATCTGGCAGATATCTACAGAACATTTTACCCTAAAACAAAAGGATACACCTTCTTCTCAGCACCTCATGGTACCTTCTCCAAAATTGACCACGTAATTGGGCACAAAACAGGACTCAACAGATACAAAAACATTGAAATTGTCCCATGCATCCTATCAGATCACCATGGACTAAGGCTGATCTTCAATAACAAAATAAATAATAGAAAGCCAACCTTCACGTGGAAACTGAACAACACTCTTCTCAATGATACCTTGGTCAAGGAAGGAATAAAGAAAGAAATTAAGGACTTTTTAGAGTTCAATGAAAATGAAGCCACAACATACCCAAACTTATGGGACGCAATGAAAGCATTTCTAAGAGGAAAACTCATAGCTCTGAGTGCCTCCAAAAGGAAACTAGAGAGAGCACACATTAGCAGCTTGACAACACACCTAAAAGCACTAGAACAAAAGGAAGCAAATTCACCCAAGAGGAGTAGACGGCAGGAAATAATCAAACTCAGGGGTGAAATCAACCAAGTGGAAACAAGAAAAACTATTCAAAGAATCAACCAATCAAGGAGCTGGTTCTTTGAGAAAATCAACAAGATAGATAAACCCTTAGCCAGGCTCACTAGAGGGCACAGGGAAAGCATCCTAATTAACAAAATCAGAAATGAAAAAGGAGACATAACAACAGATCCTGAAGACATCCAAAACACCATCAGATCCTTCTACCAAAGGCTATACTCAACAAAACTGGAGAACCTGGATGAAATGGAGAAGTTCCTAGACAGATACCAGGTACCAAAGTTGAATCAAGATCAGGTTAATGATCTAAACAGCCCTATATCCCCCAAAGAAATAGAAGCAGTCATTAATAGTCTCCCAACCAAAAAAAGCCAAGGACCAGATGGGTTTAGTGCAGAGTTCTATCAGACCTTCAAAGAAGATCTAATCCCAGTTCTTCACAAACTATTCCACAAAATAGAAACAGAAGGTACTCTACCCAACTCATTCTATGAAGCCACAATTACTCTGATACCTAAACCACAAAAAGACCCAACAAAGATAGAAAACTTCAGACCAATATCCCTTATGAATATTGATGCAAAAATCCTCAATAAAATTCTTGCTAACCGAATCCAAGAACACATCAAAACAATCATCCATCCTGACCAAGTAGGTTTCATCCCAGGGATGCAGGGATGGTTCAATATACGGAAATCCATCAACGTAATCCAGTATATAAACAAACTCAAAGACAAAAACCACATGGTCATCTCGTTAGATGCGGAAAAAGCATTTGACAAGATCCAACACCCATTCATGATAAAAGTCTTGGAAAGATCAGGAATTCAAGGCCCATACCTAAACATGATAAAAGCAATCTACAGCAAACCAGTAGCCAACATCAAAGTAAATGGTGAGAAGCTTGAAGCAATCCCTCTAAAATCAGGGACTAGACAAGGCTGTCCACTTTCTCCATACCTATTCAACATTGTACTTGAAGTCCTAGCCAGAGCAATTCGACAACAAAAGGAGATCAAAGGGATACAAATTGGAAAAGATGAAGTCAAAATATCACTTTTTGCAGATGATATGATAGTATATATAAGTGACCCTAAAAATTCCACCAGAGAACTCCTAAGCCTGATAAACAGCTTCGGTGAAGTAGCTGGATATAAAATTAACTCAAACAAATCAATGGCCTTTCTCTACACAAAGAATAAACAGGCTGAGAAAGAAATTAGGGAAACAACACCCTTCTCAATAGTCACAAATAATATAAAATACCTTGGCGTGACTCTAACTAAGGAAGTGAAAGATCTGTATAATAAAAACTTCAAGTCTCTGAAGAAAGAAATTATAGAAGATCTCAGAAGATGGAAAGATCTCCCATGCTCATGGATTGGCAGGATCAACATTGTAAAAATGGCTATCTTGCCAAAAGCAATCTACAGATTCAATGCAATCCCCATCAAAATTCCAACTCAATTCTTCAACGAATTAGAAAGTGCAATCTGCAAATTCATCTGGAATAACAAAAAACCTAGGATAGCAAAAACTCTTCTCAAGGATAAAAGAACCTCTGGTGGAATCACCATGCCGGACCTAAAGCTCTACTACAGAGCAATTGTGATAAAAACTGCATGGTACTGGTATAGTGACAGACAAATAGACCAATGGAATAGAATTGAAGACCCAGAAATGAACCCACACACCTACGGTCACTTGATCTTCGACAAGGGAGCTAAAAACATCCAGTGGAAGAAAGACAGCATTTTCAACAAATGGTGCTGGCACAACTGGTTGTTAACATGTAGAAGAATGCGAATCGATCCATTCCTATCTCCTTGTACTAAGGTCAAGTCTAAGTGGATCAAGGAACTTCACATAAAACCAGAGACACTGAAACTTATAGAGGAGAAAGTGGGGAAAAGCCTTGAAGATATGGGCACAGGGGAAAAATTCCTGAATAGAACAGTAATGGCTTGTGCTGTAAGATCGAGAATTGACAAGTGGGACCTCATGAAACTACAAAGCTTCTGCAAGGCTAAAGACACCATCAATAAGACAAAAAAACCACCAACAGATTGGGAAAGGATCTTCACCTATCCTAAATCAGATAAGGGACTAATATCCAATATATATAAAGAACTCAAGAAGGTGGACTCCAGAAAGTCAAATAACCCCATTAAAAAATGGGGCTCAGAACTGAACAAAGAATTCTCGCCTGAGGAATACCGAATGGCAGAGAAACACCTGAAAAAATGTTCAACATCCTTAATCATCAGGGAAATGCAAATCAAAACAACCCTGAGATTCCACCTCACACCAGTCAGAATGGCTAAGATCAAAAATTCAGGTGACAGCAGTTGCTGGCGAGGATGTGGAGAAAGAGGAACACTCCTCCATTGTTGGTGGGATTGCAAGCTTGTACAACCACTCTGGAAATCAGTCTGGCGGTTCCTCAGAAAATTGGACATAGTACTACCGGAGGATCCAGCAATACCTCTCCTGGGCATATATCCAGAAGATGTCCCAACCGGTAAAAAGGACACATGCTCCACTATGTTCATAGCAGCCCTATTTATAATAGCCAGAAGCTGGAAAGAACCCAGATGTCCCTCAACAGAGGAATGGATACAGAAATTATGGTACATTTACACAATGGAGTACTACTCAGCTATTAAAAAGAATGAATTTATGAAATTCCTAGCCAAATGGATGGACCTGGAGGGCATCATCTTGAGTGAAGTAACACAATCACAAAAGAACTCACACAATATGTATTCACTGATAAGTGGATATTAGCCCAAAACTTAGGATACCCAAGATTTAAGATACAATTTGCTAAACGCATGAAACTCAAGAAGAATGAAGACCAAAGTGTGGACACTGTGCACCTTCTCAGAATTGGGAACAAAACACCCAGGGAAGGAGTTACAGAGACAAAGTTCGTAGCGGTGATGAAAGAATGGACCATTTAGAGACTGCCGTACCCAGGGATCCATCCCATAATCAACTTCTAAACGCTGACACCATTGCATACACTAGCAAGATTTTGCTGAAAGGACCCAAATATAGCTGTCTCTTGTGAGACGATGCTGGGGCCTAGCAAACACAGGAGTGGATGTTCACAGTCAGCTATTGGATGTATCACAGGGCTCCCAATGGAGAAGCTAGAGTAAGTACCCAAGGAGCTAAAGGGATCTGCAACCCTATTGTTGGAACAACATGATGTACTAACTAGAACCCCGGAGCTCTTGTCTCTAGCTGCATATGTATCGAAAGATGGCCTAGTCAGCCATCAATGGAAAGAGAGGCCCATTGGACTTGCAAACTTTATATGCCCCAATATAGGGGAATGCCAGGGCCAAAAGAATGGGAATGGGTGGATAGGGAAGTGGGGGGGGGGCGCTATGGGGGACTTTTGGGATAGCATTGGAAACGTAATTGAGGAAAATATGTAATAAAAATATTAAAAAAAAAAACAAATGAGTATGGTGGATCCTAATTTTATCATTGTGATCCAGATTGGATGTGTCAGAAAGTATGAGGTGAGAAAGATGAGCGGAGTGGCTCGCTGTTATGCACACGGGCAGTACTTTAAGCAGTGAGGGGTGCCATCAACACTATTTTTAAAAGCTATCTCTACTGTCTTTTAATGATTATTTTTTCATGCCCTAACCTTTCTTCCAAGAGCCTCATACCTACATGATTTAAATACCCAGTGGAGTTTTTCTTGAATAAAATAAATCACTAAATGTGTGTATTGGTTTGTTTTTTCTCTTAGTCAAACAATCTATTTTTAAAAGCTGATCTAAAATTTAAGATGGCAAATTATTTTAAAATAGTGGAATAAGACAAATATTTACAAGGGAAACAAGAAAAAAATCACAAATGTGGGGTTAGTGGCTTTGATTGTAATTTTCAATGGTTACTGTTTGAACTATCTAGACTTACAACAGGGAGATTTACAGTCAGTGAAAAGAACTTATACATTTTTGTCCCAATTGAACATTATTTAAAAAAAACTGGTATCATTTTTGGTCCTAATAAGACAAAATAAAAGTTTTGTTAAATTTTATTTTCCATGAAAAGAAAATTCTATTCCCCTATGTCAGTTCTTCAATTAATATGTTTCTTGTAATATGGATTTTATGTAATCAAGGATCAATAATATGTATAATCAAAGGAATTGGGTTATAATTGATATTTTTCCTATGGTTTTCCTACATCATTAATTAGTACTATTCAAATGTTCAAAGAACGAGCTATGAAGTAGAATATTTTTAAAAGAATTTATTTTTAGGGGCTGGAACTATTACTGAACAGGTAAGCACTGGCTGCTTTCTGAGAGGATCTGGGTTCGATTCCCAGCACACACATAGCAGCTCACAAGCATGCATAACAACAGTTCCAGAGGATCTGACACCCGCTTCTGGCCTCCATGGAGACCAAGTACACACATGGTACACAGATATACATGCAGATAAAACACCCATACACATACATTTTAACATTTTTTTTGAGATTACAACATTTCTCCCCCTTCACTTTCCTCCCTCCAAATCCTCCCATTTATTCCTCCCACTCTCCTTCAAAGTCATGACCTATTTTTCCCATAAATTGTTATTGCATGTATGTACGTATGTATGCATATATAGAAATATGCATGTGTGTTCCTACTATACTGTGTTCATTCTGTATGCCGTTACTTGTATATAGGTATGTTTTCAGGGCTGACCATTTGGCAATGCACAACCCCGGCTTTCCTTGGTTGCCTGTACTTCTTTGTGGAGGGCTGGGAGCTCGGGGGGCTTTTCCCCATGCAGTTTGGCATTGCTAGGGACAGTTTTCTGAGTCCAGCCATCTCAGAAACAAGTTCCAGTCTTGCTGGCAGGAGTTCGGGTTCCCAGGCCCCAGGCCCAACTCCTATCCTGTTTCTTCAGGTGATTCACGTTTGTCTGTTAAACAGTGAAGGACAAAGAGGGTAGACGCTGTCATCCTGTTATCTAATCTAAGGCACCCAAGTCATGAATGTGCCACCAGTCTTGACTTAATTGACTACACGCAGCTTGCTTCATCCTTTGTTCCCTTATCATTCTAGATTCCAGATCAGACCCCAGGAGGGGACCTGACAGCAAAAGCTGGCTGAAACCAGCTGACCTGCATAAGGCCCAGTCACCAATGCTAACTTCCTTGCTTAGCCCCATTGTGTCAAAATATGATTGGTCAATGCAAGAGCCACCCTTCTCCTCCTTACTGTGTTTTCCCACCCTTTAAAAATGTTGTACAATCTTCCTTCAGCAACTCGACCAGATCCTGGACTGGGCATCTCCCTGCACACGCAGAAAAATCAAGCTTTCGTTCTTAAGCTTCTGTCTCTGAAGTGAGTTTTCTCAGCTTCCACTGGGAACCCAACAGAATGTCTTCTGGTGTCTTCCTTGTTCAGCTCACATCTGGGTGGTGGAGTTGGTCAGACTTTCAGGGGTTAGCTTCTGATGTTGCTAGGAAACACAATCTCATACCAAACGCCCCAACCTCCTGGCTCTTACTATCGTTCTGCCCCCTTTTCTGCAATGGTGTCAGAGTCTTACATGCAGGAATTGTTTTATGAATATATCTGTTGGGGCTGGGCTCCACAACTCTGCATTTTGATTGGCTGTAGTTTTCTGTAGTGGTCTCCATTGGTTGCAAAGATAATTTTCCTTGGCGAGAGGTAAAGGATATACTCACCTGTGGGCATATGGGCAGTGCATATAGAATGTTATTAAGGATTGTGCTGGTTTAGTACATTAATAAGTTTTATTTTTATTTTTTGGAAGCCTGTGTATGTAGTTCTGGGTTGGCATATGTAAGTGCCGTGCTCGCCGAGGCCAGACGGTGGATACCCTGGAGCTGGAGTTCCAGGAGACTGTGAAGCACTCAGCCTGATGCTGGTCCTCTGCAAATGCATCGCCGACTCTTAACCACCAAGCCACCGCTCCAGCTTCTGTATGGCAATATCTTGACTTCTCTTCCAAACTTGTTATAGTTTTTCTTTGATTTTAAAGATATTTTACTAAAATCTTTCAATTTTTTTAAACTGGAAATTCATTGCCATAGTACACACAATATTCAAATAAGCAGAATGCCGTATTCCAGACCATTCTGCATAAATGGGAGTTTGTCATCTTAAAAAAAAAAAAAAAAAAAAAAAGAGGAAGAAGTTTATTGTGTGTATTCACTGTACATGAGCCTGTGCTGCATAAGGATACCTTTCATACAGTTACACATTGCATGTTGAGTCTACACTCCCTTACAATTCCTAGTCATCTTTAATATCATGTGGCTTCAATAAAGACAACTGAACGAGTCCTTTAATTCCACAAGAGGCCTTGAGGAAGGGGTTATATTTTTCTACTAATTGTTATTGCATGTATGTATGTATATATGTATATAAATACAGATATGTATTCCTAAATATAACCTGTTCAGTCTGTACCTTGTATATATGCTTTCAGGGCTGATCTAAGAGTCCCAAAGAGATGACATATAGTGTCACGCTCTCATCGAAGTATCAAGTCATGAAAACTGTGCTTGACCCTTCTTCTTCGCTGCTCTTCTCTTGATACACAAAGCAAGGTGTGACACAGATCACAAAAGATCCTGATAGAAAGCTCCTGAAGGTGCAAATGCAGACCTGTGCTTTCCATAGTAGGTGAAGTACTCAATGGCCAAGCTCCACTGTTACTGGGTCTTTCATACTCTGTAACTAAGACAGTAGTTGAAACAAAATACAGCTTGATTTTACCTGCCATAACACAATAATATCATCTTCTACTTCTTCATTCATTCATTCATTCATTCATTCCACATTACTCACTGTGTATCTATCACATACCAAGTACTATGTGTTGAGTCTTTCTCATGGGCTACTCAGACTACAGTCCAGTATATGATCTTGAAACTAGCCTGCATAACAACCAAGGTGTCAACTGTATGACATGGCCTTCCAATAAGTAACACAGCTGCTAATGAATGGGATACGGACTCACTGTTGGAACTTGATGGGATCTTAGATGGTGTGGTAGATTGAATGGAAATGGTCCCCATAAGACTCATAGGGAGTGGCATTAGTGGAGGTGTGGCCTTGTTGGAGTAGGTGTGACTTTATTGGAGGAAGTGTGTCACAGAGGCTGGGGCTTGGAGGTTTCAGAAGCTCAAGCCAGGCCCAGTGTCAGCTTCCTGCTGGATGTAGAACTCTCAGCTGCCTCTCCAGAACCACATCTCCCTGCATGTCGCCATGCTTCCCACCATGGTGATAATGGACTAAACCTCCAAACTGTAAGCCAGCCCCAATTAAATGTTTTTCTTTATAAGAGTTGCCATGGTGATGGTGTCTCTTCACAGCAACAGAAACCCTAAGCCAGATGATATATGTAAGCAGACAAAGAGCGCTAAGCCTTCTATGAGAGATCTTTTCTTTCTTCCACAATTCTTTTTCAACAGATCTAATTACAAAATAAAGAACAGCATAGTCTGGAGTTAACACATCTTCAGACTCTCTAATAATTTGATAACCTCTATCTTTTAAGGGGCACACTTCCAGTCTCAGATTTAGAATAGTATGTATATCTAAATAAACCTTAGATTTTCATTTCATTTGTTTTCATTTCATTTTAGTTTGAGTCTTACCATTTTAACCTAAGTTAAGTGGAACCCTGTTAAATTTCTACATGGAAGGAGGGTATGGTGTTTCTTTTAGAAATTATTTATATACAAAAGTTTGTATTCAAAACTGTGTAGCATAAGATGGTCCTGACACTGCGTGACATGGGGAAAGTATGGAAGGTTGTTGGCCTTCTCCACAGTCTATGTCTAGGGCAGCTTGTCTGACTCTGAAGATGTCACTAGCCCTACAGCTTCATCATCCCTGAAGAATCAGAGTTCATCAGCAGCACAGCATAGTTCTATACGCAGCCCCCTAAGAGTAACGACATCTCAAAAGCAAGGGCCTCACTACCACCCAGATGGCAGGCTCATTCCGAAGGTTGGAAGGACATGCCTGGTTTTCTTTCCCAAGCTTCCCAGGCCTCTGTCTCCCAACACATTCTCCTCATCATGCCAAGAACATGCTTGGGAGTGGAGAGGCAGTAAATGAGGTCACCTCATGGTCTCTGCCTGCACTAAGACTCACAACTCTGACTTTATACATAAATGTAGCGAAGACATCAAGGGCTTTTCCAATCAGATGAAAACATACCCATGAGCTTTCCCAAAAAGGAAGAATTACTTAAATATGATGGTCCTGCTTTTGTTGAAGAAAGGTCTATATGGGAAGAACTCCAGGAGAAAAATATTTCTGTAAATCTGGCTATGATCTGAGCTCTGTCAGACAATGGAAAAGGAATGTATACAAATCAGGAAAATTACTTCTACCCGGTTATAGAATTATATTGCTGTGTACATGTGTAAATACATACATGCATTGCATATAAACACAGCAAAATGTAATCACACCTCATTGACTCATAACCCAGCGCCTGGAGACCTCTTAGGTCGGGAATAAAACCTTGAGAATCACCACATGAGCAAGCAGCCAAAAGAAACCCCACACACTTTCCACACAAGGACACTGCCTTTCAGAATTCTGCTCACAGCAGTTCACAGAGCCAGCTAGTAAGAGATAGGGAGATTATTACACAGCAGGCAAACTAAGGTTAAAGAGTTCCTGCCTGTAGGGCTGAGGACCTTTAATATATTAGTACATGCTGAACATCCCCCAAGGAACTTAGCTGACCAAAGGTCTTCTTTTATTTCAAAGTCATAGCAATATTTCCAGTGATATAAAAAAAATTGAATAAGCTGGTATTTCCATAGGCATCTTCATCTTTGAGTTACCCAACCCTCTCGCATGTAGTGCATCTCACTTAGCCCTGTGTGACACTCCAAAGTGTGCACTGAGTGAGAATTCTAACCACCTTGAGAGGTGGAAGGAGCCAGAGCAGGAAGGGACCAGTATCTGCCTCTCCACTTGTTCCTTCAGACAGTGCATCCTAAGAGGAATCAGCTCCCCAAGTTCTCTCAGGCCTTAGTCTCACACCCCAACCTCCCAGAGATGGAGACCGAAGAATATCCAGCAAAGAGCCTAGAAAGTGAAATAAGATAAAAAAAAAAAAAAAAAAAAAAAAAGAGTCCCTTGACAATGCTCCAAATTCTAAAGTTAGTCAGAAAGAGAGCCAGGATGAGAGTCCATTGTACAAAATGCTTCCCTGCAAACCTTTATCTCATTCCCTCAACAAAACGATGAGGTTCTGAAATTCAGACTTGAAAAAGTGTCTAATGTGCTGATTTGATGAAAGTCCAGGGTTGTTTCCAAAATAATGAAGGGTTGTCCACTTTGGTAGCACTTTCTGGTAAAAACAAACAAACATAAAACAAAACAAAAATATCAAAACCAAGCAAGCAAAACACCACCAACAAAACCTGCCACAAAGAACTTTCCATGTAAAGCAAAATCTTAGTGGTTCAGAGACCAAGGAGAAGTCCCCATTGGTGTCTGGACAGAAGACCGAGGGAGAAGTCCCCATTGGCGTCCGGAGCCATCAAAAGCTTAGCAATTCTCCTGAGTGATCTTCGGGGAGGAAGAATGGATCTTGGTGACTTAAGGACATTAAGAACCTTGCTGCTTGTGCAGAGGATTAGGGTTCAGTTCCCAGCATCCACATGGTGGCTCCTGACTATCTGTACCTCCAGCTCCAGGGGATCCAATGCCTTCTCCTGACTTTCACAGGCATCAGGAGCTCACTCATACACATAAAATATTTTTTAATTAAGTTCTTATTTTAAAAACATAGAATTGGGAAGCAAAGCTCTGCAATCCAGAAGCCCCTGGTGGGAGGGAAGCCAGGCCGCTATTCTTTCCACACTGGAAATGCGAGGGAAAGCCAAGTAATCATTGCAACTGTTGTGTTATTTTTACTTTTGGTATTTTAATTTTGTTGCTATGTCAATACAAAGGAAGTCCGTTAAAAATATTTATACCACATTTTAGAAAAATGAACCTTTTGTTCATCTGGCTTCGCCTCTAACTTACTATTATCTGAGAAACACTAAAAGTTACATAATTCAATTAAATCTTATTTATTCAAACTGTCCATAGCAAAGCAAAAAAAAAAAAAAGAAATCTACTGATCTTTTTTTCTTTTTTTTTTTTTTTTAATCAAAGTCAGTTGTCTTAGTTAGGGTTTTACTGCTGTGAACAGACACCATGACAAGGCAACTCTTATAAGGACAACATTTAATTGGGGCTGGCTTACAGGTTCAAAGGTTCAGTCCATTATCATCAAGGTGGGAGCATGGCAGTGTCCAGGCAGGCATGGTGCAGGAGGAGCTGAGAGTTCTACTTCTTCAACTGAAGGACACTAAGAGAAGACTGGCTTCCAGACATCTGGGATGAAGGTTTTTAAAGCCCAAGCCCATAATGGAATACCTACTCCAACAAGGCCACACCCAGGGCTAAGCATACTCAAACCATTACACCAGTTGATGTATCTTGTGTCTTGTATGGGTGCATTACCAGTCAATTAAAAAGCCTATGGCTTAGGCAGGAAATAGAAGGTGGGGCATTCATGAGACAGAAAGGATTCTGAGATAGAACTGGGCACTGTAATAGTCACCCAGAAAGATGTAAGGAGACAGATGCATGGTGCCTAAGCACAGATAACCAGCCATGTGGCTGAATGTAAGTTAAATTAAATCTAGGTTCTGTTCTAGATGAACAGTGGAGGTATCCACACTGCTTTCGATATAGCCTTGAGAGCCTGCTGTCCTTCTTTAACAAGCAGCTCCACTGAGTTGTGTTGTTGGCTAAGAAGAAGCAGTTAGTGGAACCCAGGAGTGCTACTTCTACCTCTGAGAACAAGATGCCAGGCAGACAACACCTAAGCTACAGCACACCCAAGAGCGGAGTTGGCAAAGCCAAACCAGGACAGGTGTGGGAAGGAGGAAGAGTGGGCCATAGACCCAGAGAATCACCACTGCATCCATCAGCTCAACCCAGCTCCATAAACCACATCCCAGCCTGATCAGGAGGCGTAGACAGATAAACAGCAGCTTCATCTCAGAAGAAAGACTCCATATAATATTTCAAAGAGATGCTATGTGATTAAAGGAGAAGACTGTAAACTGGCTCACAAGACCTAGCTTCCTTTCTAGAAAACACCATTACCCTGAACTCTTTGTTCCCTCGTCTTCCAGGCCACTAAGGTTTTATAAAACTTTTGGTTGATCGGAGGTGGGGTTTTTTAACCCCTCTTTTCAAATTATCTAACTCCAATTCCTGCATTTTATTAAACATTAACTTTTTCTTCAAAATTAATCACGTGCAGAAAAAATAATGTGGTTCTGTACAACCCTGGTGGTCACAGTAAAAAGGCATTACCTCCAAGCCCCTAAATTCTGTTACAACACTGACCCCATTCTCACCCTCCAAATTCCACCTCAAACACTTCTACGTAGGAAAAGGCTCAACGTGTTGGAAAATATAAGCTAATGGGTTTTTTTTTTAAATTTGGAAGAGTGTTCACAAAGTGCAAAGCTGAAGTACATCTCTAGTGGGAGCCAGGACAGGAGAGCCACAACTCAGGGCAAGGGTGAAGATAAGATCTGCCTTTTCCATTTGTTTCTTCGCAAGAGGACTCAGAGTTCAAGGCTAGACTGGAACCTGAGAGCCTGCCTCAAAATGCTATGTGAGTCAATAAATAAATACATAATAAAAATTATTTCCATACTCAAAATTCATCTATAATTAGGCATCAAAACCTCCTCTCTCCTATGGACTGACAATGAATTAAGCAAAAGTTCATTTTTTCAAGTAACACTTCCAAGGCTCGATCCCACAGCTTCATTTACTCAGCAAATTCTTTAACAGCTTTAAGCCTCAGCTTGTCCATCAGCGAGACTGGAGTTCTAGTAACTTATAGGACTTTGTAGTCGATGGTCACTAAAATATCAACCCCTTGGCAAAAAACAGGAATTCAGTAAGTATTTTAAATCCAAGAGTACATCAGTGCCGTTTACACCCAATGCAATGCCACCTCAATCCTATCACTACTCCATTTCCCAAGTACCAATATGGCTCCAGCTGCCGTGATGAGTAAAAAAACACGTGAGGGACACAGTCCCGCATGTCACCTGAACTAAGAACAACTATAATGGTTTTTAGGGAAGAGGATCTCAGAACACTGATGTACCAAAGGAGTAAAGATGCTACAGAAACAGAAGAATAGGTGAGGGGGGAAAGGTGGGGGAGAGAGATGGGGGATGATGGGGGGGGGAGGTGAGCAGAGAGGTGAAGGGGGAGAGGCAAGGAGGGAGAAGTGAGGGAGAGGTGGGAAAGAAGGGTGAGAGAGAGGAGGGGAGAGAGGGGAGGGAGAGAGGTGATGCAAAGAGGTGAGGTGGGGAGAGATGAGGGGGAAGAGGTGAGGGGGAAGAGGTGGGGAGGAGAGGTGAGGGAAGAGAGGTGATGGGGGAGAGGGGAAGGAGAAGAGCAGAGGGAGGAGAGGAGAGGGAGAAGAGGGGAAGGGGGAGAGGGGAGGGAGAAGACGGGAGGGAAGAGAAGGGAGGAAGGCCCATCTTCTAAGACTCATGTGACACACAGACGAAATAGGACATGTCTTCATATGTGGCCAAGCTGGTCAGAGCCTCTGGTGACCAGACAAGCTCTACCATGCAGATCCCTTGAAACCCACAGAGAATCCATGGCCTCCCCTTAAAGCTGTCCAGTGCACTGGACAGTGAGGACCATTCTACAGCATGATGGATTTCAGGCTTTCTTGTTTCCACAGCCCCATGCAATTTGAAAAGCTGTAAACCTTAGCAATTTCAAGTCAACATTCAGAATTTTTCATAATGCTTAAACAAGGAAGGGATGCCATTTTGTGCATAACAATATATCAACATTAAAAATTATATATATGAATGTGTATGTGAGTATCCTATAGAATACATACAGGAGTGCCGGTGATATGATCTCCATAACATTTTTTCTTATACATGGGGCTGCAGAGAAGGCTCAGGCTTAGAGAATACACTGCTCCTGCAGAGAACCTGCTTTACTTCCCAGTGCCCACATCAGGGGCTCACAGCCACTGTAATTCCAGATCCAGGAGATCCAAGGCCTCTGGCCTCCACAGGCACCAACCCTCCTGTGCACACACAGATACCTACATACATATAATTAAAAATAAAAGCAAAGTCTTACAAATATATCTGATGCAAAGTTAGTTAACTATAACAAAGATACTTTTCAAGGATACATGTGTGTCCAGATATCACACATACAGTCACATTTAAGCTAAAGTTTGAGGAGGCACTGCTAGCACATACATCTCCCATACCCAAAGAGGGATTTTTAAAAAAGATTTATTTGTTTATTTTATATATGTGAGTACACTACCACTGTCTTCAGACATACAGCAGAAGGCGGCACTGGATCCCATTACAGATGGTTGTGAGCCACCATGTGGTTGCTGGGAATTGAACTCAGGACCACTGGAAGAGCAGTCAGTGCTCTTAACCACTGAGCCATCTCTCCAGTCCCCAAAGAAAGATTTTTAACAATAAATTTACCTCTTCACATGGCTTTGGAAAATCTCCAAGGCTGTTCTATCTGACTGATGCTAGGTCCTCCTTCTCTGACTTACCCTCCTCCATATGACCTCTCAGACCGAGAAGCTGGCTTGCTTGTATATCTTTTTCTCATATTATTTAATCCTTCTTCCAAAGGTAGCTTTGAACCTTGCATGATTTTCATGCCCCCCAAAATTTGGCAGCGTACAATAGATATGAGGCAATGAAAGCAAGTTGTCTGGAGTAAGGGAGGGATGGGGGGGAGGGGAGGGACAGGCAGCTCAGGGAAGCTACAGTGCTCTCCATGCTGTGCAGAAGTCCGTTAGACAGCCTGCACATCCCTAGACATGGAAAACTTGAACAAGCTCTTCTTTCCCCGGAACAGTTTTCTCTGAAATCTTTATGTCCTTCAATAAGGTAAGAGGGTCCTGGTAGTGCAGGCCTGTAATCCCAACTACTCAGGGAAGCTGAGGCAGGAGGATCACAAGTCCAGGGCTCTACAGTGAGTTACTCTAGCATGGGCAACTAAGTAGGATATTGGCTAAAAACCAAGAAAGAAAAGACTGGGGATAGAGCTCAAAAGCAAAGCACTCGCTTAGCAGGCATGGGGTCCTAGGTTCAATCCCCAGTTCTTCAAAATAATAATCAAGCACGATAATAATGAATAAAAATGTAGAAATAAAGCACAAGTGATAATCTCCAGCTTAGAGTTCCATTCCATGTCCCCACAGGATGTATTTTCACTAGCAATGTATTTTATGCCTGCAGATATTTTATCGATAACCTTATTTTATTTTGGTACAATAAACATTCACATATGTTACAACTTATTTTGACGATTGCTACTGTTGTCCGCAATGCTGCTTAACATCCATATTCTGCACTGAGGGTTTTTCCTTTTTTAAATATTTATTTATTCATTTGATGTATATGAGTACATTGTAGGTGTCTTCAGACACACCAGAAAAGAGCATCAGGTCCCATTAAAGATGGTTGTGAGCTACCATGTGGTTGCTGGGAATTGAACTCAGGATCTCTGGAAGAGCAGTCGGTGCTCTTAACCTCTGAGCCATCTCTCCAGCCCTACATCAAGTTATTTTAATATCACCATTGGTTCACAACTGATCAGAAAAATTAAACACTTAAGGATCAACAGTACCCACTGGCCACTTGGATGAGTAGGACTGTGCCCTTCACCTGGTGAACGGTCATAATTGGTCCTAATTGTTCTTTGTTATTCCTTTTAATAAATCTGAACATTGAAGGGCTTGGGGCACAACGACAGCTGGAAAAAAGATTTTATCATACGGAGCATGTCATTTGCTTCTCTTTTTCCTTTACATTTGTTTACTGTTCTTGTGCATGCGTGCGTCTGCATGTGAATGTGTGTGGTGTGTGTTTGGTCACATGGTACTGTGGAAGTGTGAAGGTCACCATATGGGCACAGCCAGGTTTGAGGCTCAAATTCAGGTCTGCAGGCTCACTGGCCAGCATTCTTACCCACTGAGCCGGCCATCTCCCTAGCCCCTCATTAGCTTGTCTGTCTAAATCCCATATTGATCCCCTTAGGGATCTATCTACCTGCAGGGAGAACTTGGATCCTCTTTCACGCTGGTAAAAATCAGAGAATGGAAAACTATCTGACCTGCAGAGCAGTTGCCAGCAGCCACTCCCACACACCTCTCAATTGGAGGCCTTTGAATGCATTGGCTCTTGGAGATGCTGACAGCCAGCTTGTGAGCCTGTCACCTTAACCCCTGTCATAAAGTGGTGGGGCAGGTCTGGGGAAGGGAGCTGTGGGAAAGGAGGGCCCTATGCCCCTTCTCAGGCAGATCAGTTTTAGAAAGAATGATCTAGCAGCTGACAATGGGGAACTTGATCCCAGAAAGTCTTTGTGTGCCTGGTACCTAAAGATGCAAAACCTCCACTTGGACTGCGCCTGCAGAGCGGTGTCAACTCATAATTTTAGCCTTAGGTGCCCCCTTACCCTATCCCTTTCATAAAGTAAGAAACATGGGGATTCTGTCAAAAGTCTTTCCACATAAGGCCCCTCAATGAGAAGAGTGCCAGGCAGGGCTTGTGGTATAGGTAAAGGTGAATCTGAATGTATGCACAAAACAGATTTCTGATATTGCCATTTACCTATTTAGACCTGCAAAATAAATTGGACTCTTCCATCCCATGATATCGTATGTTAAACATGAACATTTTTTTAATTTTTTAAATTCATATAAATTTCAGTAAAACAGAAATTGAAAGGAAATTAAATTCCAAACTATGTCTTCTCTAAAATTTATATCACAACTCCTATTTCCTATTGATAGGTTATTTCTCCACTGGTGAAATGAGCCGATTCAAACCAGATTAGGTTATATTAAATGCAGGGTTATTGAGCAGCTGCTCTCAGGCAAGTTCACTGACCTCAAGGACTAAGGACAGGGAAGTCACCATGGGGAGGCAGGGAGGGGGAAGAGAAAGAGAGAAGGGGCGCCTGAGCAGAGAGAGAAGAGGGAGAGGGGAGACCAAAATGTCTGGACTATATAGGGAAGAGCCTCTGGTTCACTGTTGGGGGCAGGGTACACCAGATAGGAACTGAGGGATCCTGGGAGAACTAGAGGCCAGGTCTACTTTGGTATGTAAGATATACATCTAAGTCCCTTGTCCCAGGGTCCGAAAACAAACACCTATAACTAAAAAATCTTTATACATTTTCATGAGATCACAAACTCAGTACTATTAACATACATAACTTAGAAGTGACTGGTGGACCCGGAAAGAGGTTATGAAAAAACAGTGTCATAGCACGGGAAGAACCCCCAGGCTGATAAAGTCCGTTCTCTCAGGGGTAACTGCTGAAAGAATGAACATTTGTTCAGCCGTTGGTAAGAAAGACCTCAACAAGATCAGCACCGATACCTTCCCAGTACATGTATTCAAAGATGGTTCCTCTGAGAACCAGGCTGGCCCTTGGCCAGCTACAGAGCCACAGACTCCCAGCCATGGATGAAGAGCATCCATGAGGCTGGGTGCCTAAGTGGGAGACTCCTGCAGGCTAGCAAGAAGGGGAAGGTAAATGGACCAGAGTCACCTACATAATCATCAGCCTCCCCAGCAACTCACAAGGAGTTTCCCATCCTTGGGAATTTTAGCATCACACAATACCGATCTCCTGACCCACCGAGAAACAAGCTGAAGAAGGCTATGATACTGATCGTACCCATCAGGCCCATGCGTAATTGCTCAATGCCCGATTGTGCTACATATTTTAACCACACTAAACCACAGAGAGCAATACACCTAAACTATTGTGGCCTAAGTCCATAGGACTTGCCACTGCTGAGCAGATCTCCTGTCACACCATCCCTTTTGGCAAGGGCCAGTGTCTGAGATGGACTGATAAAGAATGTGTTCTTGTTCTTCTGGGAGGGGGCAAATTATTCCTATCCAAGTTGGTTGACAATCAGGCACATCCATGGACAGCTAAAAGTGACTCCTAGACAATAAGGCGCCTTTACAGCCAACTTCCAAGGACCCCGACCACAAGACATGTATGTTATTAATAGCCGCCCAGAGGTGACACACTGCCCCCCACCCCCCAACCCCACTCCTGCCCCCCTTTTCATGTCCTCTCCTGTTTGCACCACTACTCCAATAAAAGCCACCCTTTCCCTTCTCCCAGCCCTTCCTTCTTTCCTCCCTTCCCACAGAGGCAACCTCTGTGCCTCCTTGCCTTAACAAACCTCTCACGGGAGACCTGCTGCACGGTGTTATTTTGTCAGGACCCATTGCCTAGTTAAGGTGTTCATAATTAGAAGATTCAATATACTCCCCTATTTTCTTGGAAGTGAGAAAACAGAGGCCACTTTAGAGCAGGCACACTCCACAGAATAGGCCATGGTCACAGGTCACACAGATAACATATTACCTCCCTGTTCTGCCTCTGTCTTCTGGAAATCCACATGCAAACTTCAGGTTCTACTGCAGAAACTCAATTCGGGTTCGTGCTCTAGTTGATTTCATAATCATGCATCCCCAAATTAATGCTGAACCCTGTGCAAATTCAGGCAGGCTCCAGTGGGGCACAGAGCCTTCCCCTGGGCTTTCCTAAAAACCCACCTTTAAATTCAAATCATGTCAAAGACTATCAAGCCACCTCCTTCATCAAAGCTCAGAGCAATGTAATGTCCTTAGACCTCTCCTATTCCAATGGTGCTCTAACAAAACAGGAGAGACAGAGAGACAGAGACAGAGACAGAGAGAGAGAGAGAGAGAGAGAGAGAGAGAGAATGTGAACCGAATTGGAATATTTTGTAGCCTGGGGGGCGGGGAGGGGGGGCAGGTAGGAGTGTTGGCATTTAGTCTAGGCTCCGCCCCACAGTTACCTGGCAACAGCCAGGTGTGCCTGACTCACTATAAAAGGGGACTGCTTGCCACTCCTCTCTCTCTTGCTCCTCTTGCCCTTCTGCCCTTGCTCCCTTACCCCTTCTCTCTCCCCATTCCCCTCCTTGTACTCATGGCTGGCTTCTCCTCCTCCTCCTCCTCCTCCTCCTCCACCTCCTCCTCCTTCCTCTCTCTCTCTCTCTCTCTCTCTCTCTCTCTCTCTCTCTCTCTCTCTCTCTCTCTCTCTCTCTCTCTCTGCCTTTCTCTCAACTCCCCTCTCTATGCCCTGAAAAGGCTTTATTCTATACTATACCATTGTATGGCTGGTAACCCAGAAGGGAAAGGATGCCTCAGCATGGGCCCACAGAGACACCACCTTCCCCAACACCATACCTCACCTCCTCCAAACATATCCCTGGTTTCTCTTTATTTTTATAAAACACAAGGAGTACGCGTTGAGGCTGGATGCCATCGATGCACAGGAGGAGGGGCTGTACTTAGAAAGAGGCTCAAAAGTCAAGGTTTAGAGCCCCTGCACTCAGGACTTGCAATGCAGTATGAGTGAAAGCCACTTGTCGTTGAAGCCACTTCGGAAGAATCTTCAAGAGTGTCACAGAGAAAATAAACCTTGGTACACAGTCACTTGTAAACAGCAGGCCATTGTAGCCTCTATGGCAACTTAATCTAGAGCAAAACAGTGTGATCGAGTTGTGGAAACAGCTGAAACGTAAGTTCAAGATAGGTTATGCCATAACCTACTTTAAGAACACAGTGGGACTTTCTTTACATCCTAGCTAATCTAGAGAAAGAAACTATCAGGCTGCCATCTGTTGTGCTCCCCAGTTGAGTCAGAGAAGCAGGCAGGACTCTGTCATACCAAGTCAAAACTTGCTTCCTCAATATGAAAGCCACATAGAAAATTAGTTCTCGTTTAAAAGTTTCAAAAAACACCCCAAAGGGACTGCTACACAAGTGTGAAAACCAAAAATCAGATACCCAGTGTTGCCTTCGGGCTATTTCCAGGGGTGTAGCAATAGCTCTCTCTCAGCAAGCTCCCCCCACCCCCCACTTCCCACCTGTCCCTAGCTGGCCTCTCCTTCTCTCTGTCCTTCTCTGTCCCCACTTTCTCTGCCCTCATGGCTCTGTCTGCCTCTACCCCTTCTCCAGGTCCTCATTCCCCTCCCTCCCGCCAAATAAGCTTCCTTTATACCAGTTCTGTCACATAGGGGACAACTTGTTAGGGGCCTATCAGGTACACACTTAGCCCTGACTGCCACAACATTATATTTCATAACACCCACCTAGCAGCCACTTAAACACTGGGCATGGCAACCCCTACCTGTCTTGGGGTTTCTATTGCTGCAACAAAACTCCATGACCAAAAAGTAAGTTGGGGAGGAAAGGGTTTTTTCAGCTTACACTTCCTTTTTGTTATTCATCATTGAAGGAAGTCAGGACAGGAACTCAAACAGGAAAGAAACTTGGAGGTAGGAGCTAAAGCAGAGGCCATGGAGGGGAGCTGCCTACTGGCTTGCTCCTCATGGCTTGCTCAGCCTGCTTTCTGTAGCACCCGGGACCACCAGCCCAGGGATGGCACCACCCACCATTGGCTTGGCCCTCCTCCATTGATCACTAAATGAGAAAATGCCTTACAGCTGGATCTCATGGAGGCATTTCCTCAACTGAGGCTTCTTCCTCTCTGATGACTCTAGCTTGTGAGCTTGTGTCAACTTGACACACAAAACCAGCCAGCATCATTGCCCATGATCCCAGCATCCGGAGGCAAAGACAGGATTCTGCAGTGAGCTGGCTAGCGAGGCTTGCCAAATCAGCAAGCTTTGGGTTCATCCAGAAACAGGCTTTAGTGACTCAGAGGGATACCTGATGTCAACATCTGGCCTCTGTTAGGTCCTCCCCGCCCCACCCCCCACTCTCCTCCACAAAAAAAGGCCACTGGCTAGGTCCTAAAATAACAGCCTGGCTCATGGCAGGCTGAATTCTGACAAGGCAAACACTGAGATTGCTGGTAGACAAAAGCCTGCAATCAGCATTTCTCAGAAAGCTGTAAAACTGGTTTGTGTCCAGTCCCCATTAACCATACACCTCTCACACATATCAAAGCCACCCAGCTCTTCAGATCCACACACTTCCTCCTACCCCACTATCCTCAAATTCCAGGCTAGTCTGCTTTACAGGCTGGAAACTGTCTCAATACACACACACACACAAACACACACACACCACCACCACCACCGCCGCCACCACCATCCCTCGGTCTCTGCCGGTAGGTGGCATAGCTTTCCTCATCTTTTTTGCTATTCTCTCTTCCCCTAAGATAGACAGATAGACAGACAGACAGACAGACAGGCCTCTCTCCCTTCTTCCCACCATGGAGCAGTCCATTTCAGTCTTCCACTGTATCCTTGCTTACAGCTTCCACATGCATGTACCCACATATGCTTGCACAACTACATGCACACCTGCACACACAAGCAAACACACATATTTAATACATACACACACACAAATGCAAAAGCAAAACACCTAAAGTTTTTGCAGATATTCACCTCCATATGTCATTAGGCACAAAGAGAAAGGTGAGTCTAACCTGAGAATTCCTACCTGGGCTCAGTACAGACTTCCCCTCATCTTGTCCTACCTACAGCTAGGCAGCTGCATCCTTCTGGTCTCTTGACATGGAAACATCATCTGCAAGGGAGCTTTGTACCTGCCATTCATGGAGGAAAGAAGAACATGGAATGTAGAGTCCTAACTTCTTAGTACCTGTTGGGATCTGAAGACCCCTGCAGAGCCCAGCCCAGGCTCCTTCCCAGGCTCCAATGCCTCTGCTCTGCTTCAGAGCTGTCTTTCAGGATAGCAAATCTAAAAGTAGCCACTGCAGGCCAAGTAGACTAGTACACAGCCCCTCAGAATCAACCCTTTTGTCTTAGGAGCCTCCCTGCAAGCACCTCCTTTCCTTTCTCTCTTCCACAGCTCCCCAGCAGTTAAATCCAGTTGCCCAGTGCATCCAAAGATGCTGTAATTGTGACAAATGGCTTATCTCTGCATGTCCACAATGCCCTTTCCCCATATAGCAAACTCCTATGTGTGCTTCAATACCCAGCTCAAAAGTCACCTCTTCCATGAAGGCATGACTCTTCCTCTTCTCTTTCACTGGCCCTTCCTCATGGTTCTCTATAGAATAGGGAGGAATCTATGGCCAAGAATAACTGGATGCAAAAGAGCTTACACATCTGTATCACAAAAATTATGGGGACAGTTGTTTTAAGAAAAATTTCTTCCATTTTGAAAAGCCTTCAAAAACATTGTTACTACACTGTAAATGATCACAAGACAGATGTGTCAGGACTTCTCCATCATTACACTATTCGTTACAAGGACAGGCAACGGTCTTACTGAGCGTTTGAAACAGGAGGAAGGGAGGGGTGCTTCAGCCACACACACTTCTATCTACCACCTGCTCTGTCAGACTTCTCTGTGACTGATTAAATTGAAGATGTGGCCTCACAGATATTATAAATACAACTTTTCACAGCACTGGGGCAGGCGAGTGCCAGGCAGCATTCTCTCAGTGGTCTGATGGTGGCTGTTCTAGGACAGAAAGAGTCCCTCTAAAGTCCCATCAAACACTTATCGATGTTATGTGAGTTACCCAAGGTCACACAGCTGCATGGTAGCAATGCCAGCACTCAAAACAGAGGACGTCTGATTTGAAACCCAGTGCTCTGTTTATTAATATGGTGCTGCTCTTGCAACATTAAAAAGCCTGGACAGAGGAAATTCATAGAAACACATGTGATTCCCAAAAGAAATGAAAATATAGCTTTATTAGTCTACTGTTCAGACCTCTAAATGCCTGTGTTTCTAAACTGTGGTCCTTGGATTCTCACAAACACTCAAAAGAATAAGCCAAATAATTCACTGTCAACTTGGCACTCACCAATATAGAGATATCTATTTTCTAGTTATCTTCTGGGGTTAAGGACAGCCAGGCCATCACTGAACTCACCCAAAGAGCATAGATGCCAGGCTTCATCAGGCTGAGCAGGTGGCCCCTATGGTGACCCAATCATAAAGAGTCATGAAGGCTCTCATCTAAGAAACTTTACAGTCCTAAACTCAGGAACTCAGGCAGAATGAGTAAGGCAGTGGCTGTAACTGTCTGGCCAGGGTGCCAGTGACCAGAGGACACACAGCTGGAAGTACCAAAATTGTTCTCAGAAACTAAGCATCAGAGCTGGGAGCTTGGACTGAGGAAGACAGTTGGTCAGTTAGTAGAGATTCAAATAGGGAAGCTGAGG
Organism: Mus caroli; assembly: GCF_978045245.1. NCBI lineage: Eukaryota > Metazoa > Chordata > Mammalia > Rodentia > Muridae > Mus > Mus caroli. The sequence continues at coordinate 5,588,624 of NW_028227264.1, forward strand.
GACACAACTAGGAGAGACCAGAGAGAAGAGAGGACGGTGGGGAGGAAGGCACATCAGAAAGAAATGAAGTGGCCCAGGGGTGGGGCAGCAAGAGAGGCACAATCAGAGGAGGAATAACTAGAGGCAGGCACATCCTCAAGCCCCGCAGATACAGGAAGCAGAAGAGGCCCAAATAGTTTCTAGTTTCTACATGGATAAGAGGGTCTCTGAAGCACCACCATCCCAGGGCCTTGGACCCCCAGATGCTACAAATACGCTTTCTTTCCAGTGTCTGAAAAGAGAATTTATTGGTTAACAATTGTATCATTCAAAGATAATGACTTTGTTTCCATCTTGATTTACAAAATTATCAAGTGCCTTTAACACACACACACACACACACACACACACACACACACACACAATTATCAAAAAGACTTAAGAGCCCTTGCAAAAACAAAGCCGTAATAAGACAGTGGGAAATAAATGCACTTGAAATCAGAAGGCAAAGCCTTCCTGGGTACAAAAGCAAACAAAAAGAATTAAGGAGCAATAAAGGAAACTGATTTTAAGCTCTAAAGGGCTAATGAGAAGTAAGCAAATTATCTCTGCCCCTGAAATGCAGGACTCATTCCCTTCATGTCTCACGAACACTTACAGCTGATGAGCAAGAGGAAAACATATAATAATAAGTAAGTAAATAAATAAATAGAAAGGCGTTTAATACTCTTATACCCCCAAGAAAAGTAGTCGACAAGAAAATAAAAAATCTTCACTGATACTCAGGCAAATGCAAATTAACACATGAGAATACCATTTTTTTTTTCATCGACTAAACATGTAGAGAATTTATCAAGTTATCTCCGGTATAAACAGCGGGGAGAGGAGAGAACACAAATGATGTGGAAGTAGGGAAGGGAACACAGGAGGTGAAAGGTTTTAGTGGGGACATGGAGGATGGGAGATGGGGAGAGGTGAAGAGAGGGTCAACCCAAATTAAAAAACTGTATGCAAACGCCAGGAGGAGAGCAGAATATTTATTAGTTAATTTTAAAAGTCGAAAAGAAGAGGAGTTTGAATAGAGAGACTCTCTGGCTGGATAGAGCTATTCCTGTGGGCTATCACCCTGTGAGTTATTGGTTAGGGGGGCCTCTGATTTCTTCTCAAACAATACAACAGAGGTAGATGGTAATCTTATTGCTAAAAATACCATAGGCTCTGGTCATAGGTCAATGAAAACCAAGCAGGAACTGAGAGAGAAGCCTCCTTGCTGGCTGGATTCCATAGGGGAAAAAAATGTGCTCCAGGGGGTGCTCAGGGAGAAAAATCAAAGTCTTACTTAGCTGTGGGGCCCTGCATGCTATGAGCCAGCCAGACAAGACAGGCCCAGTCATATAATAGAGGCATGGCTGTTATGAAGACAGCCAACTGCTTTCCGATTAGATTTAAGGCCTGCTTGCTCTACAGGAAGGAATTCATTCGATTATAAACTTGGTCAAAAGCCTTTGCCTGGGGAGGTCCTAGGGCCTAGCTTGAGAGCTGCTACTGGTTTTGTTTGTTGGTGTTTTTGTTTGTTTGTTTTTTGTTTTGGTTTTGTTTTGTTTTGTTTTTTCTAAATGGGCATGCAGCCATCACATTGTCTTCTGCATATCTGTGCTTACTTCCACAGATCAGTGCTGCTCCCGGTTCTGGCTGCAGAAGCTTTTTACAGTGGTCAGAGCTCATTGCTGGTCCAAGTGCTGAACATAAGCGACTGTTGAACACACAGACATAAGCTGCACATCTATATCACTCTCCTCTCCCAGGCACGGGGATCACGGAATGAATGGGTAGGGTGCTATAGAACACTCTCTTCCAGGTATGATAACGCCTGGTGCACTCATGAGCTCTCTCAGATCTGTGCAAGTGTGATGCAGTACATCCACAAGATTGAGTTGGTCACTATCCCACCATAGAGATAGAGTCTATCCCTCCCTGAATATCTAAAAAACAGTAATCATTGTTGGCAGAGAGAGAAACAGTTTCATAAGTGGTGTAACCAGTGGCTAGGTTGCCTATGTTCCTGTAACCTTAACCCACACTCCTGTAACTCAATTAGATTCATTCTGTCACCCCCGCCCCCCAAAAAGACAACAACAACAACAACAAAATCACTAGTTTGAAAAGATGAAGGGAAACAGTGGGAATAAAAAAGAACAAACAAAAATAATGATGTGAATATAATCAAAATTCATAATATGTATGTACGAAAATGCCTCACGTACACTATTTTTATGTATTATTGATGTGTGGTAATAACATTTTTTAAAGATTAGATCTAGTGTTCATGAGGGTACAGGCAAAGCCAGTTATAACCCACTGGCAAAATATACATACTTATCATTTTACAAATGGACAATTTAAATAATTAATAAATAAATAAATAGCCCCGGGACTCACTAGCCACCCAATCTAAGCAAATCAGTTTGATCTTCAGGTACAGTGAGAGTCCCTGTCTGGGGGGTGGGGGGGAGGGAGAAACCTGAGGTTGACCTCCACAATCCTGTACATATGAACAAGTACACGCACATAGACCTACAAGAAGTGTATAAAAATCCTTAACATCAGAAACCTAGATCCCTGCTGAGTTAGTCTGAAATCCTTGCTCCTAAGTTTCCCTGCTTGCCGCAAATGCTACCCTACAGCCTTCTGGTTACTTGGAGGATGGTCTTCCCATCCACACCCCAGAACTTGCGTGAAATACAGAATCTCAGGTGCTACCCCAAATCTGCTGCAGGAAGATCTACACTTTAACAAATGCTCAGCTGACTTGAATGCACATTAAACTTCAGGAAATACTAGTATCAGAAGCTTCAGGTTAAAGTGTGATGGGTTCCACTGGAGGAACTTTAGACAGAGTTAAAGCATTCCTACACAGGACTTTGAAGGGACTGAGTCACACCCCTAGCTCTCTGGCCCTCTATCTACTTAATTTCCAGCTGCGTTAGGATGCCATGTGCATACAACACCTAGAGATGTCCAGCTCCACCCGAAGGAAGGAAGATCAGAATGTCCAAAGGTCTCAGCTTATCTAAGAACCCTTGAGAACCCCTGGTCTCCCTGCAAAACCATGGTCTTAACCAAAGAGCACAACGTAACTGCAGCCAGACACAACAGGCCCTTGCTTCTAACCCTCACTCCATCCCATCCCCTAAACCCTTGGCTGTCCCTCTTAGCACAGAACAGACCCTTCTCTTCCGCCCACAAACCAGTGACAGTGTTATTAGTTACTGTTGCTCTAGCAGCCAGCACACAACTGATGTTTGCTGAACATGCGTTGAGGAATTGAGCCTACCTGGATGGAAGAGCCGACAGATGAAAGAGAAAGGCTGCCGAGTCAAATGCACGAGGGTCGGCATGCGAAAGCAGGAGCAGAACACACGCTCAGTCCTGTACGTCTCATTGATGTGAGATGGCAATGACGCCTAAACCTTCAGAGCAAGATTCACTCTGAAATAACCAACAACAAAATCACCTACCATTCCAAAAAGGAGGCAGAATGGAGCCAACCCGGGAGGGAGGTGGGAGATTTGGGCATAGTAGCACATTATGCGAAACAACGGGTGACACATGAAGACAGGAGCCTGCATAGCAACCGAAGTATGTTCTTCTATGTCACGCTACCAACCCAGGGAGCTCTGCTAACCATGTGCATAAACGCTTACCCTAGGCCAGAAGAGCAGTCAGAAACACAACACCAGCTTTCCCCAGCTAGAGGTAACGGGCAAGCAGGACTTAAGGACACCTGTGTAAAGCTGGAGACATAGCTCAGGTAGTATATGCATGCCATGAAAGCATTTGACTCCCTCCTACATACACGTTTTTAAAAAGTCAGGCACAGTGGCACTCGAACGCAATCCCAGCAATGGCAAGATTGAGAGGTGGCTGGGGTTTGACACCAGACAGCCCAGTCCAATCAGAGGTCCTAATGAGAGACCTCAAAAATAAATCAATAACATGGATTGCTCCTGAGAAACAATGCCTGTGGGCTGACCTGTGGTATCCATACACACGTGCACAGATGTGCACCCACACACTGGAGAAATGTGCAGATATGTAAATTTCACACCTACATAAACCATTCAGCAAATGCAATAGAATAAGTCCCCATGATGCCTCAGAAGCATGAAAACATGAACTATGATCACCCTGTGGCCAATCTAAGCCAGCCTTTGCCTGGGGAAACAAAAGGTGGGGGTCACAAGGTACTGTTCTCTGTGGAATCGCTTCCTCTGTCAACATGACTCAAAGAACATACCCACACATGCTTCACTCTAAAGGCCTTCAGCTCTGCTCAGCAGGTTTTTTGAATCAGAAACAGCATGAACAAGATGGCCCCAATCCTGCCATCTGCTTGTGTGAGGCACGGACACTCTTGTACTGATGTAGCTTGCTGGCATCTTCTCTCCGTCTTTCCCGTGTCTTATGTTGGAGAGCTGCCTCTGAGGGTTGTTGAAAGAGCCCACCACACACTTCCAGAAAACACCCACTTTACCCCCACACTGCTTAGATTGGCTGTACACGCAGAGATTATGTCAACACTTGCCTTCAGGGAGACCTTCTGCAGACTGGTCTCACCACAAACGAGGTCAGTCTGGCAAGGCAACAAGGCCAGGTGGCCAAGCCTCAGCTGCTCAGGCTCCTCCCCTCCTACTCACCTCTGCCTCAGCTTCCCCATTAGTCACCACTTTCTGGTTTTTTGGGGGGTTTTTTTGTTTGTTTGTTTTTTCTCTCCTGTGGTAAAAGTAACTTCCCCTTGGAGTGTCTGAGTCTGTATGTGATGTCACCCACATTCCTTGGCATGTCATGGGAGGAATTCTGACACTGCAGCAGAATGAGATTGCAAGTGATTCCCCAATCTCGTGTCTGTGGAACTCCAACCAGATGAATCAGGCCCATTGCTCAGTGGGACACAAGAGAAAACCGTCCGGGCAGGAAGCTGTGCTGGAAGCCCTGGGCCAGCTCCTTCTGCCTCAGTGCTTCTTCTTTATGTCGTCAGCAGCTCGAGGGTCAGACAATGCAGTGCACTGGTAGGTCTGTCAGGATGGTTGGGTGAGACTCTGGGTATGAAGACAGCATCTGAGCGGGCACATCACCCAGCAAGAAGCTGTTGCCAAGAACCTGGCCCTGTGTGCACTAGAAACCTAGAGGCTGGTTACTCTTCAAGGCATGCAAGTAACACATTCTCAAAAAAAGATAGATTCGAAGGTGGCTTAGGGCCGCAGCGCCCTCACATCCAAGAGAACTGGATTGTTGACAGAAAGGGCATATAAATGGAGACAAGAGACGAGGATGGAGAAAGTAATTAAAACCAGCTTATCTTTGTTGTGGCCTCATTAGCCAGTTAGTAACAGCCTACTCAGATGCTTTGCTTGTTTGGCTCACAAGTTATCTCTTTCTTGATGCTTTGTTAATTTTTAACTATCTGCATATTAGTCGCATTTAAGGAAACACCTGCACCAAGTCTGATTTTTTTTTTTTTTGCTTTGTTTATGGGATGGGATTAATCAGCAGTTTTGGTGTTAATGTCTTTAATTCCTCTTCTCCCCTTTGGTGAGTGATCAATAGATATTTCTAAAGAAAAACAACTGCTATACAGGTAATTTTTCTAGACAAGATTGCATGTGGATGGGAAGGGGCATGGTAGCCAGTCTTGCATTTTCAACTATTTAGAAGATTTTAGAGTACAAGAGAATGTTCTATAGTTCTTCTTGAAGGAACAGAAATAAACAGCAGCCTAAATGTGGTGGGACAAGACAGTGCAGAGGTCCCACCATCTTGTATTCTTGCTGAGTCGGAATCCAGGTTTAATTAGATTCTGATCTCTGATAGAGAATCCCATGGGAAACAACCTAACTTTATTCTAGGCTGGGATCTCCCAGCAGTCTGTTAAAACTGCTTGTTTGTGTGGACCATTACCTAACCCTTTATATTACCTGCCAGTCTATGCAAAAATCCTTCCTGGCTAACTGCTTAGCTTCTGTTAAAACTTCTTGCTTTGAACTGCTTACTCTGTGAAGCTCACCTTGCAGTTGCTGAGAAAGACGCCTGGAAGAGGTCTCTGCTCCTGAAAGACGCCTGGAAGAGGTCTCTGCTCCTGAAAACCCTATGCTCTGGATACTTGGGGCCACTCCTACACAGAAACACTTGGGTGTGAGCCAAGCTGGCTGCAATAAAGACTGCAATTAGCTATACACTGTGACTGCGTGGTCATCTCTGGTGAGCTTCTCTTAACTCAAGAGGAAAGGTTAGGACATTTAAAAGACCTCTGTGGATGTTCCATGGTGGAATACAACAGCCAGAGAGCTGGGAAAGGTGTGACAACCCTCTGAACAATAGCTTCCTGTCCCTAATGTGATGGCTAACATTATGTTTTAAATCTGTGCTTGAGAGATCTATAAAAACAAACCCCCTCTAATTGTAAGCCCCACTTGCCCAAGGACAGATAACTTCCTAGAAAGCTGGAGGCTACTGTTTAAGAACAAGCTTGGTTGCCCCAACTGCACAGGATGTGTGCAGGAGGTTTACGGGCAGGAAGTACGTTAGCATGTGTGCTTGGCTCTGCTTGGACAAAGGCAGGAAGTACAAAGTCTTGTGGGTTGTGCCTTTACAAGCCCACCACTACCACCACCACCACCACCACCACCACCAATGTAATAATTCAACACCATATTCTGAGCTTGAGTCTCGGGTATGGATCTGGCCAGTGTCCATGGTCCTGGCCAGAATTTTAAAAAGCTTGCTTCAAATTTGGCTTAAAAATTGTAGTGGTGGTCTTACTCTCGCCTCGTGAGTTTATTATTTTCTGGAGGCCACAGAGAGATCAGACCACCCACCCAAATTCTAAAGCTGGACCCTCACAGCTGAATGGCCATCTCAGGAGGTGGGAACCTCGAGAAGTTCCAAGGCTCTGAGGTGTGCTTTTGGTTTCAAGAACTATCAGAGTGAACTGCCATGTGAGAAAAGCAGCAAGCATCTTCAAAGAACCTCCCCTGATAAGTCGTCATAATTTCCTGTGACATCTGGTTCTGTTGGGATATCAATCTGAGATAAGGAGGGTCTGATGAGATCCAATATACTCTTCTATCCGGGGCACACACAGAGGGCATGGCACCAGCAACATGGGTTCTTGGTCTGGTTTTTTCTCTTGCCTTTGGTTTCATGTTGACTGTCTCTGTCTCTTGTACTTTCTGTGCTCAGTGTTGATTGGTTTTGGTTTTGTTGTCTCCACCGCCTGTTACTAGTCCCTCTTTTCCTGTCTCAGAACTCTGGATGCCCATGATTTGATTTGCTCTGCTTCCCCTCTGCCTTCTCTATACATTCTGCTTCCTACAGATTCTCCAGCAACAATCTAGTTTTTCATGGTCCAAGCAGGCTGCAATACACTGGCGGAATAGAGGAAACAGACTGATAATTTTAATAAAAACAAACATTTTTGCTAAGCCCGGTGGTTGGTGCACACCTTTAATCCCAGCACTCGGCAGGCAGAGACAGGCAGATTTCTGAATTTGAGGCCAGCCTTGTCTACAGAGTGAGTTCCAGGACAGGCAGGGCTACACAGAGAAACCCTGTCTGAGGAGCTGAGTTAAGCATTTGAGAAAAGGCTTGTTAAACACAAGGACCTGTTCTCATCAAAGGATGTCAATGACAGATGCCTGGTCACAGGGAAGGTTGGAGTGGATGTTGTCTAACAACCTAGTGATCCTTTTGCTGCTCTATGGAGCCAGCCATCCTGACTCCCCCAAATCCTGGTCATTAGACCATAACCCTGAGCTCTGTGTCTCAGTGAATAGAACCCATGCTTTTGAAAGAGATCCGATGTACTTTGCATCATCCAGCAATAGAATCCATCTTATGCTTACTACAATAGAATCCATCCTATGCTTACTACAAATCCTTCCTCCTCAGGCCCTTGGGCTGAGCTCTGTTTACCTACCAGTCAACAGAGCACATTCTTATGTAAAGGTCACAGGTGCTCTACAACTTGGCTAAGGAGTTTCTGTGTAGCTCTGCCCAAAGCTTTGTTGTGATGACTGTTCTTCTTCCAAACTTTCTCTGTGATTATGTATGTAAGAAAAATAAACCCTGAGGTCAGACTCTGGATGTTTTGACCCAGTGCTTGAGAAGGTGGTGCCGATTCTCAAGTTTCATTCTTCACCTCTTGTGGCTCATTTCCCTGTAGGCCCATGAGGCTTAAGCCAAGGTTCAGTAGGGGTTGCGGGGCGGGGGAAGTACTACAAAACAAGGAGTCTGTTCTTTCAAAAAATAAACAACACTGACAAACTTTTAGCCAAACTAACCAAAGACTGAGAAGACCAAAATGAATAAAACTAGAGATGAAATGGGAGACATTATAATCATAGCAGTAAAAGTCAAGACCCAGTGGAGCATACCTAAACTAGGTGTTATAAATCAGGGTTTCTCCCAGCCTACCCTCAGGGACTCAGCACCAGCAGTTACATCATCACCCACCATTGCCAGGTCTAGCACATGTCCACTGTGGCAAGGTGCATATTTCCCCTATGCAACATGCACTTGCTCTCTGTCCCCCCACTCTCTCTCTGTCTCTGTCCCCCCCCCTCTCTCTCCCATGTGCCCACTCTGAGAAGACCTTTCACTCTCTCCTCCCCCAGTACCTGCAATGCATCTCTCAAGTGAGTTCTGGTGTGATCTATGCAGTATACCTTGGCCCAGACCTGCCAAGGTACCTTCTGCCACTTAATACTAACACTATTCATGACTATTTACCCAAAGGACCCCAAGGCACCCTATCCCAGACATTTGGACATAATAACTTCAGTGTTATTTTCAACAGTCAAGCTATGGAATCAGCCTAGGTATGTGTGAGGGAAATATGCATACAGTGAAACTTTTTAAAACATTATTTATTTTTATTATTATTATTGTGTGCACACATGTGTGTTCGTGTGTGTGTGTGTGTGTGTGTGTGTAGGACAGAGGACACCTCTATGAAGTTGACTCTCATTCTTCACCATGGGTTTCAGGGATCAAACACACGTCATGAGGCCTGAATCGTAAGGTACTTTTACCCAGTGAGCTATATCACTGACCCCACAATGGAATATTCTCAGCTATAAAGAAGAACAAAAGTTGTGTCATTTGCAAAAAAATGGAAACAGTCAGAGACAATCATATTATATTAATTAAGGCAGATTGAGGAAAGCACACAAATATTGCATGCTTTCTCTCACATGTGCTTCATGGATTCCATACAGAAACTTAGTCACACATGTCTGTATGACACGGAAATAAAATGAAATTTTCTAGGGGAACAAAGTAGATTAAAAAGCTGGAGCAGGAAGGGCTGAGAAAGAAGCAGGAAATAGATCAAGGCCCACCGCACAGTCTGAATGGAAATGTCCTTATGTAGCCCAGTACCATGTTCAATAGATGCACACCATTGGAGATAAAAAAATAAAATTATCCAGAAAGACCCCTCTGCTTTTTAAATCACTATCATTAAATTACTGATCTCTGTGAAAGTGTGGTTTTAAGATTACAAGGGGCCTTAGAGAGTAGTGACTCTACAGAAAAGAGACTGCCCTCTGGGGTGCCATTAAATATTACCAACAGGGCATTCTGGAATCCTTAAACTGCACTCTTCTTCCTTCTTCTCCTGGCCACAGGAGCACAGTCTCAGAAATTCTGACAATCAGCCTCATGCTAGAGGCAGAGGTCTAAGGAACACCATGGATGTAATCGAACCTCTAGTTTTAGAGACAAAGACTCTCAAAGCCGGGAAAGCGCACACCATCACCACACCTGTTACTCCCTCTCCAGACTGTGACCCAGGACCCTTCCACAGAGCTGCACCACATTGCCGGACGCTTTAGCTCATCCAGTAGAAAGGTCACCGCACATAGTCGTCCCTGCGGCAAAGCAGGAACTTCTATGCTGGACTAGCAAGATCATCAGTTTTTAGGACCCTTCAGCCATTAGCTTTCTACTGAATTATTGGAAAACAGGCATCTGATTTCAGATACCCAAGGTCATGGGGATGAGCCGTAGCTCTCACTACTGCCAGAGATCAAGGCAAATGGAGATGCTAGCAATTGGTAACAGAAATAGATTTACCTCCACACTGGTCAGGACCCCCTCCCTCTTCTTTGGTGCACTGCTCTGGCCCTAACCCCAAACAAGAACAGTGAGAACAGAAAGTGGCCATGCTGCTTCATGGCTCTTCCACAAGAGGAGAAGGGCGAGGATCAGTCACAGTTGTGGGCTTGGTGCCATGACTGGGGGCGGACCTGAGTTAGAGTTCACTGGTCTAACATAGAACACCCAACTTCTGAGCCTCAGCCCCAGTGTGTTCCTTCACAGTGCTATATTATCTTGTGAATGCAGGGAACAAGGGAGAGAGAGAAATTCAAAGCAGAGCAATGTCTTCTCTGGGAAGAATATGTTCCTAATTAATCTTGAAAATAAAGAGAAAGAAATCAATTTTTAAAAGATAATGTGTCTCCCCCACTAGCTTTGGAGGTGTGGTATTTCAAGAGATTGAACCCTAAAGAGCAGAGGTGGGTAGCAACCCTTTTGGGGGAGTCAAATGAACCTTTCACAGAAGCATAGATATTTACATTACAATTCACAACAGTAGCAAAATGACAGGAAGTAACAACCAAACTGATTTTATGGTTGGGAGTCAGCACAGCATAAGGAGCTGTATTCACAGCATTAGGAAGGCTGAGCACCACTGTTCCAGAGGTTCACACGTGATAGGCAAGAATTTTACCGCTGAGCAACATTCCCAATGACACCCTCCCACTCCTCCTCCCCTCCTTTTTTCTTTTTTCCAGAAAATCCTCTTTAAATGCATTTCTAGGAAGTAGAAAAGAGCGTAAGAGCTGGGGAAGGTTCTTGTGTGTGTGTGTGTGTGTGTGTGTGTGTGTGTGTGTGTGTGTGTGTGTGTGTGTGTAATCAACAGGGCAAATGCCTGGAACTTGTCAACTAACAACAAGCTTTCGTCAATCTAAGGGTGACAGGGTAAGCCACAAAACACACTGGTTAGGTAACTTCACATTTCTGAGTTACTATGGTTTCTGTATTGAGAGCCAAGTCATACAGGAATTTGCATGCTTCCCCTCTATGGGTGTGTTCCTGTGAGTGTCACACACTTACGTGCTTCAAGGTGAGAAAGCAGGCATTTGCTGAGTGAAATGCCAAGTGTTGGCATAAAATAAGTTTTTAAAAACTAACTTAAATGTATGTTTTTCCTGATTATACGTCTGTGCACCATAGAAGTGCCTAAAATGGCAAGTATTAATCCCATCGTGCAGTTCAAAGCACCGAAGGGTTAAAGAATTTAAGTGGAAAAGAGAAAAAGAAAAACAAAAACCTGCTCAAGTCCACAGTTGCTAAGAAGTAACTGTGACTCACACCCAGATCTCAATCCAAAACCGTATTCTTTCTGAACATGATGTTTCTGACAGTGTCTATGGTGAATCTGTTCAAAGAACTGAACACAGGAAATGACTTATCTCAAAATACTTGTAGTTTTCTTTTCGCTATGGTCATAAAAGTCATCCTTACTGAACTAGTAAAACAAAAACTCAGTGGGACTCCAGACAGACAGACAGACAGCACAGCTGAGTCTGAATGCTGCTTAGAACCTCTGTCTGTCAGGGCTGAAGATGTGACTCAGTGACAGAACACAGACCAACCAGACAAACACAAAACAAAGCAAAAAAGCCAGTTATCAGTAAGTGGCATAAAAACCACTGAGTCACAGCCACAACTTACAGTCGTCTCAACTGCTCTGATGTGCTGGGCTCTAAGTTTACTCTAGCCATTGTTTGGTTCTTGGGTAAAATCTGTGATCACCATTTCAAAAATCACAACATCATAGAGGCAGGGGGGAGGGATGAGGGATTGTAGAGAGGAAACTGGGAAGGGAGATAACATTTGAAATGTAAATAAATAAAATAACCAATAAAAAATAATCAGCAAAAAAATCTCAACATGCAGCCATCTCCTTAAAAACATGAAGCCATACTTGAAATGTAACAACCAATTTTACAGAGATAGGTGACGATGAAGGAAGTCTCTGGCCTAAAAAGAGAAATAATACACTAACTAGCAAACTCTGAAGGAAAGAAAAAAAAAAAAGGTCTGGTGTTCAGGAATATTACAGCAAACAAGAAGCCTGCATTCCAGCTAGACACAGCTAAAGTTGTGAATTAATCTCAGGTATTAATTACGTGGAGCTCTAAAATCTCCAGAAGTGGGAGGCACACAATTGTCCCTGTGCACATAAGGAAACGTTTATTGAGCTATCTGTCATACTGATTTTATATTATTATATTGGCTTCAAATGGCAAGGAAAAAAAAAAGCTAAAGACATCAATTGAGCTGTCTTTCCCATCCCTCCCTAGAATCTATGCTGAATACAGAGAGCCAATAAAGTAGGGTTTACAGTATTATCACAGGACACTTAACAAGTATATTAAGCCAAGAGCTCTGTGGTGGTTTGAATAGGAATGGTCCCCAAAGACTCCTGTGTTTGAATGCTTATCCCTAGGGAGTGACACTATTAGGAGGTGTGGCCTTGTTAGAGAAAGTGTGCTAATGCAGAGCAGGACTCTGTAGTCTTATGTATTCTCAAGGTATGTCCATCATGGTACATGGTCTCTCCCTGATGCCTTCAGATCAAGATGCTGAACTCTCAGCATATCCAGCACCATGTCTACCTGCATGCCTCCGTGCTTCCCACCATAACCATAATGGGCTAAACCTTTGAAACTATAAGCCAGCCCCAATTAAATGTTTTCCTCTATAAGAGTTGCCTTGGTCAAGGTGTCTCTTACAGCAGTAAAACCCTGAGACAAGCTCCTTCCAGGGAACCCAAACAGAACACCAAGGAAAGAAGTGAGAAGGGAAACAGGAAATCTTGACCACACCCCAGCCTTCAAGGAGCTTGCCTGAGATTGATCACAACACAAGGTAGCAGCTGAGGCCTGCTAATTCTTCAGAAAAGACAGTGGAAGAGGGATCAGCACCTGGGTAGCGGGAGCGCAGGGTTGCCTGACACCCGCCAGCTACCCACGACCCCCGCCGCAGGATTTTGGGACTGCTGGTGAGTGGAACACAGCTTCTGCTCCAGTCCAATCACGCGGGACCTGAGACTGCTCTGGTTGGGGAGAGAGAAATCCGGCCTACATAGGGCCACAACCCTCTTCCTGTCAGAAAAGCACCTGAGCAGCTGGGGCGCAGGGTCTGCTGACACTCGCCAACTGCCCACAACACCCGCCACAGGATCTTAAGACTTCTGGTGAGTGGAGCACAGCTTCTGCTCCAATCCAATTGCGCGGGACCTGAGACTGCATTAGTTAGGGAAGCAGAAACCGGCCTGAGTAGGACCACAGGCCTCATCCGGCTGGATCAGCGCCTGGGTAGCGGGAGCGCAGGGTTGCCTGACACCCGCCAGCTACCCACGACCCCCGCCGCAGGATTTTGGGACTGCTGGTGAGTGGAACACAGCTTCTGCTCCAATCCAATTGCGCGGGACCTGAGACTGCATTAGTTAGGGAAGCAGAAACTGGCCTGAGTAGGGCCACAGGCCTCACCCGGCCGGATCAGCGCCAGGGTAGCGGGAGCGCAGGGTTGCCTGACACCCGCCAGCTACCCACGACCCCCGCCGCAGGATTTTGAGACTGCTGGTGAGTGGAACACAGCTTCTGCTCCAATCCAATTGCACGCGGGACCAGAGACTGCATTAGTTAGGGAAGCAGAAAAACGGCCTGAGTAGGACCACAGGCCTCTTCCGGCTGGACCAGCACCGGGGTACCGTCAGCTACCCACGACCCCCGCCGCAGGATTTAGAGACTGCTGGTGAGTGGAACACAGCTTCTGCTCCAATCTTTAAATAGTGACAACGATAACAACTAACCCCAGAGATTACCAGATGGCGAAAGGTAAACGTAATAATCTTACTAACAGAAACCAAGACCACTCACCATCATCAGAACCCAGCACCCCCACTTCACCCAGTCCAGGGCACCCCAACACACCGGAAAAGCTAGACACGGATTTAAAAGCATATCTCCTGATGATGATAGAGGACTTCAAGAAGGACTTTAATAACACACTTAAAGAAATGCAGGAGAACACTGCTAAAAAGGAAGAAGACAATAAAGAGGAAGCACAAAAATCCCTTAAAGAATTGCAGGAGAACACTGCTAAAGAGTTACAAATCCTTAAAGAAAAACATGATAACATAATCAAACAGGTAGAAGTCCTTACAGAAAAACAGGAAAACACATCCAAACAGATGATGGAAATGAACAAAACCATACTAGACCTAAAAAGGGAAGTAGACACAATAAAGAAAACCCAAAATGAGGCAACACTGGAGATAGAAACCCTAGGAAAGAAATCTGGAACCATAGATACGAGCATCAGCAACAGAATACAAGAGATGGAAGAGAGAATCTCAGGTGCAGAAGATTCCATAGAGAACATCGGCACAACAATCAAGGAAAATGGAAAATGCAAAAAGATCCTAACTCAAAACATCCAAGAAATACAGGACATAATGAGAAGACCAAACCTACGGATAATAGGAGTGGATGAGAATGAAGATTTTCAACTCAAAGGACCAGCAAACATCTTCAACAAAATTATAGAAGAAAACTTCCCAAATCTAAAGAAAGAGATACCCATGAACATACAAGAAGCCTACAGAACTCCAAATAGACTGGATCAGAAAAGAAATACCTCCCGACACATAATAATCAGAGCAACAAATGCTCTAAATAAAGATAGAATACTAAAAGCAGTAAGAGAAAAAGGCCAAGTAACATATAAAGGCAAGCCTATCAGAATTACACCAGACTTTTCACCAGAGACTATGAAAGCCAGAAGATCCTGGACAGATGTTATACAGACACTAAAAGAACACAAATTCCAGCCCAGGCTACTATACCCAGCCAAACTCTCAATTAACATAGATGGAGAAACCAAAGTATTCCATGACAAAACCAAATTCACACATTATCTCTCCACGAATCCAGCCCTTCAAAGGATAATAACAGAAAAAAACCAATACAAGGACAGGAACCACGCCCTAGAAACAACAAGAAGGTAATCCCTCGACAAACCTAAAAGAAGACAGCCACAAGAACAAAATGCCAACTTTAACATCAAAAATAACAGGAAACACCAATTTCTTTTCCTTAATATCTCTTAATATCAATGGACTCAACTCCCCGATAAAAAGACATAGACTAACAAACTGGCTACACAAACAAGACCCAACATTTTGCTGCTTACAGGAAACTCATCTCAGAGAAAAGGATAGACACTACCTCAGAATGAAAGGCTGGAAAACAATTCTCCAAGCAAATGGCATGAAGAAACAAGCTGGAGTAGCCATTCTAATATCTGATAAGATTGACTTCCAACCCAAAGTCATTAAAAAAGACAGGGAGGGACACTTCATACTCATCAAAGGTAAAATCCTCCAAGAGGAACTATCAATCCTGAATATCTATGCTCCAAATACAAAGGCAGCCACATTCATTAAAGAAACTTTAGTAAAGCTCAAAGCACACATTGCACCTCATACAATAATAGTGGGAGACTTCAACACACCACTTTCACCAATGGACAGATCATGGAAACAGAAACTAAACAGGGACACAGTGAAACTAAGAGAAATTATGAATCAAATGGATCTGGCAGATATCTACAGAACATTCTATCCTAAAACAAAAGGATATACCTTCTTCTCAGCACCTCATGGTACCTTCTCCAAAATTGACCACATAATTGGTCACAAAACAGGCCTCAACAGATATAAAAATATTGAAATTGTCCCATGCATCCTATCAGATCACCATGGACTAAGGCTGATCTTCAATAACAAAATAAATAATAGAAAGCCAACCTTCACGTGGAAACTGAACAACACTCTTCTCAATGATACCTTGGTCAAGGAAGGAATAAAGAAAGAAATTAAGGACTTTTTAGAGTTCAATGAAAATGAAGCCACAACATACCCAAACTTATGGGACGCAATGAAAGCATTTCTAAGAGGAAAACTCATAGCTATGAGTGCCTCCAAAAGGAAACTAGAGAGAGCACACATTAGCAGCTTGACAACACACCTAAAAGCACTAGAACAAAAGGAAGCAAATTCACCCAAGAGGAGTAGACGGCAGGAAATAATCAAACTCAGGGGTGAAATCAACCAAGTGGAAACAAGAAAAACTATTCAAAGAATCAACCAATCAAGGAGCTGGTTCTTTGAGAAAATCAACAAGATAGATAAACCCTTAGCCAGACTCACTAGAGGGCACAGGGAAAGCATCCTAATTAACAAAATCAGAAATGAAAAAGGAGACATAACAACAGATCCTGAAGACATCCAAAACACCATCAGATCCTTCTACCAAAGGCTATACTCAACAAAACTGGAGAACCTGGATGAAATGGAGAAGTTCCTAGACAGATACCAGGTACCAAAGTTGAATCAAGATCAGGTTAATGATCTAAACAGCCCTATATCCCCCAAAGAAATAGAAGCAGTCATTAATAGTCTCCCAACTAAAAAAAGCCCAGGACCAGATGGGTTTAGTGCAGAGTTCTATCAGACCTTCAAAGAAGATCTAATCCCAGTTCTTCACAAACTATTCCACAAAATAGAAACAGAAGGTACTCTACCCAACTCATTCTATGAAGCCACAATTACTCTGATACCTAAACCACAAAAAGTCCCAACAAAGATAGAAAACTTCAGACCAATATCCCTTATGAATATTGATGCAAAAATCCTCAATAAAGTTCTTGCTAACCGAATCCAAGAACACATCAAAACAATCATCCATCCTGACCAAGTAGGTTTCATCCCAGGGATGCAGGGATGGTTCAATATACGGAAATCCATCAACGTAATCCAGTATATAAACAAACTCAAAGACAAAAACCACATGGTCATCTCCTTAGATGCGGAAAAAGCATTTGACAAGATCCAACACCCATTCATGATAAAAGTCTTGGAAAGATCAGGAATTCAAGGCCCATACCTAAACATGATAAAAGCAATCTACAGCAAACCAGTAGCCAACATCAAAGTAAATGGTGAGAAGCTTGAAGCAATCCCTCTAAAATCAGGGACTAGACAAGGCTGTCCACTTTCTCCATACCTATTCAACATTGTACTTGAAGTCCTAGCCAGAGCAATTCGACAACAAAAGGAGATCAAAGGGATACAAATTGGAAAAGATGAAGTCAAAATATCACTTTTTGCAGATGATATGATAGTATATATAAGTGACCCTAAAAATTCCACCAGAGAACTCCTAAGCCTGATAAACAGCTTCGGTGAAGTAGCTGGATATAAAATTAACTCAAACAAATCAATGGCCTTTCTCTACACAAAGAATAAACAGGCTGAGAAAGAAATTAGGGAAACAACACCCTTCTCAATAGTCACAAATAATATAAAATATCTTGGCGTGACTCTAACTAAGGAAGTGAAAGATCTGTATAATAAAAACTTCAAGTCTCTGAAGAAAGAAATTATAGAAGATCTCAGAAGATGGAAAGATCTCCCATGCTCATGGATTGGCAGGATCAACATTGTAAAAATGGCTATCTTGCCAAAAGCAATCTACAGATTCAATGCAATCCCCATCAAAATTCCAAATCAATTCTTCAACGAATTAGAAAGTGCAATCTGCAAATTCATCTGGAATAACAAAAAACCTAGGATAGCAAAAACTCTTCTCAAGGATAAAAGAACCTCTGGTGGAATCACCATGCCAGACCTAAAGCTGTACTACAGAGCAATTGTGATAAAAACTGCATGGTACTGGTATAGTGACAGACAAATAGACCAATGGAATAGAATTGAAGACCCAGAAATGAACCCACACACCTATGGTCACTTGATCTTCGACAAGGGAGCTAAAAACATCCAGTGGAAGAAAGACAGCATTTTCAACAAATGGTGCTGGCACAACTGGTTGTTAACATGTAGAAGAATGCGAATCGATCCATTCCTATCTCCTTGTACTAAGGTCAAGTCTAAGTGGATCAAGGAACTTCACATAAAACCAGAGACACTGAAACTTATAGAGGAGAAAGTGGGGAAAAGCCTTGAAGATATGGGCACAGGGGAAAAATTCCTGAATAGAACAGTAATGGCTTGTGCTGTAAGATCGAGAATTGACAAGTGGGACCTCATGAAACTACAAAGCTTCTGCAAGGCTAAAGACACCATCAATAAGACAAAAAAACCACCAACAGATTGGGAAAGGATCTTCACCTATCCTAAATCAGATAAGGGACTAATATCCAATATATATAAAGAACTCAAGAAGGTGGACTCCAGAAAGTCAAATAACCCCATTAAAAAATGGGGCTCAGAACTGAACAAAGAATTCTCACCTGAGGAATACCGAATGGCAGAGAAGCACCTGAAAAAATGTTCAACATCCTTAATCATCAGGGAAATGCAAATCAAAACAACCCTGAGATTCCACCTCACACCAGTCAGAATGGCTAAGATCAAAAATTCAGGTGACAGCAGATGCTGGCGAGGATGTGGAGAAAGAGGAACACTCCTCCATTGTTGGTGGGATTGCAAGCTTGTACAACCACTCTGGAAATCAGTCTGGCGGTTCCTCAGAAAATTGGACATAGTACTACCGGAGGATCCAGCAATACCTCTCCTGGGCATATATCCAGAAGATGTCCCAACCGGTAAAAAGGACACATGCTCCACTATGTTCATAGCAGCCCTATTTATAATAGCCAGAAGCTGGAAAGAACCCAGATGTCCCTCAACAGAGGAATCGATACAGAAATTATGGTACATTTACACAATGGAGTACTACTCAGCTATTAAAAAGAATGAATTTATGAAATTCCTAGCCAAATGGATGGACCTGGAGGGCATCATCTTGAGTCAAGTAACACAATCACAAAAGAACTCACACAATATGTATTCATTGATAAGTGGATATTAGCCCAAAACTTAGGATACCCAAGATATAAGATACAATTTGCTAAACGCATGAAACTCAAGAAGAATGAAGACCAAAGTGTGGACACTGTGCACCTTCTTAGAATTGGGAACAAAACACCCAGGGAAGTAGCTACAGAGACAAAGTTCGTAGCTGTGATGAAAGGATGGACCATTTAGAGACTGCTGTATCCAGGGATCCGTCCCATAATCAGCTTCTAAACGCTGACACCATTGCATACACTAGCAAGATCTTGCTGAAAGGACCCAAATATAGCTGTCTCTTGTGAGACGATGCCGGGGCCTAGCAAACACAGGAGTGGATGTTCACAGTCAGCTATTGGATGTACCACAGGGCTCCCAATGGAGAAGCTAGAGAAAGTACCCAAGGAGCTAAAGGGATCTGCAACCCTATTGTTGGAACAACATGATGTACTAACCGGAACCCTGGAGCTCTTGTCTCTAGCTGCATATGTATCGAAAGATGGCCTAGTCGGCCATCAATGGAAAGAGAGGCCCATTGGACTTGCAAACTTTATATGCCCCAATATAGGGGAATGCCAGGGCCAAAAGAATGGGAATGGGTGGGTAGGGAAGTGGGGGGCGCTATGGGGGACTTTTGGGATAGTATTGGAAATGTAATTGAGGAAATTATGTAATAAAAAAATATAAAAAAAAAAAAAAAAAAAGACAGTGGAAGAAAAACTACAGGAGTTCAGAGATGCTTGCTGGAGAGTTCAGCTTCCTAAGTAGCCAGCATAGAGGCATCAGAGACGTAAAGGCAGAAAGTGAGAAAAGAAAGGTGATTCCGTGGCCACCCTTGGGAAATTTCAGACTACTAATGTAAAGCCTGACAGACCAAGAATTATCAAATATCTGTACCTTGTCTTATTTAAGATTCTATTGCTGCGAAGAGACACCATGACCACGGCAACTCTCATAAAGGCAGACATTTAATCGAGTTATGGTTCAGAAGGTTAGCCTATCGTCATCATCATGGTGGGAAGCATGGCAGCGTGCAGGTGGACGTGATGCTGAAGGAGGAGCCAAGGAGATAGATACTGGGCCTGGCTTGAGCATTGGAAACTTCAAAGGCCACCACCAGTGACACACTTCCTCCAACAAGGCCACACCTCCGAACAGCGCCACTCCCTCTGAGCTTTTGAAAACATTTTCATTCGAACCACCACACTCATCATCCAACGATTTCATAGGATTTGTCTTACATTTTTCTTATTATATGTTTAGGTCCATTTATAAAGTAATGACTTTCACGTGACATCACTATACCTTGCTCATATTTGTGCTCACCATCCTTTCCAGTCCTTTTGCAAGTACCCTTTTCCAACAAACACTCTGCCTCCAACTTTTTTTAAACAAACACTTAGATATTAATCCTACAAATGAGGGAAATGTGATATTCTGTTCTATCCCTACTAATTTCAAATACGGCTCTTATAAACCACGCAGATTATAGTTCTAATAAGCAACGCTAACGTGTCTATGTTTAAACCTTCTTCTTTTAGTGATTTATATTTTGGAAAACTATTTAAAAGAAAAATTTAAAACTTCTACAAAATTAACATTGCTTCCTAAAAACCCATCATGTCATCTTACTAAATAGAAACATGTATAGGAAATGTAGTTGGTATTAATTTGTCCTACACATCAATGCAATAGGTATGCAAAATAAATTAACTGCATGTGAATCCTGATTTTTTTCCCAAAGATGCTGATTATTCCCTTGATAGCTACATGGTACGTTTTATAAAGGAACATAATATATTGAGGTTTTCATACCGCTGAGCTCATCAGCTCCATTCAAGTGAACATACATGAAGATAAAATACAGCCATTGTACACAATCTGCCATTCAAAGCTCACTGCTTTCACACTCCTCATACAAAATAACCATATTCCTTGTGATATCTCTAAAATAGGTAAGTGGTGGCTGTACATGAGTTACCAGACATTTTGCCCATGTGCCCGTGGTACACATGTATGCATGTGTATTTACATGTATGTGTACAGTGTGAACATGAACATGCACATACATGCATGCATGTAGAGGCCTGAAGCTTGAGCATCTTCCTGAATCATGTTATACTTTATTTAAGGTAATATCTCTCAATAAACCCAGAGCTCACAGCCCAGGAGACTCCCTGCCTCTTACTCCCAAGTGTTGGGATTACAGGTGGCCACAATGCCTGCCCAACTTTTCCACAGAACTAAGCCAGCAGTTCTCAGCCTATGGGCTGAGACCTCTTCAGAGTCACATATCAGATAGGCTGTATAGCAGACATTTACCCTACAATTCATAACAATAGCAAAGTTACAGCTATGAAGTAGCAACAAAAATAATTTTATGGTTGGGGGGGGTCACCACCACATGAGGAACAATATTCAAAAGTCAAAGCCTTAGGACAGTTCAGAACCACTGAGCCATCTCTAGCTCAAGTTAGCATATACTTAGTCTGAAATGCAGATAACCAGTGTTTATTATTCATAATGGTCTATCACTAGAAACCAGTACCTCCAAGGTGCTTTAGAAAAGGGCCATGTTTTCACAGTCAACAGTTAGGATTTTATTTGAGTTGTTGGTCTATCAGTAAACTACACTTAATGTTTTGGAAACAGCTATTGTGGAAAACTCACTTGTTCCTCCTTGGAAAGAGTGGCACAGAGAATTTGTCAGGAACATTGTATTTAAGTCATTATTATTCTTCCCAACCCCAATTGATAGCAAATCCTCAATGTGATAAGAGTCTAGTATTCAAAATATACAAATACTTACAATTAAACAACAAAAAGAGAAAAAAATTAAAGTTGCAAAAGAAGTGAATAGGTTCTTGTCCAAAAAAAAAAAATGGCTAAGAAACCCAGAAAAGCATCTAACATCCAGTAAGCACTAGGAAAATACAAGACAACCACAGTGGTACTTCATACTTGTGAGACTAGGGACAATTTTTTTAATGGAAAAATAAGTTTTGATGAGGCTGTTGGGAAACTGGATCCATACATCACTGGTGGGCCATAAAATAACACAGCCACTGTGGAAAGTCCTCAGTGGTTAAACACAGAGTTACCATAGGACCCAGCAATTATATTCTTAAGTACACACTCAAAACGATGGAAAACAGCATTCTAGACAGCAACAGTGTCCGGGTAGCCAAAAGGTGGAGGCAACCTCAACACTCATTAACAAGTGAATGAATATACAAAATAGGATCTTGTCTATAAAAGGCCATGGAAATGTTCTATTCTATAATTTTTGAAAACCAGCTGTGATGGTTTGTATATGCTCAGCTCAGGGAGTGGCACTATTAGAAGGTGTGGCCTTGTTGGAATAGGTGTGTCACTGTGGGGGTGGGTTTTAAGACCCTCATCCTAGCTGCCTGGAAGTCAGTATTCTGCTAGCAGCCTTCAGATGAAGATGTAGAACTCTCAGCTCTGCCTGCACCATGCCCGCCTGGATGTTGCCCTGTTCCCACCTTGATGATACTGGACTGCACCTCTGAACCTGCATGCCAGCCCCAATTAAATGCTGTCCTTATAAGAGTTGCCTTGGTCATGGTGTCTGTTCACAGCAGTAAAACCCTAACTAAGATACCAGCTATGGAATATTAGCAAGCTCTTAAAAGAAATCATGTATATGCTGTAATATGGATGAGCCTGGTAAACATTATGCCAGGGAAAAAGGACCAACCACAAAAGACTACATATTATATAATTCCATTTCTAAGAAAAGGGCCAACAGATAAATGAAGAACAGTGGTTGCTTAGGGCTGGAATAATAGGATCCCATGACCACTGGGGTGATAAAGAAAAGGCTAGGCACTCTTCCTTGTGGTGATGAAAATATTCATAAAGTAGATGTGTTGAGTACACATATCTAAAGAATACAGAGGGCTGGTGAGATGGCTCAGTGGGTAAGAGCACCCGACTGCTCTTCCGAAGGTCTGGAGTTCAAATCCCAGCAACCACATGGTGGCTCACAACCATCCGTAATGAGATCTGACTCCCTCTTCTGGAGTGTCTGAAAACAGCTACAGTGTACTTACATATAATAAATAAATAAATCTTAAAAAAAAAAGAATACAGAAAATGGTTAGCAGAAACTGACAACTGTTAACGATTTTAAACATCTTTTAATGGGTGAATTCTAAGATTCATGAATCATATCTCAGTAAGTGTCAAAAACTGAAGCAGACGTCATTTGGAACTGTCCTGCCAAACAGTGGCTGAATTTTGCTGACGTTCGCAAGTAAGAATTCCCAAGAATGTTACTCATTCTACCCTATCTCTAATAAACAAAAAGGTCTCTGTCACTGTTGGCCTAGAGATGAATTTCTATAACACAATAAGTATGGGCAAGACAAAGTTTGTGGTCACTGCTTAAAAAAAAAAAAAAGAACAACTAATAATTCTAAGGACTGCAATTCATCCAATGAGGTGTCCTTTCGCTGTCTATTACCAGATCCCATCTGTACAGCTGCAGGGAAAACTGTTTCCCCTGGGTACACACCCCTCTGTCAGGCAACAGACACGGGTTCTCTCCTGAATTTAAAAAAAAAAAAAAAAAAGGCTAGGCTACTTTATTTCTACTTTCTCCTCAACAAAACCAACTGGTGTCTCAAGCCTAGATGGACATCAGGCAATGTGAAGAAAGGCAGTGTCTAGAGAATCCATATTTATGTGTGTTTTGAGACAATTCAGACTGAGACTAGCCTACATTAAAAACAGTCTAAGCAGGCAGAATGCGACCCACCATCCACGCTCTGTGTTTACAGAACAGGCTGCCTCAGTTTGATGCCTTTTCCTGTCTTCCTTCTAATACAGTGCTTCTGTGTCCCCAACCCACCCTCCGAGATGAGTGTGCAGCTATAAACAAGAATCTCATTTTTCCATGTCGACAATTTCTATTGATAACCTCATATTTTATGCATTCGTTCCCAGTTGACTGTGTGCAGGCAGCCTCAAGTACGGTATTTAAGCCATGTGTGATATGCAGAAGAGAAACAGAAGTCGGTTTGGAAGACTTAGAGAAACTGTTTCTGTAACAGTTCTGGACCTCTATTTTCACATCTTCCTTTAAATTTATTTTAAAAGTGAGGAATCTCAAAATTCAGTAAAATTAAATTAGATCTTTTTTTTCCTGACTCTAAATTCCCAGGCTCGTATATAATACATGTAGAAATTGGCAATTCTGAGAAAGAGCATTATGTCTCCATTTAAAATGCTATAAATTAGGAAGGGGAAGGAAAGCCTATCTCTACTGAAGATCAAACCCACAAATTTAGCTCTCATAAAGGCTAAATCACATCTTCAAGGCTTGATGATAAATCTTTAGCTTCTGCCAGTTATACAAGATCGGTAGTGAGCCATCTGGCTCATTCCGTTTATATCAATCTAAATAATGTGCGTCCAAGTTTTTGATATTTCCACAGCTCAAAAGTAATGAGACTATTGCCAAGCAGACTACCACACATCCTGGTTCTGGGGTGGGGGCGGGGTGGGGGAAGGAGGTCATTTTTGTTTTCTATAGCAAATCTAAGTTTAAATGCAGAAGTAGGGTGATCTGGGTATGGTGGCCCAGGACTTTAATCCCAGCCCTCAGGAGACAGAGGCAGATGGATCTCTGTGAGTTCAAGGCCAGCCTGGTTTACATAGTGAGTTCCAGGATAGCCTGAGCTACAAAGTAAGACCCCATCTCAAAAGAGAAAGGAGGAAAGAAAGAAAGAAAGAAAGAAAGAAAGAAAGAAAGAAAGAAAGAAAGAAAGAAAGAAAGAAAGAAAGAAAGAAAGAGAAAGAGAGAAAGAAAGAGGGAGGGAGGGAGGGAGAAAGAGAGAGAGAGAGAGAGAGAGAGAGAAAGAAAAAGAAAGAATTTCAGTTGCCAAGGTTATACAATGGTAAAAGGCATTTGCTGCCCAACCCTGGAAATCTGAGTTCAATCCCGAAAACCATATCAAGGCAGAAGGATTGACTTACAGAGTTGTTCTCTGGTCTCCATGACACCTACATACAGCTGGGCACACCACACACACACACACACACACACACACACACACACACACACACACTTTTAAAAAAAATATTATTTCAGCCAGGCGTGGTAGCACATGCCTTTAATCCCAGCACTCAGGAGGCAGAGGCAGGTGGATTTCTGAGTTTGAGGCCAGCCTGGTCTACACAGTGAGTTCGAGGACAGCCAGGGCTACACAGAGACACCCTGTCTCGAAAAACAAAAACAAAAACAAATATATATTATTATTATTATAAATTATATATATATATATATATATATATATATATATATATATATATATATAAAATTTCACTGAGTTGGAAAACTTGTGAGCTCTCATCCTTTAAGCACAGCATTTGCTATACTTTACCCCACTGTCTAATTTCCCTCCCCCAACTTCTTCCTCTTTCAAATTTATTGCAGCAGAAAGTTCACTTTAGAAGAACTAGAACAGACAACTTGTAGACTGGGAGAAGCCCAGACAGGAACCTAGCATAATCACTGTCAGAGAGGCCCCAATTAGCAATTGATGAAAACAGATGCAGAGACCCACAGCCAGGCATTGGGTGGAGCTCTGGGAATCCTGCTGAAGAAGGGACGGAAGGATTGTAGGAGCCAGAGGTGTCAAGGACCCCACAAGAAAACCCACAGGATCAGCCGACCTGGACTCAAGGGAGCTCACTGAGAGTGAGCAGAGATGAGGGAACTCGCACAGGTCTAACCGGGTTATAGTTGTGTAGCTTGGTGGTTTGTGGGACAGAGGGAGCAGGAGCTGTTTCTGAAACTTCTGCCTGTTTGGGGGACCCTTGTCCTCCTACTGAGTTGTCTTGTCCAGTGTTAGTATGGGGGATGGGCCTAGTCTTACTGCAACTTGATATGCAGGGTCTGGTTGATTTCTCTAGGAGGCCTGCCCTTTTCCAAAGGGAAATGGAGGAGGAATGGATGGTGATAGGGGAGGGATTTGGAGGAGAGGAGGGAGGGGAAATTGCAGTCAGGCTGTAATATATGAGAGAATAAATTAATAAAAAAAAAAAGGAGGAGAAACAGGAGGAGGACAAGGAGGAGAGCAGCAGCAGCAGCAGCAGCAGCAGCAGCAGGAACAAAAACAAAGCACCCATCTATTTCCCAAACTGGCTGGAAGAATCTGTTGACCCTGATTCCTCACTGCACAGAAGGGAAGGCACTCTGTCTCCTGTCTCTTCTGTCCCCACACCCTGCTTTCTGGCTGCCCCACTTTGCTTCCCCACCTCCATGCCTCTCATAATCTCAAGAAGTCTAAAGCCAGGTGAGACAGCAGCTAGCTGCCTGTCTCCACCTCCACTCTGAAACAATGGGCTGTATGCCGTAGAGCAATTGCATTTACAGTCACTTGAAATTAAAAATGAAACCATGGTTATGACCTTGAAACATCTTTATAAATCTGTTCCCCTTCCACCTCCCTTCCTCTCAGATAACCTCAATGGCTCCTGAAGGCAATGGTTTACTGCAGAACAATAGGTTTTCAGGCTTCAGCCAGCCATGGCAAGATTACCTGAAGTCTTGCTAAAGGGCAGCTTGCTGTGCCCAGGCCCAGGTTCATTCGGGTCTAGGAGTCCTGAGAATATGAATATGTAACGAATCCCCTAGGAACACTGGTGTCGCAGGTCCAATGACCCACACTTAGAACCAGAAGCCTGCGCACAAAACTGTTAGGGAGAGACCCAAGAGCCACAGCTCCACTGTCCCTCACTCTGGCTGTTTTGCTGTCAGTGAGGGTCCAGTTTTGATCAGAGGTGGCATGACTGCCATTAATGGTATCACGGCATAAATTCGAGACGTTCCCCAAAAGCTCACATGTTTGAACCTCTCCAGCTGAGGCTGTTGTTTGGGGAGGTTATAGAACTCTTGGACATGAGGCCTAGCTGGCAAATTCAAGCCACTGGGGGGCAGGCCTTTGAGGAGTGATAGCCAGGCCTTACTTCTGGTTCCCAAACACTTGATGGCCCCCACCCCAACCAACTGAAATCATGAACTAAAATCAAGCCCCCACCCTCCAGTTGCTGGTGATAAAAATGCAAGTGAACATAAATACAAAGATAAGAGGCAGAACAGACCGGTGCTTCAAGTCAGGCCTCACGAGAAACTCACAGTTAAAGAATCAAGAAAGGGAAAGTGAGATGGTGTGCATAGATCTGAAGATCATTTGGCCACTTAGCTGGTGAGATTCCCCTGACTCCTCTTCCCGTACTTGCATTTCCTCTCTTAAGCACCCAGTGTGCTTTTCACTGGGCACTGGAGTCAGACAGCCCTGGAGGGAGCTCCTGCTTTCCTTCTGTATGCCCTTCCCGTGTTATCAGCCTTCTGTCAAGTGTTATTTTGGCTCACAGTTTCAGAGCTATTGATCCATGACTGACTGTTGCCCATTGCATTGGGCCCGTGGTGACCTAGCATATCATACAGGGAGAGGAAGAGACCCGTGCTCACTGACCCTCACCAGTGACCTGACCTAAAACATCCCCATTAGACCCTGACTCTTAACGTTTCCACTACCTTTCAGTAGCACAGAGCCAAGGATGAGTGGAAAGTTTCACTTGTCGAGAGGCTCTTGATGGCCATTCCAGATCCAATACCCCATTAATTTTTACCCTTCCATCTTCCTATATAAAACTGGGACAACCAATAGAAGCTATGAATCATGCCATCTAGGGGTCAGCTTTCATGTCCATGCATGTACGCTGTTAATGTTCACTATCATCATGAATACCTGTGACATTTTACTTTTCTCCCATGAGAACATCCAACACATTATATACTACTCTACATACCTGGTAAACTAGGTGTAGTCATTAACCCAAGCAATAGTGGTCAAGTAACTCTGACAGGAAACGTGTAAGATGGCCCAAATATTAAAAGTATATTCCGTAAAGAACATGTTTAATATAATATTTTGATCTAGAAATATTGGACACTTACATTTGAGAAAAATAGGATTTTAATTAACAATATATTCTGTGTGGTTACGGTCTAAAATATAGAGAAGGATCACGGGCAAGCAAGTCTGCAAATAGCTTGCTTGGGCTGATATAATTAAGGACATATTTTAGACCACTCTAAAGACCACCGTTCCTTGAAAACCATTATTTTATGTATGTGACCAAACAACAGGAAGAGACCTACAGGGGTCTCCTGTTTTCAATTCACAAAGATGACATGTCTAACCCACCTCGCACATCCATCAGAAAAGTAATGGTCAGTTAGTAAAGACAGCGGCAGTCCTCAGTGCCCCAGCTCTGCCTGCCAGCTCTCTCTTCCACCAGCTGATCCCATGTTCATCAGGTCTCGCATAATAGAACAGAGACTCACATAATAAAACAGGTGACTGCCAAAGACACTGAACTGTCTTGATTCCCTCCTTCAAACACCCTTGCTTCTCACCACACCCATGTTTCCCTTTTCACATAGAGGGTAAGAGAACCACAAAACTGTAAGAGCCCCTAATTACACCACGAAGAGCCAAAGCTGTAAGGTTGGAGCTCAAAGGAAAGCACTCCTAGGATAGAGTGGGTCTTCCAGCCCCATCCAGCATAGTTTCCTCCATGCAGCAGACCTCCACACTTAACTTAAAAGGAACTTTTGGTGATGGGTGACACACAATCAGATTCTATGGAAGAACAGCCCTGAGCTTCATCACTTCCTAATACTAGTGGGCACTCGATTCTGTTACCAGGAGCAAGAGCAGGTGTCTGAAAGCAGGGAAGGAAGGCTCGAGGCTCAGAAGGCAGAATGGCAGAGAATGAAGAGGTTACAGTCACCAATAAAAGGGCTTATTAACTCAAATCCATAAAGCCACATGCGAAGAATTGTGCTTCGGAAATTTGACCAAGGCAATATTTTTCTTTAATCTTCTGTTGCAGTTCTTGTGAAGTCACAGTATCCCCAATGTTTTTACTGAAATGAGATTTTAACTCTTAAAAATCTGAGCTTCTGTCCCTGGAAGCAATGCAATTTTATCAGTTTATACTATTCCCAAACACCCTTTGTTTGTGTGGTTTTGTGGTTTTCTTGTTTTTCCTTCCAAACAGGCCTGCTGTTACTAGACCTGCGACTTCTGTGATGGAAGGGACCTTTGAGGTAACTGTATGAGTCTTGGGCAGCCCATTCTGGTCCCAGCACTTTGATGGAGTCTCCACCTGAACTGACTCCGGGCCTGCAGATGACCACGGTAGGTTCTTCCACTCAAACCACCTCAGAGACAACCCCCGCACGACCTCTCCTGGCCACAGAAGTCAAGGAATTTACATCCTTCCTCAGCCAAGGCACAGGAGCCAGCATCATCCCTGGGACCTGAGCGAGAGCTGGCCAAGCCTTGGCACTCAGAATCATGGATAAGAGAGCAGCGAGGTCACACCTCACTGAAATCTGTTTTCTTGGGTCCCAACCTCTTCCTTTTTCAGCCACGAACCAAAAAGAAAAAAAAAAAAGTTGACTTGAGACACATACGGGGCGGAAGTTCGACGGGTCACAGAAGGCGGCACAGCTGACTGGCACCTAGGAACAACCCCAATTTCTCCCGCACTCTCACTGCAGTCCGCGGGGTGCGCAGGTGCTGCCAAGGAACAAACCAACCTAGGGAAAGACTGGAATCACCTGGGCCAACTCACAAACGGGGGACCCACTGGATAGAATATCTAAAAGTGACTGGAAAGCGGGGTAAAATCAACCCACACAACTCAGAAGGGAAAAGCCAGACGGGACAGGATTGTAAGTCGTTAACCACATCCTAGAGAGGACTGTGCACGCACCGCCAGGCCAGCATACACACAAACATTCACAAACATGCACATGTCTATTCTGCCCCAGTTGGAGTGGCGATTCGGGGACAGGTACGTGGTGTCCGAGCTTGGGACACCTGCCCGGAGCCCCGCGTCGCTGCGGGCAGCCCAGAGTGCTGTAGGAAGCAGGCGCTCCCAGATGCCTCACGGAGGGATGCTCATTGGCATCCCACCTGGGGAGCTTCGGGGACCGTGGTGGCCGTGACAGCTTTAGATGTTCCCCGCTTATCACCCTTTCCCCGAGTGCCCAACTTTGCGGGGCTGGCGCAGCCCTTTCCTACCCAAATACTGCCGCAGGTCGAGCAGGAAGCGAGGGGGTCCCCCGCTGAGCTGGTAGAAGAGGGAGCCCAGGCAGAAGACCAGCAGGGTAGCCATGCAGAAACCGTAGTCCCGGAGGGAGAAGCGCAGGAAAGGCAGCAGCGGGATCCGGCGCTTACAGCTGCCCAGGCACGGAGGGGCGCCCCCCACAGGGGCCCCATGGGGCCAGGGATCCGCGCCGCCGCCGGGATGCTGCTGCTGCTTCTTCTTCATCGCCGGCTCCGCCGCCTCGAACAGCCCGCCCCGGCCAGGAAGAGGTCACCCATCCGCCGCCAGCCGGAGCGCCTAGCCGGCTGTCTGCACATGGAGAGGGACGCGCCGAGGGCAGCCGGGTGGGGGCGGGGAGGGGCCGAAGTTGCCGGGCTCAGGGTACTCTGCTCGTCTTGGTCCCCACCGCTCGCTGCGGCCCCAAAGGGCCCAAAATGTCCCGGGCCCCGCCGTGGGGGTGGCGATCGCAACCCACGCCTGGTCGCGCGTCCTGCTAGCAGCCCCAAGTCCCGTAGCAGCCCTGCGCCCCAAGTCCCGCCGCGCCCCGGGCTCGCTCCCGGCTCGCCTCCAGCGCCAGCGTGGACCCCCCGGGCTTTGTGTGGGTCGCGGGCGGCGTGTTTGGTCCCAGTTCAGGCTCGGCTAGCTCAAGGCAGGGAGGATCGGGAGGCGGACACCACCCTCTCGCTCCACCTCCTTGACAGGGGCTTCCCTCCCTCCTCGCCTCTCCTCCCCTCCCCTTTCTCTCTGGCGCGAGACGGCCCGCTCTCCTCCCTCCCCGGCCCTCCCCTCCCTCTCCAACCCTGGGCTCGACGCTGGACTCGGTGTCACATTACGGCTTCTGCTGGGGCTGGCAGGGAGGGAGGAGGGGGCCGAGGATCAGCAACAAGGAAGAAAGTTTTTGGGTGCGTGGATTTTTTTTTCCCTCCTCCATTCTCTACAATCTGGTCTCGGTTCCTGCGCTACCAGCGACCTCTTGGGGCCCGCTGACTTCCCTCTCGTAAACAGTCGCCTTGTTGGAGGATTTGACTACATTTGTCTTTTCATTTGGGGAGCTTATTCTCTTTCTATATCCCAAGCGACCCACCTACCAAAAGCCGATATAAAGTGTGCTGGGATATGGGTTCAAGACCTAGCCGGGACGGTAAAAAGGCAAGAGGTGGGTGTTTTCGGCAGAGCCAGGCATAGCTCACGCCCTTGGCTCAGAATCAGAGCGCGCTTTTTTCTTGCCCTCCCTGGTCTTACAAGCATTCCACTGAAAACAAGGGTACTCCGCTGACGGAGAAAGACCTTACAGCAGATATAATTGGAGAAGGCTCTGTGCCTTCATAGACCTGTTTGACCATCTCTCTTCCCACCGCTGCGAAGTTTCTAGAACTGAAAGAGCCCACGGAGCTTCCCAGAGACCTATCCCAGAACAGGGCTGCTCTATCAAACACACTTAATCGTTTTTGTTTTTACAAATCACCAGATACAAATGATATGGCCTAAGGGTTACATTGTGTTTCCAGTGTCCTAGATTGTTTTTCTGTTGCTGTGATAAAGATCATGACCCAAAATGGAGGAAAAAAGAATTGGTTTGGCTTACCAGTTACAGTCCATTGTGGAGGGAAGGTGAGGCAGGAGGAACCTAGAGACAGGAACTGGAGCAGAAACTGTGGAGAAATGTGCTTACGCGCGGGTTCTAGGTTCACCTTCTGCTGTCTTTCTTATACTGTCCAGGGCCACCTGCTTAGGAACGGCTCTGCCTGCTGTGGCCTGGCCCCCCTACATCAATTAGCAATCAAGAAAACGCTCCCCGGACAGGAGCAAAGACCAATCTGTTGGAGACAGTTCTCCAATAATGTTTTTCTTTTCCAAGCTGAGGTAAGTTGGAAACAAAAGTGACATTTAGTGACATAAGTAGGTAGGTAGGACTGTGAACAAGACAGATCTATTAACCACTGCAGCATGACACTGGGCAGATTTCTTCATGGTTTCCCTGGGATTAGAAAACAGCATTTAGCTCAGGCCACACAATTCGGATGCCTCTCAACTCTGATCCCCAAATCATTCTAAATAGTCCAGTAGACAGGAGATGTGGGGCAGTTAAGAGCCTCATAACTCCACGACTGTTCTCCTGAAAACTTTTAAAACACTGTCCATCCAGAGATTATTCCACAGAAAACTGAGAAATGGGATCCTGGGAGCAAGAATTCACAATTAGAGGACAGAATGCATGATGGTTAGTTTTAAAAGTCACATGTCACAACGTAGAATCACCGGATAGAATGTCAATTAAAGACTTGCCTACACTGGATCAGCCTATGGGAATACCTGTGGAGGACTGCCCCGTTGTTATTTAATGTGGGAGGGCCCAGCCCACTGTGAAGCACACGATTCCCTAGGCAGATGGCTCTGAACCCTCTAAAAGAGCATGAGCCAGCAAACAAAATTCTCCATAGGTCCAGCCACACTTCTTTGGCTAGGAAGTGAGAGGTCAGTGGTCAGGGTTAGCACCATATGGAATAGCAAATAGGCCTGTCTTCAAGTTCCTCTCTTGAGCTCCTTCAATGAGGAAATGTGATTTGGAATTATAAGCCAACTAACCCCTCCCTCCCTAAAGTTGCTTGTGGCCAAGTTATTTCTCACAGCACCAGGAGCTCAAACTGAACAAGCGTGGCTTACCCAGCACCTGAATATGAACTTCCGTTCACAAGCTAGACCATAGGTGAAGGCAGCACCACACACAGCTACACTCTCAGAGTCACTCCTGCACGGGCACAAACTGCCCTGCCCTGCCTTCTCCTGGCCACTGTCTAAGGTCTAGGAGTGCTGTTTGGGACACCAAGGAGAAGAGAAGCCCTTTGTTTGTCACAAGAACCCCTAACTGGAGTGCTCATGGCCTGTTTCACATTCACCCCAGCAAGGGGGGAATTTGTCGGGATTAATGTGTACACTTTAGAGATGTGACTATCCCTTAGAGAATTAAGCCCATCAGTCATTGCTCATTAGTGTGAATTACTTTCATCAGTACAATGAGTGGCCCAGAATAGACTCCCAATTAATAATTTCTGAGTTGATAAAGACAGGCCAGGAGATGGGAGTTGCCAAGCAATTTTCCTAATGTTTTAGAGACCTCTTCTGACAATCTGGTCCTGGAGCAGAGCCTGGCCCTGTGATCCAAACAGTCACTGTGTAAAAGAATGTGTGTAAGACCCTCTGGGTTTACACTCCCACCCCTGGTGTCTGGAGCAGTTGTCAATGTTCTGTGGGGAAAGGCCCGCTTACTCTAAGTAATCTGATTGGGAAGGAGACACTTGGAGAAAATAAGTGAATGTAGAAATTAAAAAGAAAAAAAAACATCAGGGGGTGGGGGAGCAGCAGTGTAGTCTAGTGGTCAAGCCCTTGTTTTCGTTCACACAAGGCAATGGGTTCCATTTCTAGTGTGGAAAGGGTAAAGCCTGAGGACCCAAGTCTAATCTCCAGAACCCACAGAATAGAAGACAGACATGGCAGCCTGTGCTTGTGATCCCATTGCTGCGGAGGTGGAGACAGGTGGATCTCTGGGGCTCGCTGGTAGCCAGCCCAGCCTCCATGGTGAGTTTCCAACCAACTAGAGACCCTATCTCAAAGACAAAACAAAGCAAAAAGCAAAAATGAAAGAAAGAAAGATGCATAAAGATCAAACAGGATCGGAAGAACAAGACAGAAGTTGTCCTCTGACCACCAAACTTGTGGATACACACATAATCGTAAATCTGTGCACATGTATGCACATTCACACACACACATATGCACACACACACAAGCAATAGCAAAGGTATGAGAACAAACTAGGACAAGAATTGTGCACTGAACAAAGGAGATCTGATCTTTTAAAGTATCAGTGGCCTAGACATCTTTTAAAAACCTTACAGAGAGAAAGATGAGAGATAAAGAAGTCTCATATAGGGGAAAAATGGTTTGTATTTTTATCAAGAGAAACTGACCTGCTCCGATAAAACTTTGTTCTTCAAAGTCCTATAAATGACTTTTCTAGAAAGCTCAAATAATTAAAATAATAATAATTTATTTTAATAAATGGTATCTTTATCTTAACAAGATAGTACATATACTCAACACAGAAAATGGTGCCAAATTTTATTAATATTCTCATACTTAACATACTATGATTGCTAATCTTGATAGTCAACTAGAGAGGATTTAAGTTGTCTAGGAAACAACCCTTTGAGTGTGTGTGTGTGTGTGTGTGTGTGTGTGTGTGTGTGTGTGTGTGCAGTGACGTTTAAAAGAGGTGGAAAGACCCACCCTAAACATGGGCTGGGCCATCTCACCAGCCGGAGTTCTAGACTGAATATAAAGGAGAAACGAAGTTGAACACCAGCCTTCGTCTCTCTTTGCTTCCTGACTGGATGCAATGTGACCAGCCAGCCACCTCAAGTTCCCACTGCCATCTTTCCCTGAGGTGCACATGCGGCTTGTTTCTGCACTCTCCTGCAGAAGCCCCCCCCCTCCCCCTTAGGCTCTCTCCCAGCAAGCTTGGTGAGGCTTGCTTCTGTGGCTTGCCTCTGCATTTTCCCTCAAAAGCTCTGCTTTCCCCCACCCCTGCCTCCCCCTCCCACCTTGCAGCAAACTGGGGGTTCTTTCTACCTCCCCAGCCACTCAGAGAGGACTCAAAGAGCCACAGATGCCAGCCTGAGTAAGACAATGACAAAATCTCCTCAGCTCCAGTGGAGCCAAGGCCAGCACTCTCCCAGATAGCCAGGTACAGATGGTGCCTATCCTTGAGGAAAGGAGATTGGGGTCTCACACTGAAATCATGGAAAACAGGTAATCAGAGGTCACAGACAGTTATGGCCAGCCAGGCCATAGAACTAGTTCCTGATAGCCCCACAAAAGACAATCTTTAATCCTCATCTCAGCCTCTCTATTCTGCCCTACCAAATGGTATCCTGTCTGAGTTATGACTTACCTCACCCACCTTCCCTCCCCTTCACCCTAAGCATTCGAGGAATTTCTAACTATGCTGTATATAAGTGTTAAGACACCCGAGCTTGGGGGCGCACTCTAGATCTACACTGTGGGGAGGTTTGTTCGTTTGTTTTTAATTTTTTTGTTAGATATTTTCTTCATTTACATTTCAAATGCTATCCCAAAGTCCCCTATAACCTCCCCATACCTCTGCTCCCCTACCCACTCACTCCCACTTCTTGGCCCTGGCGTTCCCCTGTACTGGGGCATATAAAGTTTGCTAGACCAAGGGGCCTCTCTTCCCAATGATGGCCGACTAGGCCATCTTCTGCTACATATGCAGCTAAAGACACAAGCTCCAGGGTACTGGTTAGTTCATATTGTTGTTCCACCTATAGGGTTGCAGATCCCTTCAGCTGTTGGGTACTTTCTCTAGCTCCTACACTGGGGGGTGCTGTAGATGACTGTGAGCATCCATTTCTGTATTTGCCAGACACTGGCAAAGCCTCACATGAGACAGCTATATCAAGGTCCTTTCAGCAAATACTTGCTGGCGTATGCAACAGTGTCTGCATTTGGTGGCTGATTATGGGATGGACCATAGTGGGGCAGTCTCTGGATGGTCCATCCTTTCATCTTAGCTCCAAACTTAGTCTCTGTAGCTCCTTCCATGTATATTTTATTCCCTAATCTAGGGAGGAATGAAGTATCCATGTGTTGGTCTTCCTTCTTGATTTTCTTGTGTTTTGGAAGTTGTATCTTGGGTATTCTAGGTTTCTGAGCTAATATCCACTTATCAGTGAGTGCATATCAAGTG
This sequence comes from Mus caroli, assembly GCF_978045245.1. Taxonomy (NCBI): domain Eukaryota; kingdom Metazoa; phylum Chordata; class Mammalia; order Rodentia; family Muridae; genus Mus; species Mus caroli. Next base: position 5,624,536 of record NW_028227264.1, read on the forward strand.
ACTTCTTTTGTAATTGGGTTACCTCACTCAGGATGATATCCTCCAGATACATCCATTTGCCCAAGAATTTCATAAATTCATTGTTTTTAATAGCTGAGTAGTACTCCATTTTGTAAATGTACCACATTTTCTGTATCCATTCCTCTAATAACCCCATTAAAAATGGGGTACAGAGCTAAACAAAGAATTCTCAACTGAGGAATACTGAAGGGCTGAGAAGCACTTGAAAAAACGTTCAACATCCTTAATCATCAGGGAAATGCAAATCAAAACAACCCTGAGATTCCACCTCACACCAGTAAGGATGGGTAGGATCAAAAATTCAGGTGACAGCAGATGCTGGCGAGGATGTGGAGAAAGAGGAACACTCCTCCATTGTTGGTGGGATTGCAAGCTTGTACAACCACTCTGGAAATCAGTCTGGCGATTCCTCAGAAAATTGGACCTAGTACTACCGGAGGATCCAGCAATACCTCTCCTGGGCATATACCCAGAAGATGTTCCAACCGGTAAGAAGGACACATGCTCCACTATGTTCATAGCAGCCTTATTTATAATAGCCAGAAGCTGGAAAGAACCCAGATGACCCTCAACTGTGAGGAGGTTTTTGATCCGAGTCAAGACTCAAAATAAAAGACACTTATCCCTCCTGGCTTTACTCCAGAGATTGCTCAGTCTTCTCAAGAACATTCAACTCATTGTCCGTCACTCACTAGAATCTCTCCTTCCTTCTCCTCCTGGTTTGAATGCAGATCAAAAGTGCTGGTCCCCTCTGACCTATGCTTTTCCCTCTCCCCTTCATAGTCCATGCTCCAGGGCTTGCGGAGAGAACTTGACTCAGTTAAACACAACTGTACACCATTAGATTACAGAAATGCATAGGGCTGCTTCCTGGTTTCTTTTTGAACCCCCACACACACTTCAGGTGAATGAATGGATGAATGAATGAATGAATGAATGAGTGAATGAGTGAATGAATGAATCCCTCACAGGTTCCCTACAACCAGAATTTCAGCCAGTCTTGAGATTTGGGAGGGGTATGAATCCATGGCACTTTGTTGGTGTTACCAACGGGCCCTGATAGGAATGAGGGAGTCCGATCTTAGCCAGGCTCCCTAAGCTTTGTCTCTGGATGAGGACACCACTGTGCTCAGACCCATTTCTAAAGCACCTCTGAAAATAGAACAGCTTCAGGAAAGTCTTGGTCAAAAATGCTCAAATTGAAAAATGGAAGATCAAAAGACAGCCTGCAGATATAGGTGCTGAAGTCACTGGGACACTATCCTTGGTAAATAGTGGTCTCACAGAATGAGTTAGCTCCTGTAAGAGTGATTTGCTGTACAAGAGTGAATCTGGGCCGTGATTCTCTCTGTCTTCCATTCTCTTCATGTAATCTCTCCTAGCTTGATGCCTGATGCTGTTGTGTGGTCCAGTCAAGAAGGACCTGAACCAATGGAACTACCTAATCATGGACTTTCTCCAAAAAGAAAACTAAATGAATCCCTTTTCTTTATAAAGTGTCCACCCTTGGATACTTTCCTATAGTGCCATTAAACAAACTAATTTAAAAAGAATTTATCAGAATTCTTGATTCTATTTTATTCCAATGACTGCTACAGAGAAAACAAAATTCACACCAGCAGGATAGACATGAGTTAGGTATTTTCAGGAATAAACCATGCCCTCAAAGAACCATCATTATTATGCTGACGTGATTTCAAGTCCTAGCTTAGACACTGCAAGTCTAGTTGTTACGCTGTAATGTTGACTTCCTGTCTCTAAGATAGATTTCCCTAGAGCAGACGCTTTTCTTCTAGAGTGAATTTTAACTAAAATTCTTGGTTGCATCTGTCTAAAAGCCCAATGAGTTATCTAAAAGATAAATTCATTTGTAAATTTGTTCTTTTTTTTTTATTTTGTTTGTTTGCTTGTTTCTGTTTTTGTTTTTCAGGACAGGGTTTCTCTGTGTAGCCCTGGCTGTCCTGGAACTCACTTTGTAGACCAGGCTGGCCTCGAACTCAGAAATCTGCCTGCCTTTGCCTCCCAAGTGCTGGGATTAAAGGTGTGGGCCACCACTGCCCAGCTAAATTTATTCTTTTTTGTTTGTTTGTTTGTTTGTTTTGTTGTTTTGTTTTGTTTTGTTTTGTTTTTCTTCGAGACAGGGTTTCTCTGTGTAGCCCTGGCTGTCCTGGAACTCACTTTGTAGACTAGGCTGGACTCGAACTCAGAAATCTGCCTGTCTCTGCCTCCCAAGTGCTGGGATTAAAGGCATGCGCCACCACCGCCCGGCCCTAAATTTAAACTGTTACCATTGTAGAGGCAGTGGGACCTAGGAGAATGGAGTCAATAAATGAGGTAGACTAAAGTCCCATCCAATAGCCAACTTTATTTAGAGCATCAGACAGTTTCTGCTCTGAAGGTTAAAATAGTTCACCTGAGTAAATTTCTCATGGGTTCAAGCTGTATACAGTTACAAAGATAAGCCCAAATGGAGCAAAAACATGTTTTCCCACATAGGCACATAGAGCATAATTTAAACATTTAATTGAATAGCAACAGCAAGCCATAATGCATAATCTGAAATAAATTCTCTCCAATTTGCTATGCCTGGGAGGAACATGAACACAGATTCCAAGAGCAGTTCTGAGTTCTGAAGAAACTGAGGTCACAAGACTCTTGTTTTCTAACAAGCCCTCAGAATTTCTCACCTGACTCCATTCTCAACTATGTTCCAGCAACAAAGCCTTAATAACACATTTAAAGGCTAAATGCCATACCTTAGTTGGTAGGTAGTATATCATTTAATGGTATTAATTGTTGTTTGATCCAAATTTTTACATGTCTGGGCAGCACACAGTCTTCTACTAGTTTTGCAGTTTATCTAGCTCTGGTTTGCTAGTGTTCCTAGGAGGTTCTAGCCTGAGTTCTCCGGCTCATCTCTTACCTATAAAAGTTCTTTATTAGACTTAATCTGTCAATATAAAGTCAGTTTCTTTGTTTAAGTCGCGTAGTACATAATTAGTGATGGAAAGTGGCTAAGACTCTGTGAACAGAAATGTGTGAGACAGGCTGTGCAGCCTTGAAGTCACAAGTTTTCCAGGAAGACAAAAATCACCAAACGAAACTTGACAGTAAAAAAAGGTAACAGACACCAGAGCGTGGTGGCACATGCCTTTAATCCCAGCACTCGGGAGGCAGGCAGATTTCTGAGTTCCAGGCCAGCCTAGTCTACAAAGTGAGCTCCAGGACAGCTAGGGCTATACAGAGAAACCCTGTCTAGAAAAACCAAAAAAAAAAAAAAAAAAAAGGTAACAGACATTAAAATGTTTGTGGTGCACGCTGTAAATTCCTGAGCCATTCATATCGTTAGAGACACCCAGTGTTCATTTTGTTTACAAAAGGAATAATTTGGTAAGTGGAAATAGTATTTAGCTATGGGACACTTATTAATTGGGGTGGTAGATGTGGTGTTTGTCTATACTTTGTGAAGACAGGGACAAGAGAATCAGGAGCCCAAGTCCATCCCCAGTAACCAAGAAAGGGAGTTGGAGCCTGCCTGGGTGTCTTGGTTACTTTTCTATTTTGTGATAAAACTCAATGACCAAGGCAGCTTATGGAAGAAAAGGGATTATTTGGGGCTTACAGTTTCAGAGCATTATGGTGAGGCACACAGCAGCTGGCAGGCAGGCAGGCAGGCAAGTTGCTGGAGCAGTAGCTGAGAGCTGACATTGATCCACAAGCATGGGGCAGAGAAAGCTAACTGGGGATGACTTGAACTTTTGAAACTGTAAAGCCCATGGAGTGACCCACCTCCTCCAACAAGGCCATACCTTCTTCTCTTTCCCAAACAGTTTCGCCATCTGGGGACAAAATACTCACATATATGAATGAGACTATGGGACAACTCTCACTCAAACCGTCACAGTAGGATGAGACCCCATCTTAGATGGAATTCCAGTATGTGTGATCTAGGTTGACCCTTGGCCTCTTAGACCACAGTATGATCCTCCTGCCTCAGTGTCCTGAACATTCAAAACTATTTGTGTGCCACCTTGCCCAGCTAAATGGTGAGTTAAGGAAAGAAAGCAATTGGATTGGCAGTCTTATCAGGCCAGGAGTGCTATGACTCTGAAGCTGTGGTGGAACTCTCCTTGCATGGCCATTACTCTGACCTTATTGGTGCAAAGAGCACAGGAAGCCCAGGAATCAGGACCTCACAGGAGGTCTCCAAAGACCATTTCTAGTAACTCATCCCATCCAAGTCATTTTCTCTCTTTACATGCGTCTCACATAAAGTGTTGGCCTGTCCTGAAATATGCCTGGTGCTTTTCATGCAGCTGGGTACAGAAATGAATTCCAATATATTCATTTATCACAAAGATGTTTTGGCCTTTATTGGATGGGTGGTTTGATCGACTCGGGTGCCTTGCCTAAACAGCATGAAAATAAAGGAGTTTTGGATGCAGTTTTTAGAACATTAATCTAAATGAGCACTGTGCCTTTCCAATGGCGGGTTTGTTTTAACACCAAGACCTCTGCTTAAAATACAAAACTTTCTTTTTTTCTGAAACTGGTTACACTCCAGACTCTGCTCCCTCCCCTGAGGAGAGGATTGGAAGGCCAGGAATTCATCTCGATCAGCTTCTTCCAGATCAGGGAAGAAAACAAAGAATCTTCCTCACTTAGTCTTTTTGGGATCACTCTTCAGTCAGATTCAAATGCAAGCTTCCTACAGGGGGATCTCCTATTCCCACCCAAGGTAGTTTCTTCCAGGCGAAGGGCTAAGTACCTCACCAAGACAGAAGAGGGCGCTGTGCAGCTCACCAACACCGACTCAGATCTGAGAACTAGCTTGACTCTTTAGAGAAAGCCATAACCATTACATAACAATGCAGATGGACTGAGTAGGCAAGCTATTTGATCAGCAGACAAAGGCTTTGATAAAACAGAGGGGAAAGATGTAGGAAAAGAGAGTGTCAGCTCTCCTGCTAACTAACCCAGTGCCTGGGGAATAAGACTCATTCCCAGGAGAAAGACACTCTTCTGTCCTAAGCACAGAGTCAGGTTTTAGAAGCCCACCTCCCAACACCAGGACTAGTGACCAAATAGTGACACAAACTTGGAGGGAACAGACCACCCCCAAACCATAGTAGGAAGCCCCCTGGAAAGTTGTTTTGGGCTGTAGTGGGCAAACACAGTCTGAAAATAATCTCAGACTTTCAGTTTCTGTCACCCTACCCCCAGCCCCACCCCAAACAGTTTCTTGAAACTGTTATGTGACCAGAGGACACATAAACACCATACTTCAGACTAGGGATACTGGTCAGAAGCCAAACCCTTCCCTAGAATGCACAAGACCTTTGAGGGATGCTGCTTTTTGTTCCCCTTCTCCTCAAGCTATGATAAAATTAACAAAAGCAGCTTAAGTGGGGGAAAGTTCATGACATAGAAGGGAAGGCAGTAGGAGTCTGAAGCATCCAGTCACATCGCACCCACAACTGGAAAGCAGAGAGGGATGAATACTTGCATGCTGGAATTAACTCTTTGAGTTATAAGATCTAGGATCACGTGCCCATAGAATGAGCTAGCCCACGGGTAAGATGAGTCTTGCTGCATCATCTATGAATGTCATTGAGATAACTCCCCAGGGACCCATCTCCCAGGAGATTTTAGAGTCTGTCCAGTTGACAAAAACCATTGGGAAGCCCTGGGTTCAGTCCACAGTACCGCTACAAAGAAAAAGAGAGGAGGTGGGCAGGAGGAAGGAGAGAGAGAGAGAGAGAGAGAGAGAGAGAGAGAGAGAGAGAGAGAGAGAGAACATGCACGTTAGGGAGAAGGCTCAGGGCGTAAGTTCTTGTCATGCAAGCATGAGGATCAGAGTTCATAACCCCAGAACACATATAAAGCTAGGTGTGATAGCATCCCTGCATTCCTATAAGGACATAGAAGGTGGACACAGGAGATTCCTCAGAATCTCCCAGGCCAGCTAGCCTGGCACTCTCAGAGATCAACGAGGTAGAAGGGGAGGGCAGACAACAGACTCCATCTTCTGGCCTTCATATGCTCACCGTAGCACATGCATTCACCATGGTACACACGAATGCACATTTATACATACCTTGTCCATGCACATACATGCAGATTTTATAAAAAAAAAATGGCCACGTTTACACTTTACATTTGGTCTCTGGAACTAGCTGGTGTGATGTTATCAACCACTTAGAAGGCTTTGCAGGAAATTGTCTCGGTGTTGCTTCTATTTTGGGTAGCATAAAACAAACCAGGCTATAAACCACTTCAAAGCAGTTTCCTAGCCAAATAGTTGCCAGTTGTGTTCAAGTTATTTCCATATTTGCATCTTAGCAGGCCTTGTACCTACAGAGTTGCCTCCGTTCCTCATGCCAAGGTCTTTGCTAATTTGGAACATAAAATGAGCTCTCTTCCCATTGCAGAGGACACCGCTGGTGTTAACTCACGTGGGCTGGAATCAGTAGAGGGCAGGTCCTGTCCTCTCTCTCCTTCCTTCCTAACATCGTCATTAGTCCTTGTTCAATGGGCATGTCACATACTGCCCTGTCCTCTTAGAGAAAAATATTGCTCATGCTTTGTAAAGTACTTAGACTTTTTTGAATGACAGCCAAATACTGAACCGTGCAGATGAGAGAAACTCTTGACAAGTCTTAGTCAAGATTCTCAAGGTCAGCCTAATAGAAAATTTAGGAAGAGTTTACAGCTTGAAATACAGTCTTCTGGCTCCTTGGATCAGTAGCCTTTTGGGCCTAAAGCCAATTTTCCTTTCTCTCTCTCTCTCTCTCTCTCTCTCTCTCTCTCTCTCTCTCTCTTCTCCTCCTCCCCCCCCCTTTTTTTTAAAGATAGGGTTCCTCTGTCTTTAAACAGCCAGGGCTGTTTAAACGGCCTGGCTGTCCTGGAACTCGCTCTGTAGACCAGGCTGGCTTTGAACTGAGAGATCTGCCTGCCTCTGCCTCTAGAGTGCTGAGATTAAAGGCGTGCGCCATCGTTGCCTTGGGTATTCCTCCTCTTCACACTCAGGTTTTCATTTCTGTCAAGAATATACACTAAGGTTTACACTCTCGGGCTCACAGAGCTTTAGCCTGACCCAGGTTGAGACTGAGCTGGCAGGGACACACAGAGTCAGCTACCTGCTCTTCTATATAGTACTCCAGGGAAATTGATCTACGAAGTCACCCATGGACGCTGAGATGAGCTGATGATGACAGCACAGACTCTTTAAGAAAAACCAGTGGTTTGGGGAGCAGAAGGAACATTGGTCTTCACCAGAACTTATCTGGAGACAAAACAAAATAAAACAAAAACCAAAACCATTATAGCCAAGTACCCCGAGTGTGCTGTGATCATGAGCAAACACCTGAAGTATATTGCAAAATGTGCTGTCAACAGTAGAATATGCTTCAGCAATGATGAGAAGCACATAAAAACATTTTTACTACATTTGTTTTGTTTGTGTGTGCACACACACGCGCGCTCAAGCATGCACTGCCATGCTTTTTTAGTGTACAGTGGAACATATGTAGAAGTTAAAAGACAACTTCAGGACCTGGGTTTCTTCGTCCATGAGGTCTGTCTTAGTGTTTCTATTACTGGGATGATACACTATGAGCAAAAGCAAGCTGGGGGAGGAAAAGGGTTTTTCAGCTTCCACATTGTAGTCCATCACTGAAGGAAGCCAGGACAGGAACTGAAATGAGGCTGGAACCTGGAGGCAGGAGCTGACGCAGAGGCCACAGAGGAGTGCTACCTATTAGCTCACTCAGCCTGCTTTCTTATAGAACCCAGGACCAGCAGTCCAGGGATGGCTCTCTCCCATTGATCACTAATTAAGAAAATGCCTTACAGCTGGATCTTATGGAGGTATTTTCTCAGTTGAGGCTCCCTCCTCTCTGATGACACTGACAACCACAGCCAGTCAGTACAAGGTATCTGGCATGGAACTCAGGTTGTCAGAGTTTGAGGCAAGTGCCTTCCTTTACTCATTACACCTTCTCACTAGCCCGATGAAACACATTTTTCTTAAAATGTTAGGCACACATGTAAGAATGCAAAAGATTTCTTTGAGGATTAAGAAACCAGAATCCAAAAAAGTCACAGAACATGCACAAAAGAGTGTTGTTGGCAAGTGGAAAGGCCAGAATTCAGATACCAATCTTGCCAATATATCTTTAATATTTTTCTACACTATGGTGACTTGGGTCCCTAGAGAACCTGACTAATCTATGAACTTAGCCCCACACACAAAAATGTGCACAATTAAAAATAACAATTTCAGTTCATGCATCGTCTCTAGGAGACGCCAAATTCAGATTACGAATCACTTCACTGTGCTCCCCTGGATGTCTGAGGGCCTTTATCAACCGAGACTGTGATGCTTCACCATTACTCCTGAAGACAAGGGTAGGGTTAATTTCTAAAGTGGGGATAAACCTTTGAGTAACCCTGGAAATAGTCTTCTTCATAGTGTCTTGATATTTAAAACACCCTAGAGATAGCGAACACATTCCCCAGTGGCAACCATGTTGGAAAGTAAGATCGTATTGAGTCATGAAGCCAAGGGAGCACTAGCATTTCAGGGAGACAATGAACAACTGTGGCCAAGGTGCCTAAGAGTTACATGTCCCCTGCACCTATTTCCTCCTGTTTCATTTCAGTCAAAGAAACCACTAACAGGACTCATGGCCATGTTTATAGGTAGGTACTACATTTTCTAGGCTCCTTTTGCAGATAGATGTGGCCGTATGGCTGAGATCAAGTCAGGATTATGAGAAAAGAAAAAAAAAAGATGTAGGCAAGTCCTAGATGAATGTGTACCCTTCCGGTCTCATTTCCCAGCTTCCATGGACTTGAATGTGGACCTGGAAGTGGCTCAACATCAGTCAAGGACATGGGGCAGGGTTTTGAGGAACATTGGGGGACCTGAGGAGAGGAATGTGTATCTCCATATGATTTCATGGAGTGGATCAGCCTACCTGAGATGGGTAGCCACCACCTCTAGCTCCCTTGTGAAAGAAAGAAATTAGCTTCTCTGGAATCACTGTGTGCAGGGGTCCCTTTAGTACTCTAGACAACACTACAACCAAGTCACACATCAGAAAAGATGACGGAGAAATCATATGGAGCTGAAGGGTGGGTGACTGACTGTTTCAGGTATAAGACTGGACCAGAAATCTGAAAGTAAGTTAAAGAGCTAATCTTTCTACCCTCCATCTCTTTAGACCACTATGGGTTCTAGAACAGTGGAGAACAAATATAATATGTCCCCAGGGTAATTGCCTTATAATGGCCAGGTTATAAAATAAATACATAGACAAATCACGAGGCTACTATCTCAACATATGTCAAAAAAGACAATGAAACTGGAAAAGTGGCTGAAAGGCTCTGCCTCACACAGAGTGGTCAGGAGAATACCAAAGCAAAGTTGTAGCTGAGAAAAACTAGATGAAAAATGATTAAGGCTAAAACTTTAACAAGATCCCGGATGAGGGCATCAGGCAAAGGGAACAGCAAATATGGAGCCCTGGAGGAAGCAAAACCCTTATTCAAGGCAAGCATCTCAATACCCCATTCCAATAATGCTCTATTTTGATAGAGTGATTTAAATTTTCAGACAGAAAAAAAAATCCCCTCAAACTCATTTCATGAGTAATTTCACTTCACTTCCCTGGCAGCTAGCAGGACAGTATTACCAGATGAAAGCTTACATGGAGAACCAATTAATTTATCAAGTAAGATTTCTTTTTTTGGCCAGAGTTGTTCTGGACACTACCAAACTATATGATTGATCTTCTCCTGCTAGACAGGTTTGCCATCAGCGCATACCCACTTCTCAGCACACACTCACTTCCTCTTAGCACATACCCACTTCCTCTCAGAGCACACCCACTTCTTCTCAGCACATGTCTACCTTCTGTCAGCATATAACCACTTCATCTCAGAGTACACCTACTTCCTCTCAACACACACCCACTTTCTCTCAGAGCACCACCTCTTCCTCTTAGTACCCACCCATTTCCTTTCAGCACACACCTACTTCCTCTTAGTGCATCTCCATTTCCTCTCAGAATACATTCTCTTTCCTCTCAGAGTACACTCACTTCTTCTTAGCACATACTCACTTCTTCTCAGAGCCTACCTATTTCCTGTCAGCACATGCCCACTTCCTCTTAGTACATACCTACTTCTTCCCAGCACATACCTCTTTTCTTTCAGATTATATCCACTTTCACTCAAATTTCTTTCCTATTACAAGCATACAGCTTGCTACTGAGGGTGATTAGTCAATGGTTTATGTTTGGAAACTTAACCATGGCAATATGTATGTTCCTAACAAAACATGTCAATTTTTAACGAGTGTCCTGAAGAAGTTAAAAAGTCACTCTGGGTGTGGGTGGTTTTATGGAGTCATGTGATGAGAACATTTAGAAGGAGCAGGTCTTTTGATGGCCTCCATGAAACAAAAAACAGTAGGAAGGAAGGAAAACATGTATAGTAACACAGTGCTTCCCTTTATGATGAAGATCATGCGCAACAGGACTGGAGAGATGCTTCAGCAGTTAAGAGCTCTTGCTGCTCTTTCAGAGGACCCACCAGGCAGCTCCCAACTGTCTGCAGCTTCAGCTGCAAGGGACCCAATGCCTTTGATCTCCAAGGGTAGTACTACTAGTGTGCTCACACGCACACACATGCATGCAAACACACCTACACACAATTGAAAATACTGAAAATATATCATTTTAAAATTCGTAGCAAAAATCTGAACCTGGGCTACACAAATGAAGTAAATGCATATGTATGATGTCATGTATTGTTTGTATCCTGTATATCAATTATTAAGATTTTTTTCTCCAATTATTTTTGCTAGAGGAGGGGCATAATTATGTTTCTGTGTCTAAAATTATTGTCCAATAAAGAAACCATCATAGGGCATATAGCCAACATGCATAATGAAAATAATATCATAGAGGAAGTTAAAGAAATTAAGAAAAACCATTATGTACATTTTCAGGATTTTTGACACATTGGTAGCATATATTGCCTTTATAAACATATTTTTAAAAAGAATTGTTTATTTATTTATTTATCTATTTATCTATTTATTTGATGTATGAGTACACTGTGGCTGTCTTTAGATACACCAGCAGAGGGCATCAGATCCCAGAGCAGATATTTGTGAGCCATCATATGGTTGCTGGGAATTGAACTCTAGTCCTCTGGAAGAGCAGGCAGTGCTCTTAACTGCTGAGCCATCTCTCCAGCCCATAAACATACTTTATTGTAAGTATGCTTTAAGAAAACCTTTTAGTCAATTGTTTCTTCTTCTTCTTCTTCTTCTTCTTCTTCTTCTTCTTCTTCTTCTTCTTCTTCTTCTTCTTCTTCTTCTTCTTCTTCTTCTTCTCCTCCTTCTCCTTCCTCGTCTTCATCTCCTCCTCCTTCTCCTCTTCCTCCTCCTCCTCTTCTTTTTGTATATAAATATGTCGTTTGTGCCCTAGACTGCCTGCTGCCCAACCCTACCTGCCCTTGGGGTTAGAGATGAGGTGGCCTGGAATCAATAGCTCAGACTCCAGGAGCAATTAGAACACTGCAGGAAGCTCTGTTAACACCCTTCACCCGCATCCCACTGGTCCCCAGCAAGCATCTCTTCCAAACATCAGTTCCTGATTGGCTGACGTTGTCTGAATCAGCAATCCTTGGTCTCCGAGGTAGTCTTCAATTAGGTCCTCCTGCAGGAGTTGCATTTGTGGGCTGTGTGGCGCCCTGTGTTTATGCAAAGGTGGCCACTGCTGGTCCTCCCAGATGAATATACTGTCACTCTCTTCAGATACGCCAGAACAGGGCATCAAATCCCATTACAGATGGTTGTGAGCCACCATGTGGTTGCTGGGAATTTAACTCAGGACCTCTGAAAGAACAGTCAGTGCTCTTAACCACTGAGCCATCTCTCCAGCCTATCTTGTAAATATTTTTGTCATTTTAAGATCAATGTTAACTCTGAAAAATAATTCTGTATTTGTAACTTTTGTTCCTATCTTTAATAAGCCTCCTAAAATTATATTTATTTCTGGCCTTAAATGTAGACTTCTATGTGTCTTAGGGTTTTTAACGATGTGAAGAGACACCATGGCCACAGCAACCTTTATAAAGGAAAACATTTAATTGGGGCTGACTTACAGGTTCAGAGGTTCAGTCCGTTGTCATCATGGCAGGAAGCATGGCGGCCTCCAGGCAGACACAGTGCTGGAGAGTAGTTGGGAGTTCTGCATCTAGATCTGCAGGCAGGAGAGAGAGAGAGAGAGAGAGAGAGAGAGAGAGAGAGAGAGAGAGAGAGAGAGAGAGAGAAGACTGGGTCTGGCTTGAGTTTCTGAAACCTCAAAGTCAGTCCCCAGTGACACAACTTCTCCAACAAGGCCACACTCCCTCCAAGGCCACACCTCTCAATAGTGCCACAGGTGACTAAGCCTTCAAATCTGTTCGTTTTTATTCAAACCTCACCCATTTCCATAATTCTCCTTTTACTGAGTTTAGATTCCATTTTCTTATAAAACTCCAGTCAAGCTTCAGTTCAGCTAAACTCCCCTAGTCTGTACCCAAGGAAGTGGGAGAAGCTGTGAGAAAACACAGCTAGTTGTGTAGACCTAGCATGTCCGCGGGGCCGCGGTCATCCAATTCCAGCCAGCCCGGCACCATCCTGCAGTCCTTTCTGAATATTCTGCAGGTCTGCCTCACCTCTGCAGAGCCATCTCGCTGCATGTTCTCTGGAGCGCCAGCCACTGCTCTACCCAGCTCTTCCCTTGGGTACCTCGTACTTCACTGATAAGATGTCTGCGCCCTGGGAAGGTGGCATGCTCTAGCTTCATGTCTGACGCTGTGAGGACACAGCGAACGAACACTTGGATCAAAAGCATCCAGAGCAGGAAAGGGTGTTTCGGCTTCTATTCCATCATAGTGGGGAAGTCTCAACCAGGCAGGAGCTTGTGACAGGTAGTTAGTTACTGCACATTCACAGTCAAGAGCAAAAAGAAAGGAGTGCGCCCGAGCTGCCTGCTTGCTTATGCTTGGCTAGCTTCCTTCATTTGCAGACAGTCCAGGGCACACCTGCCTGGGATCAGGGTGCTCCATAATGGGCTGGGTCTTCCCACAAGAATTAACAGTCAAGGCAGTCTCCCAAAGGCATCATCACTAAGGGCCAACCTGATCTAGACAATTCCTCAATTGAGGCTCTCTTCTCAGGCGACTCGAGGTGTGGCAAGTTCATAATTAAAAACTAACTAGCAGACTCCTAAATCGATTCATCTCCACCTTTTGATGGATAAAATATCTTTGTTCCTGTTAAGTAGTAAGCCATCAGTGGGAGGTGTAGCTCATAGAAGAATTTGCCTAGAGTGCCCAATACCCACGTTGCCTTCCTCAGCACCATGCACAATTGCTGGGCTGCTTGTCTGCCTCATCACTGGGGTGCCTGGAACACCGCCACAGCAGCCCCAGCAAACTGCTCTAGGGAGGCTGAACACAGTCTGTAATGGGAGACCTCAGAAGTGGATCCCAGTCTTCTGTGTACCCAGGCACCACTGCTGGATGCCACTGGGAGTTGGAAACCCAGATCCGAGGTTTGCCCTTCCCCTCATGGAGCAGGTAGGAAGGGGGAAAGCTGAGTCCTGAAAGGGGGCAGAACCGGGGTTGGTTTAATTTGATGGCGAATGTGAATGCACCCACCTTACTCAGGGTAAACCAGGGATTAAATACCTTTTGCAGGAATAAATACCCAGGAAGGGAAGGAAGTTCATTGGCTGAACACTCAGGGCCTTATTTAGACACCTCACTAGCATGGAGAACTCCCAAGTTTTTATGCTACACTGCTTTTTTTTCAATGAAAGGAGAGCAGGGGGGGGGGGGGGCGCTTAGAATCTCCCAGACAAGGTCAGAGAAGGAGAAAACCTGCTAACAAGGCACTCTCCCATGTTGCACGGAGCTCCGAGGCTCCGTCATGGTGGACTTTGACCTTAATTAGCAGAGTCTCCACTTAATTAACCACATCTCCCCCTGATTTATTTTACAATGGCTCAGTAGCATTGTTTCCCTCAGCCTCTAAGCTGGGGACGGCTTGGTACTGAACCAGTGACTTTTGCAGTGCTTCTTATCTGTCAGACATAAATGACGTGTGGGCGGAAAGGGCCTACCAAAGGGGAAAAAATGGATGGAATCTTGCTACTGACAGCTTGGAACAACACAGTTCATCCAAAACTTAGACATTCCATGCTTCTTTGTCTAAAATTTGTTTAAACGCTTCTTCTTCCCGCATAACAGGAACACATGAAAGACTGTCCATGCCTTTTAACCCAAAATTGTTAAAAAATTGTTTAATTTGTTTAAAATTTCTTTTAAATTTCAGAAAATCATCTTGGATCTACCTCCCACAGGTCAAACCAACTATTTAATCCTCAATTGATGATTCAATATGACAGGAGCGTTGTTTACAAACTAGGCCATCAGGTTTGGTCACGAGTGCCTTTACCCACAGAGCCATATTACTGGCCCCTCAGTGTTCATTTTAAGTAACAACAGAATAGGTAGGGAATGGGAAGTATAGTTTACAGGCAGTAGAAGTTATTGATTTTAATTGCACAATTGGATAAAACGTAAAAGTACACATAATCACTCAACCCATTTGTGAAACTGGACCAGTTCCTTCACTTCGAAATGTGACCAGCCCTTGCTGTCACCTTCCATCATGAAACCATGAATGCACTTCCTGCCACAGGTTAACTGACCCACAGTAACAATCCCTCACAGACAGGTTAACTGACCCACAGTAACAATCCCTCATGGACAGGTTAACTGACCCACAGTAACAATCCCTCACAGACAGGTTAAATGACCCATGGTAACAATCCCTTACCAACAGATTAACTAACCCACTGTAACAATCCCTCATGGACAGGTTAACTGACCCATGGTAACAATCCCTCACTTACACTCTTTTCCCAATTAGTCTAGATTGTGTAAAGTTGGCAACTAAAATTCTCCATCATAGTTAATTTCCAGTAACACTGATATAAAATGTTCACAGTGTTGGCTTTAACTTTTGATGGGTTGATAGTAGCATCCCTTTTTCATTAATGAGCCAGCATTTCACCAGTTTTGTTTTTTAGGAGTTTTCATTTCATCAGATTTTATATAATTGTCCACTGGTTTCCCTTTCAATGGTTTCTACCCCAGGCTTTACCCGTTTTTTCTTCCTTGGGTTCTGTTCCTCTCCCTTAGTTTCTTAGTGAAAACTTGTATAGTGTTTTCTGACTATCTAAGGCATTCATTTATGTTTAATCTTCTTATATATTGAATTTTAATTTAAATATCACTTCAGATATTTTAAACCTTTGTTTTGATTTTTTTCATAAACTACTTTAAATGTGTTGCTCAATTTCTACATGGTTAGATGTTTTTCTATATTTCTCTGTTTGGTTTTAAACAGTTCAATTGTTGTTAGAGTGCATTTTTATAATTTGTCTTTTTAAACTCACTGAAATGAATTTTATGTCCTTTAGTCAATCTTGACAAGTACTCAAGATGAAGTTGAAAATAATGAATATTTTGCTGTTTGGAATGGAACACTGTATTTATATGCCAATTTTTTAACAGAAATATGTTTGTATTGCATAACTGTGTGTTATCCAGTTTTTGGACATTTACTTCTATAGACTCAAGTCAGCATCTGGTACAAATTTCTTTAACCTAAGGAAGTGTCTTTAATATTTCCTGTAGTGGGGCTGGAGAGATGGCTTAGGAGGTAAAAGTGCTTGCCTCCCTTGCGGGGGACTGACTCTAGATTCCAGCATGCTCATCAGATGCCTCACAACTGCCTGAAACTCCACCTTCAGGGGGCCTAATGCCCCCTTTTGGTCTCTAAGGGACCTACATGCATGACTCCTCTCTCTCTCTCTCTCTCTCTCTCTCTCTCTCTCTCTCTCTCTTAAGTAAGTCTTTAAAAATATTTCTTGTAGTAAATTTTTGCAGTAATTAAGGAGTAATTAATTAATTTCTGCTTGTCTGAAAATGTATTTCCTCTTCACTTTCCAGGCAAAATTTGGGAGAGAGGGGGTCTTGGAATACTGAATAGTCTTTTTTATTCCTTCAGCAACTTGAGTATACCATTCTCTTACTGTCTAGATAGACTTCATTAATTTTGAAATATGGTAAGCTCTTATCTATATTAGGTTGTTTTTTTTTTACCCTATGTGGTTTGTAATTATTCTCTTATTGTTCTCAAAATTTTATCTGTTTTTCTGCATGTTGGCCTTAGTTTGGTTCTCTTCACGTTTAGCCAATTTGTTAATTGGATTTCTTGGCTTATTATATATTAATATTTTTACTATATTTGGAAAGTTTGGCTCCATAGTTTATTTCTTTCAAGTCTTAAATTTTTCATAACACTCATTTATTGGAGAAAGGTACACAATTGTCATATCATACCACTGAAGGACACAGGTCATTTGTTGGTTTTCTCCTTCTACCATGTAGGTTCTGGGGGTTAAACTCAAATCAGCAGGTTTGGCAGAAAGAACTGTTACCCACTGAGCTATCTCTCCAGTTCTCTCCCTCTTTTTTCTATTTGTTTATGCTCTTTTACAATTGATTAGACAATCTATTGGTCTGCATTCAAATCCATTCTTTCTTCTGATAGCAACCATCTGAAGTTGAATTCGTCTTGTCCATTTGAAATTTCAGCTATTGACTTTTTTCAGCTATAGAACTTCCATATGGCATTATTTGTAGTTTCTGTTTTTCTATTGTTGCTAGTTTTGGATGAGGTGTCAGCATATTTCCCACAGACTCTTTGTAGGTGCTTCCTCTGAAGTCTTCTAATCCTAAAACCAGCATCTGTGCCTAATTGATGCCAGTTCCCACTGGCTGCTCTAAAAATGAGTTACTTCTTGTTTATTTGTTTTTAAATGCCTGCAATTTTTTAAATAGAAAATTGGACTCCATGGCAAATATACCGAATTAAGTATTCTTAGTTTCAATAGTTTTGACCATTATTTTACATTTTAGCAAGCCATCCATATTTAGGCTTGGTATTATCTGTGCCCAATGCTCAGCTTCTGATGTCTTTCTTAGATTGATATTTGCTTGTTTTGGTCTCATTACAAAAGGGCCCCATGCCTGTGTAGTTTAGTGGCCAAGTAATTATGTGTCAGAGATCATAATTAGATATTCTGAACCCGTAAGACTTTTTTTCTTTTTGGTTTTTGGCGCTAGCTGTCCTGGAACTCACTCTGTAGACCAGGCTGGCCTTGAACTCAGAAACCTGTCTGCCTCTGCCTCCCAAGTGCTGGGATTAAAGGCATGTGCCACCATTGTCTGGCCCATAAGACTTTTAACCCTGCCTGTTCAAGGTCTGTTGAGGAATGTGTTAGAAATATGGCAAATTCTTCTGATGTGTGATGAATTTTGTTTATTTTATGATTAATTGTTTTTGTGACAGTATCTTTCTCTGTAGCCCAGGCTAGACTTGAAGTCATTACATAGTCTTGGATAGCCTCTAATCTTTAATGATCTTCCTGTCTTAGTCTCCCAAGTGCTAGGATTATAGGTGTTAGCCATCAAGCCCAGCAAACTCTTACATGTGAAGAGCGGGTATGGCAGCAGTCCCAAGATGGCGCCCAGGACTGAAGCTAAGTCTTATGACTTGCACCTGACTTCCTCATACACCTGAAAATAGCCACGACCATTGTGAGAGCTGTGCAGGTGCACCATGATGCTGATGGTGTAAACAAGTCCATATTTGGTGGAGACATGCCCCTGCTGCCCTGATTAGCTGAAGCTGCATGCCTGGTGAGGTGACATGGCCTGCTGTGAGTGGATGGGGGCTGAGAGTATATAAACAGGGCTCCCTGGGCACCTGGGGTCCCCGTAGAAGCATTGAGGAGTTCCTGCAATAAAGGCTGTTGAGAAGAATCCGACTGTGCCGTGTCCTTCTTGCTGGTCGAGAGCAGACAGGACATCTGGTGGCCCTTACAGAGACCCGAGGATCTCGTGGATTCAGAACTCTTCAGATGAGGAAAGGTGGTACCGGTAAGTCTCCCAAATTGATCCCCGGGTTAAAGGGGGATAAAAAGGAAAAGAAAAGGGAGAAAAAAAATAAAAGGAATCAGTGATAAAGAAAAGGAAATAGAGAAGGGAAGGAAAAAAGGAAAAGAAAGAAGGAAAGAAATAAAGGGAAGGAAAGAAGGGGAAAAGAAGAAAAGGAAAGAAAAGAAGGAAAGAAGAGAAGAAAAGAAGAGTAGGAAAGAAGAAAAAAGAAGAGAAGAAAAAAGGAAAAAAGAGAAAAGAAAAGGAAAGAAAGGATTGAGACGATTAGGTTCCCGGCTTTGAAGGTTCCCGGCTTTGGGACAAATTAAGGTTCACAGTTTTGGGACAAATTAAGGTTCACGGTTTTGGGACAAGTTAAGGAACTATGATAACCTCAGTGTAGTGATCAATAGATCCTCTCTGTGTAGTTATGCTTTTTTCTCCCATTGACCCTTTGTGGGTAGGTCTGATAGTTTTGGTCTTGTTTGTTCTGATATATGGACTCTGTTACTGTTTGAATTGTCAGGCAGTCAAGACAGGTCAGAAAATCCTTACAGAGCAACAAGAGAGTATATCGGAAGAGAAGGGCTTAAAAAGAAAAAAGAAAAAGAAAGGAGACACAGTGTTATCAGGTGGACAGAAAGGACAAAACAAAAGAGCCGAGGCAGAGGAAGAAGGCGAATTGGCTTCTGCGCCCCCTCCCTATTCCTCCTCGGCAGCCACCTATAAGCAGACCTTCTGTCTGGAGGTTTGGAGAGAGGGTAGATTCTCCTTGCTGGGATGTCCTATTTTCACTGACCAAACAGGGCAGAGATATCATGAGCCTCTAGATTTCAAAGTAATCAGAAATTTGGCTGAGTCCGTGCGGACGTACGGCCTAACTGCCTCCTATACTGTGGCTCAAGTAGAGGCCTTGAATAGACACTGCATGACGCCGTCCAATTAGACAGTCTTGGTAAAGGCATGCCTTTCACCTGGGCAGTATTTAGATTAAAAAGCCTTCCTTATTGAATTTGCAAACGAACAGGCAGCGGCTAACGCTGCTGCAAGAAATCCAGCATGAGATAGAGATATGCTGCTTGGTCAAGGTCACTTTGCACAACAGACAGGATATCCAGTGCAGGTGTTTGAGCAGGTAAATCAGATTGCCATAAGGGTGTGGAAATCATTGCCCACCAGTGTTGACAGTGTTGATGTGGGCAAGAGGGTCTGTTTGTGTGTTTCCCCAGGATCACCGACAACAGCTGTGGGTCCCAGAACGGCTGACCAGAGCAATTCAAAACAAGCAGAGCTATAAAGATGTGGATATTCCTGTGACTGGGAATGCTCCCGCTAGTGAGAACTAAGGAGCTACGTTGGGGAATTATGTCTGTGTTCCTGAAACCCATGCCATTGATGCATTCAAGTGTTTCCTCAATTCTTATGGTAGTTGCACTGATCCCTTGCCTCAGGGCTGATGGGAGCCCTGGGATATATACTTGTAATAGTGTGTGTGTTGTGTGTTTGGTGTATGTGTCGGATGCAGCGTGTGCAGGCCCGCACTTCCACCATGGTGGTGCAGGTCTTTGCCGCAGTGGAGGCGGGACAATCTCCTCAGATTTGGCTTGCCGCTCTAAAGAAATAATGCTGCGTTGTGCCGTGGGTTGTGAGGCTAAGCACTGCACAGAGGATAGCTTGCTGTTGGCATCCTGTGGGAGACACGTCTGATTGCATGAAGGTTCAGTATCCTAGTTCCCTTCCCCCCCCAAAAAAACGACACGAGAGCTGACCAAGACCTCTCTGGGTGATGAGCCCAAGAGATGGTTTTGTGTAGGGCCCCTATGCTTCCACACTGGAAATCAGACCTCTATCTTCACCCATGAGGCTTGCTTGCAGCAATCAAAATCGGGCCAATCAACGTCCTGGCCTTCTGGTGCACCTGCAGCATACAGACAGGACAATCTCTTCATGTGTGGCTTGATGTGCTAGAGAAGTAGTCAGTGACGGATAAGACTCCCTGGGCGTGTCACCAACCTAAGACAGAGATCAAACCAATACTGTTTGTCTCCCAAGGACAGGTAAGGGAGATTGCCACAGGGAGCAATCTAAGACATTCTCTCTGCCAAAAAAGAAAAAAGGGGGAGATGTGAGGAGCAGGTGTGGCAGCAGTCCCAATATGGCACCCGGGACTGCAGCTAAGTCTTATGACTTGCACCTGACTTCCTCATACACCTAAAAATAGCCACGGCCATCGTGAGAGCTGCGCAGGTGCACCATGATGCTGGTGGTGCAAACAAGTCCTTATTTGGTGGAGACATGCCCTTGCTGCCCTGATTAGCTAAAGCTGCGTGCCTGGTGAGGTGACGTGGCCTGCTGTGAGTGGATGGGGGCTAAGAGTATATAAACAGGGCTCCCTGGGCACCTGGGGTCCCCGTAGAAGCATCGAGGCGTTCCTACAATAAAGGCTGTTGAGAAGAATCCGACTGTGCCGTGTCCTTCTTGCTGGTCGAGAGCAGACGCAACACTTACATCTCCTTCAGTCTTCACCTGCTGATAGGTGCTCGGAGGTAGCCCCGGTGTAATCATCCAGAGTCACATGAGGAGTTGTGCTTCAACCCCTCTGTGCTCCCCCTTCCAACATCACACATATAAATGTCTAGTTGATTTGTTCATCCTCCTTACGCTGACATGGGAGGTGCCAGCTGCTGCTTCTCCTGGTTTTGTGTCCCTGTGGAATCTGCCACCTCTAGCTTGAGAGATTTGTTCCTTAGAGGAACAAACCGATGATTTGATTCTGGATTGTGAGTGTTGCTGCTTCCCCGAAGAGGAAGAGCAGAGTTCTGGCAAGAAGCCCACAGACCGGTTAGGTTTCCACCAGTAGCTGTTTCCATTTGTTTTCTGCCTTTGATAATTTTCTTATTCCTGGAGACCGTTGTTTATAATAATTCTGTCCACTTTTCAACATTTTTCACAGCACAAGACATTTACCACAGATTTTTTTAAAAATCATACCTAGAACTTGCCAGTTTAGATATATGAAAGCCAACTACTTGATCCTCTCTCTCTCTCTCTCTCTCTCTCTCTGTGAGTGTATGTGTGTGTGTATTCTGGTGTGCATTTTGTTGTATGTGCATGCAGGCACATGTTTGTGCATGTGTGTGTATGCTAGAGGTTCATGCGCAATGTCTTTTTCAATCCCTCTTTGCCTTATTTTTAGTGGGGCAGCACCTCTCAGTGAGCCTGGAGCTTACTGACTCTCCTAGACTCCCCGGTGTGAGAGCTAGGGATCTGCTTCTCCCTCGACAGCACTGGGGATACAAGTGTCCACTACTATGCCCAGTTTTTAGTGTGGATGCTGGGAACTGATTCAGGCCTTCAAACTTGCAGTCATTATCCAACTATCTCCCTTGTTGGAAGCTGGCCTGCGGCTCACAAGAAATGGGGTATATATACCTGGGAGGCAAGCCGGGACTGAAAAGAGAGGGGAAACTAGTCATTATCCAACTATCTCCCTGACATCCACACTTTTAAAAGAACAATATCTTGGGAGTTATTCTATTGTAAAGATCTTCTGAGATGAACAAACTAGCAAAGGGAGTGTTGCCCAATGTTCCTGAATTGTACCACTCTTGTGGCTATAGAGAGGGGCCTCTAAGAACTTTCTCTTCATAGAAACAGAATGTCCTCACATATTTATAGACAGGTACCAATTTAAATAAGTGTGAAAATACATAGGTAACTACAAAACACAATGTGTATGATGTAAGGAATATTGTTAAGTGTACAGAAAAAGAGAACTGGTAATCCTATGTTGTAGAAAATATTTCATCTCAATCAGAGGCTTCTACCCTGCCTTTGATCATTCAGTTCCTGGATAAAAGACACACAATCTTTATAATAAGACTTAATTAGCACTAGATCTGGGCAGATATCTACCCTCTATGCTATTGGAATCTATCTCCCCATCAATAACCATGAATTATAACTTGTCATGTTCTGTCTGGACTGCTCTAAACTTCAATTGGCCAGCCCTCATGGCCATGCTTTTATGGCTCACCTATCCCGTGGCATCATCTTTCTCTTCTCCTCCTTCCTCCTCTTGTGGTTCTCTTTAGACCTCAAGCCCAGCAACCCCAGTCTCTGCCTATCTCAGTTTTCCCAGCTATAGGTTGTAGGTATCTTTATTCACCAATCAGGAATGGCTGGGGGGGTGGGGCACGGGGCGGGGAGGAGATAAGATCACATAGTGTCACTTGGGTCTAAGTGCAGATTATCTTGTCCTTAGTATTTAGCATTACAATACATAACAAAAGACCAAGCCTCGGCAATACAGAATAGCATGGATGTTGAATTAGAGAGCTGGTAGGCCAGCAGAGATCTGTTGCAACAAGCAAGGTGACCCCAAAATAAAACTGATAATGAATGCCCATGTTAACTGGCTGCCTGGGGAACATGGAACTGGAAGAGTCAAGGTTAGGCTACGTTACCCAGAGCCAGATATAAAAGACAGCTGCTGCCCTTGCCTTCAGAGGCCACTGGGGTACTACAATCAAGGTGCAAATCATGGCCAGAGGATCTCCAACTCAAGGACATTCCCTCTCTTTCTTCTGCTTATACCTTTGTATTGTCACAGGGAGGGGTACATCAGGGGGTGGGGTGGGGGTGGGGTCTCCCTAAGAGGTTGAACAGTTCAATTTACTGGAGGGCTGATGTGAAATATTGAGAACTCAACCTTAAAGCAGATTAGACATTCTCTGCATAGTTTAGAGCCAGCCAGCATTTGGGGAGCTTACATAAAGGGCTGAATTAGTTATAGACCAAGTCAAAAAATCATATTTTTTCTGAACATGAGTTATTGTTGAGTTAAATGATACGACCTTTCTCCCTCAAATATGTATTCCATGTGGAAGGCAGGAAAAAAAGAAGCCAAATTTTCCAGGAAAGCGAGAGCTGGAGAGCTCAGTGATTAGAAAGAATGAAGAGACTTCCTGGACAGCTCTGAGGAAAGGCTTTGAGGCCACAGCTGTGGGAGTGCTGACCCCAGGAAATGCTGGAGCTGATCTGAATCTGCCTGGATGACCCAGTCCAGGACTGTTGGCCTGTGCTAACAGCTTCTGTCTGTCCCAAATCTCTCGTCTTCATCCTTCTTTATGCTGGTGTTTTGGTTCTGTCAATGTTTTCTACAAGACTGACTTGTAGAAATTAGTAGTTGGCGCTGGGCGGTGGTGGTGGCGCACGCCTTTAATGCCAGCACTCGGGAGGCAGAGGCAGGTGGATTTCTGAGTTCGAGGCCAGCCTGGTCTACAAAGTGAGTTCCAGGACAGCCAGGGCTATACAGAGAAACCCTGTCTCTAAATAAATAAATAAATAAATAAATAAATAAATAAATAAATAAAATTAGTGGTTGGTGAGGTTTTGGTTATGTCCCTCCAGCATCCCCTCCACATTTGGTTTCCTTGTTAGAGCTCATTTTCTGTGGTGCTCACAAATTTTACAGTAATAATGTTCACTGTAATATAGCATTTGAAGGTCTATTTTCCTCTCCAAGTTCCTCTATGCTTAAACTTGAAAACAAACAAATACCCCCATCAAAACTTAAGGTCACGAACTTGCAAAGAGACTGTAAATGTGGTCGCTTTTAAGAGTCTTATATACAAGAATAACTTGAAAATATTCGTTAAGGGGAGTCCTCCCCAGCAAAGAGAAGAGACAATAAACAGAAGAAGAATTTTTTTCAAGAGGTTGATGGGATACATAAAAAAAACTTTAAAAACCCAATAGCAGAAGATCAACTAGCCTGATTAAAGACTGAACAATAGACCTATGCAGATATTGCTTAAAAAGAGACATGCAAATGATTAATAGGTATTTGAAAACATTTTCACTATTTCTAATCATCAGAGAGATCTAAATCAAACTGAATCAGATATAACCCCACTCTATCAAAAGTAGATATTACAAAAAGATGAAATATAATAAGAGCTCCATAGGACTGAAGAACAAGAAAGCCTCATTTATGTAATGAGAAGTTAGTAAATTAGCACAGCCATAATGAAAAAACACATGGGCACTTTTCAAAAAATAGAAAAATTGTCATACAATCTTGCATGTCTACTCTGGGTACAAGTCCACAGGACATGGAACCACACACTAACACTCATTTTCCATGAAGTATTGTTTGCCAAGAAAAAGAAACAAAGTTAAGTGCAGCACTGGTTGCTTTCCTATTCTTGTGATAAAACATCATGACCAAGGCAACTTAAAGAGGAAGAATTTATTTAACTTAGGGTTTTAGAGGAATAAGAACCCATCACTACCACAGTGGAGAAACATGACAGCAGGCAGACAGTCATGGTGTCTGAAGCAGAAGCTCAGAGCCTTATATCTCAAACTGTCACACACACACACACACACACACACACACACACACACACACACTCATGTGCACATACAGAGAGAGGGACAGAAAGACAGGAAGGCAGAAACAGAGAGAATTGTGTATAGCTGTTTAAACCTCAAAGCCTGCCCCCAGTGTTGTCTTCTTCCTGGAAGAGCACAACTCCTAATCCTTCTCAAACGTCTCCATGAACTGGGGACCAAATAGTCAAGCACCTGAGCCTAACAGGGACTTCCCATTCAAACTACCACAGTTTTCCACCAGCTTTTTAACAGATTAAAAATAATGTGGAACATACATATGGTGGGACACCATTCAATCCTAAAAAAGAATGAGGTTCTGTCATTTGTAAGAGCATTGATATACCAGAGGACACTTTGTTAAGTGAAACAAAATAGGTACAAATATACGAGCACCACATGGTCTTGGGAAAGGTGATCTCATGGAAGGTGGGAACAGAATGGCGGTTATGAGAGTCAGGAAGAGTACAGAAGAGGGAAAGATGCAGGAGGGTTTGATTAGTGGCCACCAAGATATGGTTAGGCACTAGTTCAAAGTTCTGGTGTCTAACTGTACCATGGGGTAATTACAGAAAGCCATTGCATCCTAAGTAGCTCACAAAACTGGGAGAAAAAAAGTATTCTTAATGTTTTACCTGCAAATACATAATAAAAAATTGGAGGGGTTTATTAGGAACGTTATTATTGTGAACAAAATACTTGAGAACAATTTAAAGGGAAAATTACTTATTTTACCTCTTGGTTTCCCAGAGTTCCACCCATCACAAGAAGCAGAGGAAAGAGGACTACAGGAGGAGGTCTGGGTAGATATAGAACCCCTGATAACACATGGCCAGTGATCCACTTCACTCGTTTAAGTCCTACCTCCCACTTCTCACCACCTCCCATAATGCCATCCTATCAGGAATTCATCACAGGATGTGCCACTTATTACAGCAGAGCCTTAAGGACTTAATTGTCTTGGCAATGCTACCCAGTGACAGTCTGAACTCTGCTTTTTGTCTCCTGGATGTTTCTCTTCCTCATCTGCCTCAGACACATTTCTTCCTTGTTGGTGATAAGAGGAGCTGCAGGAAGACCCAGGAACACGGCAGCCCATGTCCTTCTCGGGATAGAGACTGAGAATCCTGGGAGAATTCCATCCACCCATGCTTTGTTCCATGCTATGGTCTACCTAGTCTCTAGCCTCAACCCAAGAGGAGCAGAAGGGTGATATCAAAACTACTCAACAGTCATTTTATGGCAGCCCTAAACGCTCTCCCATCCTTTTTCCAGAGTCCTTCTTCAGTGACTGCCTTTTGCAAGTGAGGACTGGAAGTCTGTACCTCCGAGGCTACGGTTAGAATTCTACCTGCTCAAGTGTTCATAGTTGGGATGCTATGTAGTACTCAGAATAGGTTCGTATACACTGGGACACTGCTTTCAAACAGATGACTCGAACACTCTCACTATCCCTTACAATTAGCAGACACATTAATTGTGTGGTCTCAAACTTGAAACTTGATCAAAACAATTCTTCCAGGGGTAAACACCCCCAAAAAGTAGATGCAACTCCCTATGAGTTGGTATTAATTGCATATAAAGTGGATTTTCCCCCTTGGCTCTGAAGTATAAGGCTGCATTTGGATGAGTGGTATTCATGAGCCTCAAAAGCAGCCAAATTTAATTCTCACTGAAGTGCATAGGGGCTTGAAAATTTAAAATGCATGCTTGGATGTTTTTAGAGTTTAAGTAAGTGCATGTGTCAGTACAAAATATTTTCAAGTTTTCCCATGCTTCCTTCCATTTTTTTTTTTGCTCAGTCAGTACAGACTCTTTTTTTTTTTTTTTTTACTTTTTTACATTTAAAATTGTTTAAATGCTAATTGTGTGTGTTGGGAATGTGTGTATACTGTGAATGTATGAGTGCTGTAAGTGTATGTGTGTATGTTGTGAATGTGTTGTTTTGTGACTGTGTACGTGTGTTGTAAATATGTGTGTTGTGAATATGTGTGTTGTAATTGTGTGTGTTGTGAATGTGTGTATGTATTGTGATTGTGTGTGTTGTGAGTATGTGTGTTGTGAATGTGTGTGTGTTGGGAATGTGTTGCAATGTGTGTGTGTGTTGGGAATGTGTTGTCAGTGTGTGTGTGTGTATTGTGAATGTTTGTGTGCTGGGAATGTGTTGTCAGTGTGTGTGTGTATTGTGAATGTTTGTGTGCTGGGAATGTGTTGTCAATGTGTGTGTGTTGCAAATATATGTATGAATAGAGCCATGGAGATCAGAAGACAACCTTGGTTGTTGTTCCTCAAGTGCTGTTTATATTTTCTTCTCTCTCCCTCTCTCTCTCTGAGACAAGATTACTCACTGTCCTGGAACTTACCAAGTAGGCTATGGTAAACTGGCTGGCTAGTGAGTCCCTTTGCCTTTATCTCCCCAGCACTGGGTTAAAATCACATGCCACTAGACCAAGATTTTTTTAATGCATTCTGGGGAATCATACTTACTCTCTTACTGAAGGTAAATGTTACAGGAAATATTAAAGAATGGCAAGTTCCTGCGCTTTACCCAGCTACTCTCAGCCCCGAGGGTCTCGCTGGCCAGTTCTTATCGTGTAGAGACACTCTGACCCAGAGCCCCAAAATCTCCCCACCCAGCTTGCTAAGTTCCCACTGGTGAGTCGCTACCATGCCAGCCCCATGCTTCAAACCTCCCATGGCCTTTATGGTGCACATTTGGTCGAGCTGCCGCCAAGTAAGGGAAAACACCACGCAGACTTAGTTCAGAATCAATGGTAACTCAATCGCTGGGTGCAACAACTAGAATCCTAATCTTGTAAGCCATATTAAATCTAAATCCTCTAGTGGCGAATCCTGGTGGATCCACCTTTGAAACCAGGAGACATTTGCAGTTACAACTTGTCCTTATGCTATCCCTGTCCAAAAGCCCCTCACTCTCTCCTGCTTCCTCTCTTCCTCCATCCAACCTGGAACTCCTGCCTACTCGCCTAGTGATTTGTCCCTTTATTCACTTGGGGAAAAGTTCACAAGAAGTCACCTGACTACATGAGTCATTCCTCATTACAGACAACCCCTCCTAGGAAAGCAGAATTAAATTAAAATACAGGCAGCACCAGGGCCATCCACAACAGGTAAAATATTTACCAACTGAACATCACTCCATCCCATAAGGCCAATTATTAAAGAATATATAATTCATGGTTTTTAAATTTAGACTTATTTTAATGAACAAACTGTACATGTGATCGCTTTGCATTTATGTATGTTTGTGTTCCATATACAAGCCTGATGAGGACAATAAATCCCCTGGGACTGGACCTAACAGATGCTGTGAGCCATCATGAAGATTCTGGGACTCAAACCCAGGTCTTGCATGAAAGCAAGGGTGCTCTTAATTTTGAAGGGAACTTTTCAGCTCCTATAACTCATGTTTTGATGAGCTATTGTTATATTCAATTTTCTAAATATGTAGATTTGGCTTCATAATTGTGTCTGGGATGGTAAAAAAGAGGGAAAGTTAATGAAGAAAGGAGAAAGGAGAGGGAAACATTAAAGAGCAGTTGGAAGTTATACGTCATTTCTTGGTCATTATAAGAAAGCACTCATTTTCCTACATTATTTTCTGAGGATTCTTCTGACCCTGGTATTATCTTCTATTGCTGGGAGGCCCAGGAAAGCAGAGATGCAATTAAAAAAGAGTTGTTATTGCTCACAAGCAGATAGATATAAAGCACTCAAAACAAGATAAACAATTTGTATTATTACTGTCCTAGTGTTGTGAAGAGACACCACGACCAAGGCAACTCTTATAAAAGGAAGCATTTAAGTGAAGGCTGGCCTACAGTTTTATCATCATGGCAAGAAACAAAGAGGCATGGAACTGGAGCAGTCACAGAGAGCTTTATATCCCGATCCACCACAGGCAGTGATCAGAGAGAGACAGAGACAGAGACAGAGAGAGAGACACAGAGAGACACAGAGAGAGAGAGAGAGAGAGAGAGAGAGATGGCACCTGACATGGGCTTTTGAAATCTTAAAGCAGAGCCCCAGTGACATTCTTGCTCCAACAAAGCCACACCTCCAAATCCTTCTTAAACAATTCTACTTCCTGGTGACTAAGTATCCAGATGTATGACCCTATGAAGACCATTTTCATTGGAACCACCATACAGTTATAAAGTTTTTGCTGTTAACTTCAGAAGTAAAATTTTAATGAATCTTCTCTTTTCTTTTATTTTTCAAACAAGCTTTATTATTTCTTACTTAACAGGGAGAAAGAAAATAAAGCACTGTAATAATTCATATTGATCATCAACCTGGAATGATCTAGAATTGCTTGGGAGGCAAAGCTCTAGGTATACCTTTGAGGGAGTTAGTGGTTAGTGGGTGTGATGGTTTGAATAGGAATGTCCCCTACAGATGCACGAGTTTGAATGTTTGGTCAAAAGAGAGTGGCTCTATTAAGAGATGTGGCCTTGTTGGGGTAGGTGTGAGCTTGTTGGAGGTGGGCTTGGAGACCCTCCTCCTAGCTGCTTGGAAGTCAGTCTTCTTCTGGTCGCCTTTGAACAAGATGTAGAACTCTCATCACCAATGTCTTCCATATTCCTACCAGGATGGCACATTACACATCACTTAAAGCATTCCATGCCTTCCAAATCCAAAGTCCTCAAATCCACATTCCTCCAAACAAAAACATAGTAAGGCCTATCACAGCAATACTCCAGTCTCTGGTACCAACTTCTATCTCAGTGTTTCCATTGCTGTGAAGAGGCAGCATGACCAAGGCAATGCTTGTAAGGGACAACATTCAATTGGGATTGGCTTATAGGTTCAGAGGTTCAGTCCATTATCATTAAGGTAGGAAGCAGGGCAATGTCTAGGTGGTCATGGTGTTGGAGAAGGAGCTGAGAGTTCTACATCTTATTCTGAAGATATAGACCAGAAGAAGACTGGCTTCAAAGCAATTAGGAGGAGGGTCTCCAAGCCCACACGCACAGTGACACACTTCCTCCAACAAGGCCACACCTACTCCAATAAAGCCACATCTTTTAACAGTGCCACACCCTGGGCCAAGCATACTCAAACCACTACAATCCCCAATTAAATATTTTATTTTATAAAAGTTGCTGTGGTCAAGGTGTTTCTTCACAGCAGTAAAACCCTAAGACAGTGGGGAACATGTATATCAGATTATCCAGGTTAGGTTACTTGAGGTGGGAAGACCTGGTAGCACTATTCCATAGACCAAGAACCTTGAGTAAATACAAAGGAAGAATGGAGCCAAACACTCACATTCATTGCTCTCTGCTTCCTGACCATGGGTGCAATGTGGCAGCCACCTCAAATTCTGCCTTTGTGGTCTCATTGGGCTCATTGAACTCTGAGCCCAAGCAAACTGTTCTCTCTGTCATCACTTTTGTAACAGCAACAGGAAAAGCAAGTAGTGCAATCATATAAGCAATTCACAGTTTCGTTTCAGTGAGACAGAGGTGGAGCCTGGTTTCCTCAGTAGCCAGCCTCCTCTTTCCCTCTGACTTAACTCCTATGTTTATGTCACTCAGGCAATATATAATATATAGGGTGCAGGCTATTTTAAGAAGGAACGTGAGAATAAACCAGCTACAGGTAAGTCTTTAAGACTTAATTATGGCATGTCTTTCATACTTGCTTTTAAAACATATTTTGAAAAACAAACAAAACATGAAACAGTTTTTGAAAAAAAAGGTTAGTAACAATAATAAAACCAAAGCCACATTTTGAAAAGCTACAGCAAAAATATCAGCTAATGCTGGTATTATAATGAACTTTTAAAGATACTGGGCTTTTTAGTTTGTTTCCTTTTTTTTTTTTTATATTTTTATTACATATTTTCCTCAATTACATTTCCAATACTATCCCAAAAGTCCCCCATAGCGCCCCCCACTTCCCTACCCACCCATTCCCATTCTTTTGGCCCTGGCATTCCCCTATATTGGGGCATATAAAGTTTGCAAGTCCAATGGGCCTCTCTTTCCATTGATGGCTGACTAGGCCATCTTTCGATACATATGCAGCTAGAGACAAGAGCTCCGGGGTTCTAGTTAGTACATCATGTTGTTCCAACAATAGGGTTGCAGATCCCTTTAGCTCCTTGGGTACTTACTCTAGCTTCTCCATTGGGAGCCCTGTGATACATCCAATAGCTGACTGTGAACATCCACTCCTGTGTTTGCTAGGCCCCAGCATCGTCTCACAAGAGACAGCTATATTTGGGTCCTTTCAGCAAAATCTTGCTAGTGTATGCAATGGTGTCAGCGTTTAGAAGTTGATTATGGGATGGATCCCTGGATACGGCAGTCTCTAAATGGTCCATCCTTTCATCACCGCTACGAACTTTGTCTCTGTAACTCCTTCCCTGGGTGTTTTGTTCCCAATTCTGAGAAGGTGCACAGTGTCCACACTTTGGTCTTCATTCTTCTTGAGTTTCATGCGTTTATCAAATTGTATCTTAAATCTTGGGTATCCTAAGTTTTGGGCTAATATCCACTTATCAGTGAATACATATTGTGTGAGTTCTTTTGTGATTGTGTTACTTCACTCAAGATGATGCCCTCCAGGTCCATCCATTTGGCTAGGAATTTCATAAATTCATTCTTTTTAATAGCTGAGTAGTACTCCATTGTGTAAATGTACCATAATTTCTGTATCCATTCCTCTGTTGAGGGACATCTGGGTTCTTTCCAGCTTCTGGCTATTATAAATAGGGCTGCTATGAACATAGTGGAACATGTGTCCTTTTTACCGGTTGGGACATCTTCTGGATATATGCCCAGGAGAGGTATTGCTGGATCCTCCGGTAGTACTATGTCCAATTTTCTGAGGAACCGCCAGACTGATTTCCAGAGTGGTTGTACAAGCTTGCAATCCCACCAACAATGGAGGAGTGTTCCTCTTTCTCCACATCCTCGCCAGCAACTGCTGTCACCTGAATTTTTGATCTTAGCCATTCTGACTGGTGTGAGGTGGAATCTCAGAGTTGTTTTGATTTGCATTTCCCTGATGATTAAGGATGTTGAACATTTTTTCAGGTGTTTCTCTGCCATTCGGTATTCCTCAGGCGAGAATTCTTTGTTCAGTTCTGAGCCCCATTTTTTAATGGGGTTATTTGACTTTCTGGAGTCCACCTTCTTGAGTTCTTTATATATATTGGATATTAGTCCCTTATCTGATTTAGGATAGGTGAAGATCCTTTCCCAATCTGTTGGTGGTTTTTTTGTCTTATTGATGGTGTCTTTAGCCTTGCAGAAGCTTTGTAGTTTCATGAGGTCCCACTTGTCAATTCTCGATCTTACAGCACAAGCCATTACTGTTCTATTCAGGAATTTTTCCCCTGTGCCCATATCTTCAAGGCTTTTCCCCACTTTCTCCTCTATAAGTTTCAGTGTCTCTGGTTTTATGTGAAGTTCCTTGATCCACTTAGACTTGACCTTAGTACAAGGAGATAGGAATGGATCGATTCGCATTCTTCTACATGTTAACAACCAGTTGTGCCAGCACCATTTGTTGAAAATGCTGTCTTTCTTCCACTGGATGTTTTTAGCTCCCTTGTCGAAGATCAAGTGACCATAGGTGTGTGGGTTCATTTCTGGGTCTTCAATTCTATTCCATTGGTCTATTTGTCTGTCACTATACCAGTACCATGCAGTTTTTATCACAATTGCTCTGTAGTAGAGCTTTAGGTCCGGCATGGTGATTCCACCAGAGGTTCTTTTATCCTTGAGAAGAGTTTTTGCTATCCTAGGTTTTTTGTTATTCCAGATGAATTTGCAGATTGCACTTTCTAATTCGTTGAAGAATTCATTTGGAATTTTGATGGGGATTGCATTGAATCTGTAGATTGCTTTTGGCAAGATAGCCATTTTTACAATGTTGATCCTGCCAATCCATGAGCTTGGGAGATCTTTCCATCTTCTGAGATCTTCTATAATTTCTTTCTTCAGAGACTTGAAGTTTTTATTATACAGATCTTTCACTTCCTTAGTTAGAGTCACGCCAAGATATTTTATATTATTTGTGACTATTGAGAAGGGTGTTGTTTCCCTAATTTCTTTCTCAGCCTGTTTATTCTTTGTGTAGAGAAAGGCCATTGATTTGTTTGAGTTAATTTTATATCCAGCTACTTCACCGAAGCTGTTTATCAGGCTTAGGAGTTCTCTGGTGGAATTTTTAGGGTCACTTATATATACTATCATATCATCTGCAAAAAGTGATATTTTGACTTCATCTTTTCCAATTTGTATCCCTTTGATCTCCTTTTGTTGTCGAATTGCTCTGGCTAGGACTTCAAGTACAATGTTGAATAGGTATGGAGAAAGTGGACAGCCTTGTCTAGTCCCTGATTTTAGAGGGATTGCTTCAAGCTTCTGACCATTTACTTTGATGTTGGCTACTGGTTTGCTGTAGATTGCTTTTATCATGTTTAGGTATGGGCCTTGAATTCCTGATCTTTCCAAGACTTTTATCATGAATGGGTGTTGGATCTTGTCAAATGCTTTTTCCGCATCTAACGAGATGACCATGTGGTTTTTGTCTTTGAGTTTGTTTATATACTGGATTACGTTGATGGATTTCCGTATATTGAACCATCCCTGCATCCCTGGGATGAAACCTACTTGGTCAGGATGGATGATTGTTTTGATGTGTTCTTGGATTCGGTTAGCAAGAATTTTATTGAGGATTTTTGCATCAATATTCATAAGGGATATTGGTCTGAAGTTTTCTATCTTTGTTGGGTCTTTTTGTGGTTTAGGTATCAGAGTAATTGTGGCTTCATAGAATGAGTTGGGTAGAGTACCTTCTGTTTCTATTTTGTGGAATAGTTTGTGAAGAACTGGGATTAGATCTTCTTTGAAGGTCTGATAGAACTCTGCACTAAACCCATCTGGTCCTGGGCTTTTTTTAGTTGGGAGACTATTAATGACTGCTTCTATTTCTTTGGGGGATATAGGGCTGTTTAGATCATTAACCTGATCTTGATTCAACTTTGGTACCTGGTATCTGTCTAGGAACTTCTCCATTTCATCCAGGTTCTCCAGTTTTGTTGAGTATAGCTTTTGGTAGAAGGATCTGATGGTGTTTTGGATGTCTTCAGGATCTGTTGTTATGTCTCCTTTTTCATTTCTGATTTTGTTAATTAGGATGCTTTCCCTGTGCCCTCTAGTGAGTCTGGCTAAGGGTTTATCTATCTTGTTGATTTTCTCAAAGAACCAGCTCCTTGATTGGTTGATTCTTTGAATGGTTTTTCTTGTTTCCACTTGGTTGATTTCACCCCTGAGTTTGATTATTTCCTGCCGTCTACTCCTCTTGGGTGAATTTGCTTCCTTTTGTTCTAGTGCTTTTAGGTGTGTTGTCAAGCTGCTAATGTGTGCTCTTTCTAGTTTCCTTTTGGAGGCACTCAGAGCTATGAGTTTTCCTCTTAGAAATGCTTTCATTGCGTCCCATAAGTTTGGGTATGTTGTGGCTTCATTTTCATTGAACTCTAAAAAGTCCTTAATTTCTTTCTTTATTCCTTCCTTGACCAAGGTATCATTGAGAAGAGTGTTGTTCAGTTTCCACGTGAAGGTTGGCTTTCTATTATTTATTTTGTTATTGAAGATCAGCCTTAGTCCATGGTGATCTGATAGGATGCATGGGACAATTTCAATGTTTTTGTATCTGTTGAGTCCTGTTTTGTGCCCAATTACGTGGTCAATTTTGGAGAAGGTACCATGAGGTGCTGAGAAGAAGGTGTATCCTTTTGTTTTAGGGTAAAATGTTCTGTAGATATCTGCCAGATCCATTTGATCCATAACTTCTGTTAGTTTCACTGTGTCCCTGTTTAGTTTCTGTTTCCATGATCTGTCCATTGGTGAAAGTGGTGTGTTGAAGTCTCCCACTATTATTGTATGAGGTGCAATGTGTGCTTTGAGATTTACTAAAGTTTCTTTAATGAATGAGGCTGCCTTTGTATTTGGAGCATAGATATTCAGGATTGATAGTTCCTCTTGGAGGATTTTACCTTTGATGAGTATGAAGTGCCCCTCCCTGTCTTTTTTGATGACTTTGGGTTGGAAGTCAATCTTATCTGATATTAGAATGGCTACTCCAGCTTGTTTCTTCAGACCATTTGCTTGGAAAATTGTTTTCCAGCCTTTCATTCTGAGGTAGTGTCTATCTTTTTCTCTGAGATGAGTTTCTTGTAAGCAGCAAAATGTTGGGTCTTGTTTGTGTAGCCAGTTTGTTAGTCTATGTCTTTTTATCGGGGAGTTGAGTCCATTGATATTAAGAGATATTAAGGAAAAGTAATTGTTGTTTCCTGTTATTTTTGTTGTTAAAGTTGGCATTCTGTTCTTGTGGCTGTCTTCTTTTAGGTTTGTTGAGGGATTACCTTCTTGTTGTTTCTAGGGCGTGGTTCCTGTCCTTGTATTGGTTTTTTTCTGTTATTATCCTTTGAAGGGCTGGATTCGTGGAGAGATAATGTGTGAATTTGGCTTTGTCGTGGAATACTTTGGTTTCTCCATCTATGTTAATTGAGAGTTTGGCTGGGTATAGTAGCTTGGGCTGGAATTTGTGTTCTTTTAGTGTCTGTATAACATCTGTCCAGGATCTTCTAGCTTTCATAGTCTCTGGTGAAAAATCTGGTGTAATTCTGATAGGCTTGCCTTTATATGTTACTTGGCCTTTTTCTCTTACTGCTTTTAGTATTCTATCTTTATTTAGTGCATTTGTTGTTCTGATTATTATGTGTCGGGAGGTATTTCTTTTCTGGTCCAGCCTATTTGGAGTTCTGTAGGCTTCTTGTATGTTCATGGGCATCTCTTTCTTTAGATTTGGGAAGTTTTCTTCTATAATTTTGTTGAAGATGTTTGCTGGTCCTTTGAGTTGAAAATCTTCATTCTCATCCACTCCTATTATCCGTAGGTTTGGTCTTCTCATTGTGTCCTGTATTTCCTGGATGTTGTGAGTTAGGATCTTTTTGCATTTTCCATTTTCCTTGATTGTTGTGCCCATGTTCTCTATGGAATCTTCTGCACCTGAGATTCTCTCTTCCATCTCTTGTATTCTGTTGCTGATGCTTGCATCTATGGTTCCAGATTTCTTTCCTAGGGTTTCTATCTCCAGTGTTGCCTCATTTTGGGTTTTCTTTATTGTGTCTACTTCCCTTTTTAGGTCTAGTATGGTTTTGTTCATTTCCATCATCTGATTGGATGTGTTTTCCTGTTTCTCTTTAAGGACTTCTACCAGTTTGGTTGTGTTTTCCTGTTTTTCTTTAAGGACTTGTAACTCTTTAGCCATGTTCTCCTGTAGTTCTTTAAAGTCCTTCTTGATGTCCTCTACCATCATCATGAGATATGCTTTTAAATCCAGGTCTAGTTTTTCAGGTGTGTTGGGGTGCCCTGGACTGGGCGAAGTGGGAGTGCTGGGTCCTGATGATGGTGAGTGGTCTTGGTTTCTGTTAGTAAGATTCTTACCTTTACCTCTCGCCATCTGGTAATCTCTGGAGTTGTTATAGTTGTCTCTGTTCAGAGGTTGTTCTTCTGGAGATTCTGAGTATCCTCTGTCAGCAGACCTGTACAGACTAAGTTCTGCGGAGTCCCGGAGCCAAGATGGCGCTCCCTGCAGGGCAGGTCACTGTTCTCCGGCTGGGAGGGTGTCGGATGTCTGCGGCCCCAAAAGGGTGCTGCCTCAGCGGTTCTGTGGCTCCTGCCTGTCCCAGAAGCTGTCTGCCTCTGTGGTCCTCACTCTAACCTGTAGACTAAGTTCGGCGAGTCCCGGAGCCAAGATGGCACTCTCTGCAGGGCAGGTCTCTGTCCTCCGGCTGGGAGGGTGCCGGAAGTCTGCGGCCCCAAAAGGGTGCTGCCTCAGCGGCTCTGTGGCTCCTGCCTGTCCCAGAAGCCGTCTGCCCCCGTGGTCCCCACTCTGACCTGTAGAGACTAAGCTCGGCGGAGTCCCGGAGCCAAGATGGCGCTCCCTGCAGGGCAGGTCACTGTCCTCCGACTGGGAGGGTGCCGGATGTCTGCGGCCCCTAAAGGGTGCTGCCTCAGCAGCTCTGTGGCTCCCGCCTGTCCCAGAAGCCGTCTGCCCCCGTGGTCCCCACTCTGACCTGTAGAGACTAAGCTCGGCGGAGTCCCGGAGCCAAGATGGCGTTCCCTGCAGGGCTTTAGTTTGTTTCCTAATGAGAGACAGAAAGGGTGTGGATAACGATGAGAAGGAAGGTGGGAGGAACTGGGAGGAGACGAGGGAGGGTGAACCATAACCAGGATTTATTATGTGAGAAAAAAAATCTATTTTCAGTAAGAGGGAAAAATTGGCTTTTATTTTTATTTCATTTTTTACATATGTGTGTGGTGTGTAAGTACATGTCTGCATGGGTGTGGACACATGTGTGCACATGTGTCCATGCAAATGAAGGTCTAAGACTCATGTTTCTGTATTCATTGATTGCTCTTTATGTTGTGTGTTGAGGCCAGGTATCCCTCTGCCCCTCCTCCCCCAGAACATACTGTTTGTGCTAGTTTGATGAGCCAGCATGCCTTGGGCATCCCTTGTCTCTGCCTCTTAAGTTCTGAAACTTCAGAGGAGCTGCCACACCTACCCAGCTATTACAAGGACTCTGGAGATCCAAACTCAGGTCCAACTCTTACACGGCAAGTGCTTTACCAGCTAAACTATCTCCTCAGCACGACTGAGTTTTTTTTTTTTTTTTCAAAAAAACACCACTAGTACCACCACCATCACCATCACCACCACCACCACCACCACCACCACCATAACAACAACAACAAGGAAACAAAACCTGAGCACTCAGCTCAAGGTCACACCATAGTCATGGCCTGGGTTAACTAAATCCAACTTGTGCTTAAGTGTTTGATAAGAACACATTAAGATAGAAGAAAATGGAACATATTCAAGAGACTCCATGATAGGAAACATTGATTAAGGATTATATATTCATTTAAAGTGGCATCCAGGTATTAAAGACCATAGACAAAATATGATTAGAATTTA
This sequence comes from Mus caroli, assembly GCF_978045245.1. NCBI lineage: Eukaryota > Metazoa > Chordata > Mammalia > Rodentia > Muridae > Mus > Mus caroli. Next base: position 5,662,054 of record NW_028227264.1, read on the forward strand.
AGAACTCAGAAAATATTGTTTGTGTGACTCTTCATTGGGACTGTGGAGAAAACTACAGGAAAGACTTTACCATCAAGATGGGTGACAAGCTGTAGCTGTATACTTGGAAAACTGACACTGAAATAGAAGGGAGGGCTGGAGAGATGGCTCAACTGATAAAGACTCTGCCAAGCAGGCCAACCTGAGGTTTATCCCTTGAACACAGATCACAGGTGAGAACAGACTAACTCCCTCATACCACTGCTCCAAAATACACACATACACAGAAATACATTAACTAATCTAAGACAGAAGAGAAAGAAGAGAGTAAACAATAATCAAATGTTCTGTCACTGTGGGATAGTTTAACTATACATCAGAAGAGTAACACTAGCCAGAAATGATTCTTTAGAGGAATTTGTGATGATATTGCTGAAAACACTAGTTTGATTATTCTCAGTCTGCTTTCTGCATACTGTCGAACAAGCCAAGGTAAGTGCTTGGAATTCCAATCCGTCATTTCTATTGTTATTGACAAGCAGTATCTGCAATGTGGGTAGAAAGATAAACAAATTTCATATGGAAGAGATGAAATAGCATCACCCTCGCTCCAGCTGTCTTCGTGCATTAGCTTCTTGTTGTTGTTGCTTTAACCGAATGCTATAAGCTAAGAGATTTGCAGAGAAGAGAGGCTTGTTTAGCTCACAATTCCAGAGTACATGGTAGCAGCATCTGTCCACATCTGTCCCGTGTCCAGCTAGGGATTCCTGCTGGTCAGTCTTGAGGAGGTGCGAGACATCATATAGGCAGTGTGGGTTTGCTCACTTGAGACTTTGTAGTTCTCACGAAGCCCTACATGGATGGTGCTTTGCTGGGGAAAACATGGGAAGGAACTTTTCATTAAAGTGAACTCTTTCTACCCCATCTAATTCTAATTCCACTCAGAAGACTCCACCCCCAAAAGCATTCATATATGGTGCTGGGTATTTAGTTTCTATATGACTTTTTGGGAGAGCATTGAGATTGGAGCATTGGAACCTAGAAGCTCTGGTAGCTTTTATAAAGTAAAAAAAAAAAAAAATATATATATATATATATATATATATATATATATATATATATATATATATACACACACACATATACATACACTCACATATACTCTTTGTTTAAACATTTTAGAATTAACGTATACATATATTTGTCTGTAATATATATGTATGTTTTGTCTGCATGTACCCCATATATAAAGTAGAAACCTAAGGGTTCTTTGCAAAGTTGGTTGGATATCATTTTGCTGGGGCAAACATGTGAAGGATCGTTTCGTTAAAGTGGACACAGGTGTGAAAGGCTAAGGCAGACTCATGAAGGAACATTACACTGAAGCAGACACAGAAGAGAGGATGTTCTGCTAAAGCAAGCACATGAAAGGACGTGTTGAAGGATTCTTTGCTACCAACACACATGAATTGGTTCGCCTTACACTGTGTAGTTGAGCTGCATTTGTCGGGACTCCATAGAGAGAAATGCACCAAAAATCTTCTGGTGGTGTACTAAAGTTTGTTGTCTCTTCCAAAGACTCAGGCTGATTGGATGTATATGCTGAGACAAGAGTCATGCTGAGGCAAGGCACATGGAGGATGCATGATGTTTGGAGGGCATAAATAGGACTCCATGGAGTGATGGAGACAGAGCTTGGATTGCTAGTCCAACATTTGTGGGTCTTTCGTCCTTGCTGATCTTCACTTCCCTGAGACAGGCACAGCTGAAAACTCCTGGCATCCCTCCAGGTCCCTCCTACTGACAAGAGCTGAGGCTGAGGCCTGGCTGTCTCTGCTAGGTCGTGTCACCATTGCTGATTGGTGTTTGCTGTCACAAATCTACCAAACTGGGCTGCTGGTGGATCACTGTGGTGTTTGTGAGTGGATCAAGCTGCTGCTGCTGCCTGCTGACCTGTGAACTGAACTGCTGATTTCCAGACAACACAGACAGGAGTTGCTCCAAAGAATCTTTCTAAACAGGTCCACTTCCCCCGCCCCCCCCCCCCACCCTGTATCCTTTCTTTTCCACTACCTCTGGTGGGTAGTGAGTTACAAGAAAGGTTAAAGTGTTTTAAAACCATCATTAAAAATAATGAAAACTTAAGTTACACATGTGCACGCATGGTGCATGAGACAGTAAGAAGAAGGTGTCCGTTTCCCTGGAGCTGGAGTTATGGCTGGTTGTGAGCCACCGCATCGGCCCTCTCTCTGGTCCCATTGCTGTTTCTAAATGACTCTGCCAAGTTATATGCTTCCTAGGGAATTTTTAGACATTCTTGTATTGATTCCTGCCCGCAACCTTGCCCCCACTGAAGCTCCTTTTTCTTCCCCCTACCTTTCACCCCAAGTATTTCCTTTTCCATGTTCATGATGCTTTTTCTTTAAAATCACTTTCACTTAAAAATTTTCTCCCTTCTCAAGTGCCTTTGTTTAGCAAGAAGCACTACGTCTAGACCAAAATTGTTCCCAGGTAGGTTGTTCTTTCAGGCTTCTCTTGTTTTCAGGTTTGCAATATGTGATTCTTCCCATTAATACTATATGAAGACATCCAGCCCTTCAATACCACTCTGAGAAAAATTCAGAAAAGATGCTGACTTGGAAGTACCCAAAACACCACGAATGGTTAAAGGCTCATGGAATTCAATTTTCTGCCTCCAGTGAATAAGAGGTGGAGGTAGAATTTAGTTAGGGCTGCAGACAAACGGGGTCACTGTCTCACATTGGTATTTCTAAGTGTGAGGTTTTTTTCATCTGTAATTTTGTCACCCTCATGAAGAACAAGGCATCTCAGAGTACAGGTGAGGACAGGTGTGTGGGATGCTTGAGATTGTTACCAAAAGGAAACCACTGAAATTATTAGGGTTACTAAGCAGAGTTGGATGGTTTGTGCGCTCTGTGGTTCTAAATGGAATGTCACTACCCAAGGTAGTTGAAAGACTATTTCCAACTAGTGTGTGAGAGAGGCTGAGTAAAACTGGGGCTCTGAGCCACTGTGGGGAGTAGAGAGCTGGAAACGCTCAGGAGTTGTTTGTTGCCACACTGTTTTCCTCTGTTAGAAAAAATGCAATAGCATGTTTCACAACAAATATAGAATATGATGGGTATAATATAGTCTTGTAGCTATGACTTCCTATTAATAGCTACAGCATGCCCTTCAGCATGCATTTAGTTTTATTATCTCTAATGTAGAATTGTTCAAATGTTATCTTGTGGGGCTGGAGAGATGCCTCAGCAATTAAGAGAACTTGTTGCTCTTGTAGAGGACCAAGGTTAGAATCCTAGCACTCACATGGCAGCTCACAGCCATCTCTACCTTTAGTCACAAGAGAGCTAATGCTCTCTTCTGTCCTCTGTGTGCATACACATGTTACACAGACTTATCTGCAGACAAAACATAACACATAAAACAAATTTTTAAAACTTTAAGAGAGATACGATGTTCTTTTGTATGAGTTTTCAGTGTTGAGTTAAAGGATCTGACTTGAAACTCATTATACTTATTTGGCATCAAAATCAACATTTGATTTTATTGACTTTGATTTATTTGTAGGGAATGTAGAAAAAGGGAGTAACTATGTGGATAAAGTCTTGCTATAGACTAAATGTCCGTGTCCTCTCCAAATTCATATTCCGAAGCCCCAATGTGCAGCGTCACTGACTGTTGGATATGGGTCTTCAGGAAAGAAATAACATTTTAATGATGTCATCAGAGTACAAATCCCTCCCGCTCCCCAAGATGGATTACTTCCCTTAAAGAGGCTGAGATCAGAGCACATGTATTTATATTAGTTATTGTCCTATGGATGTGATAAAAAAAAAAACAAACCAATCAGGACTGAGGCAACTTACAAAAAAAAGGATTTAATTGGGCTTATGGCTTTAGAGGTTTAGAGTTCATGATGGTAGAACAACTGCATGGCATCAGAAACAGCTGAGAGGTCACATATTGATCCACCAAGAGGAGACAGAGAGCACACACCTGGAATGCTGTGAGTCTTTTGAAATTTCAAACCCCACCCTAAGTGTCTCATTTCTTCTAACAAGGCCACTTCGCCTAATCCTTCTCAAATAGTTCCACTCTCTGTGGGTGTCTATAGGAGCCATTCTCATTCAAACCACCACAAACTGCCCCAACATGCTTTCTCTTCCATAACCCCCCCTCCCACCTCTCTCTGTCAGATGTGGCTGGAAGACAACGATCTCCAAGGCAGGAAGTAGGTCCTCAACTGTAACCAGCTATGGTGGTGCCCTGAATCTTGGTCTTCTAGTCTTTAGAACTATGAGAAGTAAATATGCATTCCTCAAGCCACCCGGTGTGTGGTACTTTTTAAAACAGCAGCTCAAACTAACCAGTACTAGCACATAAAATAGTTTGGAATGTTGGGATCATGATGACAATTTACACTTCAACACATGTAAAAAGTCTCAGTTTTAGAACATGCCGTATTAAAAACTTTCCTGTAACAAAGAAATTATAGTGCTTATTGGACTCTAAAAACCATGACAGTCTTTTGACAAAGGCATATAAAATACATTTATAGAATTATGCATTTAATTATACATTCTTTCCATAGAAAGCTGTGGGGAAAACCCACATCAAACCCTTATCAATGGCACCATCTCTGTCAAACACTGTTTCCTGAGGAAATCTTTTCCTGTCCCCTTGAGCTGAGGTGAGATGCCCCTCTAGTGTACTAGACAGCAGCTTCCATTCCCTGTCACTGGAGGCTACGATAACTTTTAGTTTTCAGGTCTTTGCTCTTTACGGCAAATCCTTGGGAGGTGGATGGTGACCTGATGGCTTGTGTGAGCTTGCTCTGGAACCCATGATGAGCCCATGAATTAATTCTAGAACAGTGCGTTTTAGAAGATGCACAGAGTTTCCTTCCTCATTTTTGTTGAGCCAAAAGGAGTGGTGGTGGGGAGGGGGTCAGAGTTCAGTTTTCAAAATTACCCATCTGTTAGAAATGTTAGGAAAAAAATAAATCAAAAAGCTCCCTTCAGAACACTAAAGTGAAACAATACGTTTTTGCCAAGAAGGAAACAATGATGTGGCATTACAATTGGCATAGACTTTCCAGAGAGAACTCCAATGGGCAAATATCTGGGGCCCTTTCCAGCAGTACAATGCGAGGTTTTATTACCCTGGAGCTGAGAAAGTATATGCATAGTGCATACAAAAATTTTGTACTAGTCACTTCGATTTCCACAATCCAGTGAGTGAGCGCAGTTTGGTGCTTTTGATTGTTGTTGTCCTTGTCCAAAAATCATGTGCTCTGAGGAAAACTATGAATTGCTTTAAACATTAACAGATGCTGGATTTAAAGAGTGATCAACTCCTAAACTGCTGATTTCCACAGAAAAACTAAATACACGTTCTCTCTTCTGCACCAACTTTGAAACTATTATACTATGAAAAGGTTGCTTATGACTGAGAAAATGTAAAATATATACCATAAAAAGCGACAGCTTAATGACAGTTTGTTTTCCCTTGTATCTGGACTTGGTTGCCGTCAACTAACTTTCTTTCTTTCTTTCTTTCTTTCTTTCTTTCTTTCTTTCTTTCTTTCTTTCTTTCTTTCTTTCTTTCTTTCTTTCTTTCTTCCTTCCTTCCTTCCTTCCTTCCTTCCTTTCTTTCTTTCTTTCTTTCTTTCTTTCTTTCTTTCTTTCTTTCTTTCTTTCTTTCTTTCTTTCTTTCTTTCTTTTATAAAGTGGACCTGGCATGATGATAATAGCTAACAGTTATGGAGGGCTTTGCTATGTGCCAAGCATGACAGTAAGGGCTCTGCATGCATTCATTCATGTAGGCCCCACCCTGATTCCACAAGAAGGATTAGCCTACTGTTATGAGTAAATGAGTAAGGAACTTGAACTGAGGTAAGGAACTCACCTAAGGCCACATACCAGGAGCTGAGGCATGAAGGTTCTAGAACAAGGGCCAGCCATTCAGACACTCTGAATTCTCCCTAGTTATAGGCAAACCCCAACGTGGTTCAATGCTGTGGGAGAGGAGTTTCTCAAGAGAAAACGAGAAACCCATAGAACTTTCAGGAAGGCTGGAGAATGGATGTCAGTCTGGATAGCCAGGAGCAAGCTTGGCACCCCCAGCACAGAACTGCTTGGGTGAAGAAATAGGTTTCTCTCCCAACCACTGGGTACGAGATGTGCCCGTGCCAGGGACCAGTAACTTGCTTCTCATGCTTGTTGTGAGCAGGCAGAAGAGTGTGTCTGCCTTTGTTGTTGTCAGTTTAGTTTCCTGAGACAAGGTCTCATGGTGCCCAGCCCAGGTTTCAATTTACTACATGGCTGACTGTGAGCTCAGACTTCTAATTCTCCTGCCTCCTCCAGAGAGATGAGATTTCCGGCATTTGCCAATGTACAATGGTTTTGGTTTTGTTTTTTTAATAAGTCAAATTGATACATCACTCCCTGACCAAGGTCTTCCTCTCTACCACTGAGTAGAAAATGCTAGTTACCAGTGTTCACTAATGCAGACACAATGGATAGTTGTCTTTGGTGAACTTCTGGTGGAGTTAAAGAGGTGAAGGGGTGTGGCTAGGAAAGAAAAGGTGTGGGAAGGCTTTCTAATGTTGCCAAGTTTCTCAGCTCTTTGCTCTATTTTCTCCAACAGTGCTGGGGAGCTAGAACATGGTTTAGAGATGCAAGGCCCCAGGCCACAAAGGCTAGTTTTGAAAGACAAGGAACCCCTCAGGTTAGGCTCTCATTAAAGATCATGTACCAGTTCTATTATCATCTCTGTATGTGAAATGTCTTGACTTATCATCCTGTATGCAAGACCTGGGGAACCAATGCATGCATCACGTCCCAATTCCACTCTCAGCGGATCCATATCGGAACAGGTTGTGTGAGACTATTTACACCATAAGTAGTTGGGAAACGGCTCTAGAGCAGTCTGTTACACACTTATAAGTACCATGTTGTCAGGTCATGTGATATATATAATATAATTGAACTGCAACAGAGAAACCATGGGGGTCTCTGAACAGTGTTCTCTTCCTACAAGACTATCCAAACTAGGACATAAACTACACTTATTCTGATACCACATGGAGGAGAATGAACGTTAAGCTTCCTAGAGAAATCCGTTTCAAGACAAATGGCTGAAATACAAGTAGTGACAGGAAGTGGGGAGTACTTGTCCCTGAAGCATGAAGACCTGAGTTCAAACCCCAGCACCCATGTAAAAGTCAAGCATTGTGATGCTAGGACTGGGAGTGGATTGTGTAGAATACGGATAAGTCCCTGGAACTGGCTGTCTAGCCAAGTCTTGTCAAATACATGAGCTAGATTCAATGAGGTGAGAGAACTTGCCTCAAAAAAAAAGTCGGGGCAGGGGAAGCAATAAAGGAAGACACCACACATTAACCTGTGCTTCCCCATGCACATGTAATGATGTGTGCTTGTACTCACACACATGTGACACACACGAACATATACACATTCATTCACCACTCAAATAAAATTCAAATCCTCAGATTTCAAAAAATTATGTTTCATAAACAATCCTTAATGAGATAAAATCTATTCAATGATTTCTTTCAGAATGTTCACTTGGGACAGAGGTTCTTTAACTGTGAGTTGTGGCCCCTTTGGGAGTTGAACAACCCTTTCACAGGGGTCATATATTAGATGTTCTGCATACTAGATATTAACATGATTCATAACAGTAGAAAAATGACAGTTACATAGTAGCAACAAAGTAAGTTTATGGTTGGGGTTTACCACAACATGAGGAAATATATTAAAGGCTTGCAGCATTAGGAAGGTTGTGAACCACTGATTTTGAAGATGAAAAACATAAAAGAAGTCAGAGATATACAAAAAATAATATTCTCAATAAAAGAATAACCAAAGCACTGAAATAAGAGCAAATGAACCAAGACATCCCTGCTTAGCTCAGGCATGGCTGTGAGCCCACCTAGAATTCCAGCATTTAGGAAGTGGAGGCAAGAGGCTGAGGGGTCCAAGGCTATCCTGAGCTACACGAGGAAACCTCAACTGAAAAAAAAAAAAACAAAAAACAAAAGCAAAAACAAATGGTTACTATTAACTCTCAGAAATGAGCAAAGCACAGTCAGCCTGACACATGCAAATCCCTCTCACATATGTAATTTGCATGTGTTCTTTTTTGGAAGAGACCATTTAATCCTAACTTAGCATGTTAACATAGGCTGCAGAAGAGAAAAGTGAGACTGGAAGATGAGTCAGAACCATAGGTCTTGACCAGGATAAAGAAGTCAGAATAAACTCTCTACTCTGAGGCCAAAAGTCGCACCAAAGCATTATGGAGAAACAGAGGTGGGTTGCAGACCCCTGCGTTTTCTTCCCTGATGTTTGTACAAAATATCCCAGTGAAGCTCTGCCAATGTGCAGGAGCCAGGGCGCCAACTGGAAGGTTGTGCAGCCTTAGTGGAAATCTCTGAGTCTCTGTATTCCATCTGCAAGATGTTACGGCCATGGCCAATCTATTCCACGGCTGTGTACTGAAAGCTTGGGCACCATCTGCCACATAAGCCGTCATGCACAAGGACAGGCAGTGCACTTGTCCATATGGGGGAAAACTATCTCCACGATGGAGGGCAGTGATCTTTTGAATCAGGCTTCTAGGATTGCTGGCACTGACAAACATCATAGACAGACAAATCCTTTATATGCCATCATCCTAATCTCCATGAGGGAAAGGTTCGACAACGTTAGTCAGCTTAGGATGCTGTTAACAAAGTTAACACACTCAGAAATCATTTCTCTCTCATTTCTAGAGGCTAGAAATCCAAGATCTGGGGGTTTGGGGGTTTGTGTCTGGGGAGAGCTGTCTTCCTGGCTTTCATTCTCTCTGTGGCCTCATGTAGCCTCATTGTTGCTTACACAGAGGTATGGCGTAGGGAGAGAGCTGTCTGGTATCTATTTTCCTGAGATCCTTTCTGATCTGTTTTTCTATCGAGGGGATTGATAGGTTCAGAGCCGACCTCAGAGACAGCAATCCAAGCGCACTGAAGTTTAGGACTTGAAAACATAAATCTGTGACGGACACCAACCAATGTTGTAATCATTACACCTGCTGCCCACAGCACCGTGGGATGGAGGGTCACTTGGGATGCAGTCTCACGCTCTGAACAGTGCCTGTCACTGCTGACTTTGAGGTCCATCTCTGTTCAGTTGAGGGTTCCCTCAGAGCGAGGAAAGAGATTGGGATCCGCTTCTTTTTTGTTGCCCAGGTAGTCAAAAGTAGAAGTCAAAGGAGGGAGGCATCCAAACAGAGAGCCAGGCAAGGTGCTTTGTGATTTTGATTTTTATCTGTCCACCATACCTGTGCGTTCCTACACTCCTCCTCCCCAGTAGGGAGTCTTTCTCCCTTGGGCCCAGAGTCACACGCAAGGCCCACGAGTGGACGCTATGCCAAGCCTGCTACAAAGCCAGGAGGCTTCTGATTGGGTCTGCTGTATTCCCAACAGCCAAAGAATAGAACAGCCTAGATGTTCATCCGTAGACAGGTGGGTGAAGAAAACAAGGCACAAATACACAATGGAACATTACTCATCCATAAAAGAAAAACGAAATCATGATACGTGTAGGAATGGATGTAGCTGGAAATTATTCCACTAAGTGAATTAGCCCAGACTAAGACAATTCTCAAATTGGGGAAGAAGGACAGTAATAGAATCTATGTGCTGTCAGAGCAGAAGAGGGTCTCTAAGGGAAAGATGGTGACCCCCGGGGAAGGGGAAATGAGGGAAGAGGGCCAGCAGACACAAAGCCTATGGAAATGCTGTTATGAAGCCCATTAGCCTGGATGCTAATTTTAAAAGCTAATTAAAAATAAAAGAAAAACTTACCAAAAGGATATTTTTAAAAGTGTTTACAGAACAGAAAGAGAAACTCACTACGCATGAAATAATATCCCAGATTGGGAAGCTGAGGAAGTTAAAAAATAGCCTTAATTTTTAAAGTTCGGGACACAAGGTTAAACGTATCAAGCAGTTTTATTATTGTAAGTGTTAATTTAATGTAAGGTTTAATTATACTAAATATTAATGAACCAAATCATTTAATATTAGGATGTAAATATTAATGCGTTAATGTTATTAATACAAAATATAATCAGAATTTATTAAAAAACCAGGGAGTATGCCACTATAAAATATTACTTGATTTCATTAATGTAAAAATGTAATAATATTAAAATAATTCATCACAATTAATTACATTTTAGAAGAATAATTTTTAAAGCATTTCTTTAATTTTTAAATAATGGACAGTGGCATTGGAGAGAGCTCAATGGCTAAGAGCACTTGCTGTAACCTCAACAACCATGTAACAATGCCACAATTTGAGAGGCCTGAGTTAGCCAGAGCCAGGCTGACTCCATGACAGGCTGCAAAGTGGCAGTTTGGGAAAGCAGGTCTAAGTTTCTATTTTCCAGAACTGGAAAAGTCCAAAACAAGTCAACTCGTGGGAGAACCACACCTCACGGGCAGCCAATCAGGAAGCTGCCCCACCATCTAGCCTGAGCCAACCTCACGAGCAGCCAATCAGGAGCTACCAAAAGCTGCCCTCTCACCTAGCCTAAGTCAAGTATAGTTAATCAGCAAAAGTCCCTAAACCCCCTCAGAGCCTTAACCAATCACAAAGACATCCATGCTCCTGGAGATAGAACCAACAAAATCAAGATAAAGAAAAGCCACCCACTCCTACCCTAACAGGCTTTAAACTGACCCTGTAAAGTCCACACCTGTCTTCCATCCTGATGTATGGTGGACCCCTGCATGCTGGATCTCTGCAGAGTAAACGTTCTTTACTGTTGCACACTGTGAGACAAAAATGGGGTCCCGCGTCGCTTGGGGCTAGGGACGCTAGGCAAGGCGAACTCGGGGAGTTTGCGCACAGCTTCATGGAACCACTGGGCAGGTGTTGGATTGTGAGAAGCCACGGGATTCCGCTCCAGGGGTGGGAAAAGGCACAGTCTAGGGTCCCCGTGGAACTGCCAGAGTTGGGCTCCCACCCTCAGGCACCACAAGACGCTGCTAGGCACCATGAAAGAGCCGGTTCTTGGGTCTCTGGGCTGCACAGAGGCCAGGGACGGACAGGTTCTCACTCGGACATCCCATACACAGCTGTAAGTAGTGGAAGAGCAGAGATGGGTGGGGACCCTCAGGGGCTGAAGGGGAAAAGGTAGGAGGAGAGCTCTGGCAGGTTACAGTGGGAAGGAGGGAGTGTGGCTAGCTCAGGCAGCTAGCTCTGCTAGTGGCCATGGCTGGAACCCTGGGAGGCTTCCTGGTGGGAGGTTAGACATATTAGAGGAAGACCTGCTCCATTGCTCCAGCATGGCGGTCTGATGAGATGAGACAGTCCATGGTTTTAAGTTGTAGAAAGCCGGGAGGGGGGGGGTAGGGAAGGTGGAGAGAGAGGAAGCAAGGGAGCAAGAGTATGAACAAGAGGGTAAGAGAGGAAGGAGAGAGAGAGGAGGGAGCAAGCAGCTCCTTTTATAGTGGGCAGGGGCTACCTGACTATTGCCAGGCAACTGTGGGGAGGAGTCCAGAGAGAATACCAGGAGGTTGGGGACTGTGACTGTTGGCCACACACCTCTCTACAGGGGCTGGGGGAGGCTGTAGCTGCATCGGGAGCCAGGAGCCCAGAAGGCTTGACCTGACTCCTATTATCCCATGAAGGCAGAAGTCACCACCCATCAGATCTCCCGGGTTCCAGGCCTGTGTTGCACCCGGACCAGGCTGCCAGTGCACAGTTCACCACCCACAGCATACTATTTAAGTCTGGGGCGTTATTCCTTGAGAATCATGGACCCTTACAGTCTTACACATGTCTGTAACCCTAGACCAATCAGGAGTACAGATACAGGGAAATTACTAGGGCTTTCTGGCTGCCAGTCTAACCCAAAAATATAAGCTCCAAGTTCAAAGAGAGACCGTACCTCAAAGGAATAAGGCTGTAGTTAGTCTATAGTGTACCCAGCAGTGGTTTCTCAGACTGTGCTCTGCCCAGGAGATTCCATTTTACAAGCAGCTTTTGACTCCTTTTGGAAGGGAGAAGAATGACTGTGTCTGTTGTGTGGACCCAGAAACTGCACCACCTGTCAGGAACAATTTGGTAAATGACCTATTCCTAGGAATAGAAATAGTGTCACTCTGTAAGTTTATTGGGGTGTATTGAGAGTGTAGGGGCACATGGATGTATCAAACCCTATCAGGGAAACCAGCCAAAAGAAGTTACCGGACACACCAAAGCACACTGGCAGAGGGACATAACTCCTGCCCTTGTACCCCATAAAGCAATGAACCCTCAATACTGTTATGACATGGCCCCACACCACCCTATCATCTGAAGCCTGGTGTGTGTGTGTGTTTGTGTGTGTGTGTGTGTAAGGACCAGCAAGAAGGGTTCTCCTTAACTGTCCCTGGAGCTACAGCTTGGCTTGGTGGCCCAGTTGCTGATGCAGCCCACTTGACTGCCAGCTCTCTGCTGTCAGGTGCAGGCTGAGAGGAGAGAACCTGGTCCAGCTGAGTCTCTCTGGGGCTGAAGCAGGATGGTGAGTGTCACCAATCGGATCTCCTGCCAGAGTCTGCAAAGCAGACTTTTGTTTATAAAGGACTGAGAGAGGAGGTGGGGTTTTTCCGCTAAGGTGAGATGACATAGAGGGGAAGAGAAGGGTGACAAAGGTATGGGGTAACTGACAGACCCAACGAAATTATTCTAAGTCAGCAATAGCTAGGCAAAGGCAGGCTTAAGCAGGTTGTGCTGAGACATTCCAATATGGAAGTGACTGAGACAGTTTTCAAAACTCAAGCCAGGCTCAGGTTTGTCCTCAAGGCCCAAACCAGGGCCAAATAGGGCCCAACACTTGACCACCTACCCATCTGCCTATTCTTGACCTAGCACCGAACCTGGTGTTTCTTTCTGTCAACCATGGTTCAGCCATGGTTGCATGCAACTGAACTTCCCTGCATTGTTCGCACGCCCTGACTGCAGAAGTTCCAGTACTGGAACCTCCTGGCACTGATCTGGTTATTGTCTGATCAATATAGACTCTCAACGCCATTTCTAAACTAGGTTGAAATCTGTTGCAGCCTCTTCAACATGTATTCAACATGTATACAAAGAATACATAGAGTGTCACTTTATGATGTGAGATATGAGTTAGTATTAGTAATTAAGATTGAAACAAAACAACCTGCATTTGCTTTGTCCAGATCACAAAGGTAGGTGGGATTCTATGACAAATTGCTATCACTGAAGCTATTGAACCCTTCTCAGTGTACTGTTCAATAAATTCTGAATTATAATCCAAATAGATGTGGAAAGACATAAATATGTCCTTCTCTGTTTCTGGCATAGTATGCTTATAACAAAGGCAGAGAGTAATAGAGGGTGTTGTGTCTTATTTAAAAAAAAAAAAAAAAAAGACAGAGCCAGGCTGTTTGGTAGAGACATGGTATGGTGAGGTGGAAGGGTGTCTCTGTCGGCCCATACTGAGCCCCTACCCCTGAGTTACCAGCCATACGATGGATATAGTACAGAATAGAGTTTATTTTGGACATGGGAAGGGGAGTTGAGGAGGGAGTAGAGACAGAGAAGGGCAGAGAGAGGGAGGGAGGGAGAGAGAGAGAGAGAGAGAGAGAGAGAGAGAGAGAGAGAGAGAGAGATGAGAGGCTGGTCAGGAAGAAGTGGAGAGAGAGGGGGAGGGGCATGGGGAGAAAAGGTACAGAGTAAGAGAGTGAGGAGGGGGCAAACAGCCCCTTTTATAGTGAGTCTGGCATACCTGGCTGTTGCCAGGTAACTGTGGGGCGGAGCCTAGAAGGGATGCTAACAGAGGGCACCTGAAGACTTCCTCTGACCTCTTTGCTGCGCACCCATTTACAGGTGCCTATGTAACCTCACCCCATCCCCCACCCCCACCCACCAACACACACAAATTCTTCCAGTGTCCAGTGGCAACATCTGTAATCCTACTAGTCAGGAGGCTAAGACAGAAGGATCTAAAATCAAGGCCAGTGTGGGTTACACAGCGATTTCAAGACCATCTTAAATCTTCTGTGCCTTTCAGAGGGATCTCAACTCTGCAATGACAGTGGTAGGTCCTAGGCAGATCCTTGGAGTTGTCATGGAGACACACCTGGGTGTTGCTTTAGTGTTTTCACCAGAAAGCTAAGCCTGAGACCACCTCAGTGATGCTCTGCTGGCTCTTTAACTTTCTGTGAACAGTCTCTGTTTGCTGTTTGCTAACATGTGGGCTTTGCTCACGGTCTAATTACCACATTCCATCATTACGGAGGGGGAGCCTGCACTGGTGATTTGAAGGAGAAGCAATGCTTTACACTGACATTTTAATTAGTGGAAGTCACTGTCATAAAACTGCTCTGAGATGGGACTGATTTGTAAAACTGGATATCATGTCTTTCGTGAAGCCTGGCATCTGTATAATTGACCGATTTATTAGATGCTTGTGGGTTCAACCATTTTTCTAGACAGAAAATAATTGGACTGCAGTTTCTAGCTGCTATTTTCCTCCACTTGATCATGATGGCACTCATAAATGTTCCCTGTGCTCACACACAAAAGAAACTGAATCTTTACAGTGTGGACCCAGTAGCTGAGCTAAAGTCAAGCCTTTTCAATTTTTTTGTTTCTTCTTTCCAAAGCTCTTTTCTAAGGCGCTGTTGCAAACTGTTTTGAAGGTCATTCCACTCAAAGGAAAGTTCTTCATAAAAGGCTGCTTGCTTTTCAGAGTAGCTATCACATCAGCCTAGCATTATCCCCATAAAAGAACTTGTTAGAAAGTTACTTTGATTTACAATGATGCTGAATAGAAAGACATTTATTATCAATGCTAGGACCATTTTCAAGGCCAAAATGACTTTCAGGAAGTTTTGTCCTTTTGGTTTTTTGTTTTTGTTCTTTGTGCATTTGTGGTTTGAATGGGAGTCTTACAAAATGTAGACCTGGTTCAAGCCCAAGAACACACCATGAACATAATGGATGTACCTTCTTCCTTATCTAAAATTTGATAGAACACATGGTATAAGATCATGTGTAACACAGACGTTTAGGATGACTGGCCTCTTGGGTCTAAATAAAAACAGCTAAGAATAGGATAGACACAGAGAGGATAATTGTAGCCAATTCTATGATACATCACATCCTTAATACTTAAAGCAGACAAAGACATCATATAAAGGAAACATTATGTACACATTTTAACATATGAGAATTTAATTCAACAATCTATCTGATTATAAACCATGACATAAGAAAATATATTCTAACAATGCAGTAGTGTCAATATTATAAAATCAATTAATATCATTAATCATAATTAGTATGCTAAGAAAGAAAATTACACGATCACATTGATCGCTATAGAAAAACATTTGGCAAAATCTAACAGGCCCTTATAATAAAATAAAAACTCTCAGCTACAAATGCAAAGAAATAGCCTCAAACTGGTAAAGAACATATCCAAGAAACCTACAGATAACCTCTCATTTAATGGTAAAAAGCTGGACATTTAGTCATATCAGGAACAAGACAAGGATATCTGCTCTTCTTGGATATTATGCTCCTTGATATTATGCTCATAGTACCAACTACAGCAGCAAGACAAGAGAAGGAAATAAAATGCAGATTAAGATGGAAGTAACAAAATAGTTTTAATTGACATTTCAAAGAACCTCAAAGAATCAACAAATAAAATCTCCTCGAATCTAATTAACACACATTAATTATTAATTAATTAATTAATTAAAGCACATTTTCAAGACAAATGGTTAATTTATAAACTTAATCATTTTCTTATATGTTAGCAGTAACTAATTGAAATTTAAAATTCTAAATGTAGTGGTACTAACTTTAACACAAAGAAATATTTTAGTATGAT
Source organism: Mus caroli (assembly GCF_978045245.1). Lineage (NCBI taxonomy): Eukaryota > Metazoa > Chordata > Mammalia > Rodentia > Muridae > Mus > Mus caroli. The sequence continues at coordinate 5,677,981 of NW_028227264.1, forward strand.
ATTCTAGGCATAGTGTGCATGCAACAGCATGCATAGGTATCATGACAATGGCCTGGCCATTGAGTAGTCATTATGATAGTGTGTGGCAACAGTCATCATCATGGCTGTGGATATCATAATCACAACAGTTGGGCTGTCATCATGACTTCATGCTCAGTGGGCTAGTCTTGTCTTCACAACAGTGGCATATAGTATGTAATAATCAAGATGGTAGCATCGTAATCACAACAGTAAAGAAAAATGAAGAGTTCGGAAACAACGCCACAGAAACAAGAAAATAATCTTTTACAGAGGAGCAAAGACAATTTGATGGGAGAAGCAGAGTTCTTTTTTTCAACAAGTGACGAGGTATGGGGACTCTAGAGTCTATGCTCATTATTTCTGTGAGTCTAAAACTACATGAGAGAGAGGGAGGAAAAGAAGGGAGAAATTACTATTGATTAAAAGAGAAGAAGGAAAATTTAAAAATAGATTCCAAACCAAAAAAGAGAGAAATAGTATTACATAAAAAACTTTTGACACAAGGGAAGCCTTAATATTAAACACATGGACACACAAAACAGGGTCTAGATGCATGGAAACTAAGCATAGAAACAATTACATCTTGTAAACTAGCCCCAAAAACACAAAATAGAAAAAAAAAAGGTAGCTAAGAAGAAGAAAAAGGACACATCTACTCAGCAATAAAAGAAAAAAAAACCTCAACAATCACAATGAGTGCTCTAAATGATCTTGACACGATCAGAAGCCTAGGTAGTTAATTTAAAACATAATTCTCATTGAGGTGATGGACATAGGCTGCTCTAAGAATCTGTCACACTTCCATGCCTGGGAAGGTTTGACAACTCTATTGAAAAAAATTAATGACATCTACTGTAGTTTCCTACACAGAAAGTAGCCTCTTCCATTACTATCTTAGTTTGGGTTTTATTGCTATGAAGAGACACTATGAGCAAGGCAACGCTTATAAAATAAAACATTTTATTGGAGCTGGCTTACAGTTTCAGAGGTTTAGTTTTATCAACATGGCAGGAAGCATGGCAGCAGGCAAGTAGACATGGTGCTGAAGGAGCCAAGAGTTATATCTCTTGATCCAAAGGCAGCCAGGAGAAGATTCTGTGTGTGTCTGTGTGCGTGTGTGTCTGTGTGTGTGTCACACTGGGTATAGTTTGAGCATTGGAAACCTCAGAGCCTGCCCCCACCATGACACACTTCTTCCAAAAAGGCCTACTCCAACAAGGCCACACCTCCTTGTAGTACCAGTGTCTATGGATCAAGCATTCAAGCACATGAATCTGTGGGGGCCAAACTTATTCAAACCACCACATCCCATTCCCTGGCCCCCATAGGCATGTAGCTATAACAGAATGCAAAATCATTTAGTCCAACTTCTAAAGTCCCCATAGTCTATCCCAGTCTCAACAATGTTTAAAAGGCCAAAGTTCAAAATCTTCTCTGAGTTACATACAATCTCTTAACTATAACCTCCTATACAATCAAAATTAAGAAGCAGATCATGTATTTCCAACATATCATGGCACAGGATATACATTACTGTTCCAGAACATAAGGAAGAGAGCACAGTATGGAAATACTGTACCACAGCAAAACTGAAAACCAGCCAGGCAAACTCCAAACTATGCCTCTCCATGTCTTGCATCAAAATGCTGTTCAGATCTCCAGTTTCTTTCAGCTTTGTTGACTGAAGCATACTTCTTTCTCTTGGGCTGATTCCACTCCCTGTTAACAGATTTCCTCCGCAGGTATCCCATGGCTCTGACATCTCTAACATCCTGGGTTCTCTAAGGTAATCCAGGATTCGCCTTCAGAGCTTCCTGCAATGGCCTCTCTAGGCCTCCATGCAGAGACACCCCTGACACATACCTGGCCTCAGCCACTTTCCTTAGATAAGGAGAGAGATTCCATCACCCCTTTCTCATAATGGCCTTTCTGGCTCTCCATGCAGGGACACCCCCGGCACATTCCTGGTCTCAGCTTTTCTTAGTCTTGGAGAGAAATTCCATCATTGACTCTAAAGCCAGGACCACACAGATGCAGTTACCAAATTCTGCTGCCTGCCGGGGCTGGAACATGACCCCCTTGCTCAATCACATCTTCACCAGCTTTCCATTTTCCATGGTTTCCTTCACTGCTCAAGCTTTGCTTTCATGAAACTTGCTTGGTAGACTGACTTCGAACTCAGAGATCTACAGTCCTCTGTTTCCTGAGTGCTAGGATTAAAGGCATATACCACCACACCTAGACCCAAGATTTTCTTTACCTGAAACTTGTCTGTAGAATATGCTGGCCTTGAACTCCTCTGATTTCTGTTTACCTGTCTTATGAGTGTTGGATTTAAAGTCATCTACCACCATGCCTGGACCTAAACTTTTCTTTAGTTCTTTTTCACAAAATGAAAGCTTAGCTGGATAGTATCTTGCCCTGAGGTCACCTTTCCCTAAATTTCATTTAATATCTTTAATCTGGTTATCTACTTGAACCCAGGATTTACCTCCATTCTGGTTCCTGGTGTCTGTTTTATTTTTGAACCATGTATTTTGAATTTTTCTTTTTGAAGCTTGTTACATTTGATCAAAACACTCTTCATAAGAGTGAACGACGGTACAGAGTCTATGTGCAGCTGTTTTGAGATTTCCTTACAATGTAATTAACCTAAATCCTTCCACATTAGCCTCAGGCAGATTCTTTAGACAAGGACAAAAAGCAGCCACATTCTTCACCAAAATAACACAAGAATGATCTCTAGGCAACATACTAAAATTCTTCTTCTCTGAAACCACTTGAGCCAGACTGTGACAGTTCAAACCACCCTCAGCACCAATGTCTTCCATATTCCTACTAGGATGACTCATTAAGCCCCACTTAAGGCATTCCACTGCTTTCCTAACTCAAAGTCCTCAAATCCACATTCCTCCATGGTCAGGCCTATCACAGCAATACCCAGTTCCTGGTAGCAACTTCTGTCTTAGTTAGGGTTTCCATTGCTATAAAAGGTACCATGACCAAGGAAACTCTTATAAACAAAAACATTTAATTGGGGATGGCTTACTGTTTTAGAGGTTTAGTCCATTATCATTATGGTGGGAAACATAGCAGTGTGTGCTGGAGTAGCCACAAGTTCTACATCACCATTCAAAGGTAGCCAGGTAGAGACTGGGTTGCACACTGGACAGAGCTTGAGCATAGGAGACCTCAAAATCCACCTCCACAGTGACATAATTTTCTCCAATAAGACCACACCTACTCCAAGAAGGCCACACCTCCTAATAGTCCCACTCCCCATGGACTAAGCATTCAAACACATGATTCTATGGGGGCCATACCTATTTAAGCCTACCACAGTCGCTCTCTTCCTATACAATGCTTTTCCTCTTAGCTTTCATGCTCATGATTTCTACACCCCAGCATGTGGTCAGTTCTTGTTGGAAGGAAGACAGCAGCTGTCCACATAACACACCAAAGCTAGTTGGCATCACTTCAGCTGTGAAATTAGCATCACAGTTGAATGTATCCTGATTAAACTTATACATTTAACTAATGTAATAAAGTAATCACAATGAATGCATATTGATTTTAAATAATTAATTTAAAGTCACTTTAAAAGGATAAATAATTTGAGGGAGGAGAAACAACTTAGTTGGCAACATGTTAGCCTCATAATTGTGAGGTCTTCAGTTCTAATACTTGGATTGCAAGTGAAATGTCAAGTGTGGTTGAGCTTGCATAATTCTAGGTCTGGGAAGGCAAAGTCCAGTCGATTCTTGGTACTCACTACCCAGCAAACATGGCCTACTTGCCAAAGGTCCAGGTCACTGAGAGACACTGTCTTAAACAAGAGGTGGAAGATGCCTGAGCAACAATACTTACACACACACACACACACTATAAAATTAATAAATAATTAAAGTAAATTAAAATAGAAAAGTAAAATAATAAATAAATATAAAAATAAGTAAAATATTTCCATGCTCTATGTAATTAACACATGGATGTTTACATAAAATGAAACTAATTTTATTTCATAATTGGACGCACTTGGGGTTCTTGATAACAACAGCATGGGTTATTAGATAGACATACTACGTATGGAGCATGCTCCTGACTGGGAGGAATGTGCGAAGGAGGCGTGGCTGCTCAGAATCTGACTGCTGGGTTACTTGGCCAGGCTGTGGGCTGTAGAAGTAATTTTGCCTCTGGTTTTTCACAGCCCAGTGGCTGGGCAGAATTTTATAGTCAACAGCAGTAAAAAAAATCAGGCAACAATACATTCGAAGCTGAGAAATTGAATCACCAGAGCCTAGGGTTGTGGGTGAGGGACAAAGAGAAATATGGCAGAAATAAAATCCACATAATCACTGCAAAATAAGGCAACAAAAGAGGCTTTTTAGAAGGTAGAGGTTGGGGAGCAGGAGCTGACTTAGTGTTAGAAACAGAAGGAGACTGTTGGAAGGAAAAGAGGCGTGGGACGGGAGCATTCTGGAGCAACGGCTTCCAAGGCTCCAGGAAATAAATGGGTTATATTTCTTCAGAAGAACCCCAAATTGCTCAATTACTCTTTGGAGTTAGTACAGGATTAAATTAGAGATGTAAAGAGAAGGGAACGCAAGAAAACAGCAAATGATCCCTCTATAATGGAAATAAACATCCTCTTCCTTAAAAAAGAAAACTGAAAAAGAGAAATGGAAAAACAAATACTTAAATGGAAGAGTTTTTACCTCAAAGTATTTAATAAATAAAATAATAAAATGAAATAAGGTAATAAGAACCTTAATATTTATGAAGATGGTTAATTGAATTCATGAAAAGATACTAACAGATAGCAATTCAATCCTGAAGAAATTATATTCATTTGTTTGTTATTATGCTGCTATATTCATTGGGTTTTATAGAAGTAGAATAAAGAACAGATTGTGGTCTTCATTTTAATTAATTGAAATAATGGTAGTAGATACTTTTTAATGAAGAACTAGGTTGATGAAGTAAAGGGAGAAACCTATATTCTCTGTATTATTGAATATAAAGAATATTTGTTCATATCAGAAAAAGATGTCAGTGTTACAGTAGCTTGCCCAGGAGCACAAGCTCATGTTGAATAATCATAACTCAATAGCCTACTTCTCAGCTGAAGAACACTGTTCCCTAAATAGTAGTTTGTGGGACAGACCTTGGTACCGGCTAATTTTGTCACATTCTTTCATGTAATTCAGTGATCTTAGACAAATTAGCTATTCACTGAGTGTGTTTCCTTGTTCTATAAGGCTGTCAATCATATTGGAATCATAAAATCAGGTGAATCCAACAGAAGAATAAATCAGGAGGCTGATGGAACAGGAGAGAATATTTCTGAGGGTTCTCCAAGGCAAGGAACTGAACCCTCACTCACTCCCCCACACCAGGAATCCGTGGTGGTACATGACAAGTCTGTCCTATGTTCTGGCAGGTCTACAGAATTCAGCCAGACTATAGTCTGCCAGGAGCTTCTCCAATGGGAGCCAAGGTAGAACAGGAAGCCTGGGAGAGAGTTGAATCCTCCTGGGTTGTCCTGATTCTAACTAGAGTGGGACTCGGAGGGACTGTAGCACTGTGGGAGTCATGGTGAAGTCAAAGAAGCAGGGGTGGGGGTGTGGGGAGCAGGTAGGATGCACAGGACCCTGACAATAAAGCAAGGTAATAAGCCAGCATGGCCATCTGAGGAAGAGAACAACAATTCAGGGAGGCAGCCCTCAGGCCAAAGGGTGTTTTCACTCACAGTATTCAGGAAACTTCCATGAGCACCAAGCTGTTATCAGAAGGAGTGGACACTGAAAGTCTTAATAATTAGCAGTAGAGAGTCTGGCTTATGTTGTAAATACAAATCAAGCTATTCTTACCTTTTTCAAAAAGAGAAAAAGAGATTTATTTAGAATTTTATGGGTATAAGTATTTGTCTGCATAGATGTAAGCTTAGTATGCTTGATGTCCTGGGCTTGATTCCTACCGTTGCAACAATAAATTCAGCTCAGTCCTAAGCAAAATGACCAGTCCTGGGTGTATCAAATACCTGAGTCCAAACTATACTGCCAATCCAGGGTAAAAAAAAATCAGTGTAGTACTAGCACCGAAACAGACACCCAGACTTATGCGATAGAATATGGGGCCTAGAAATAAATTTATGTGGCCTTAACCATCCATTTTTTGACAAAATTTCCAAATATTTGTTAGTGAAAAGACAGACTCTTCAACAAATGGTTCCAGGAAAACAAGATAACCACGTGTAGAATAATAAAACAAAGTTGCTCACTCTCTTGCACACCTGACTAAAAAAATAGTTCAAGTTGAATCAAAGACCTTAATGTAAAAGCTGGGATTGCAAAACCATGAGAGTAAACCACAGAGAAAACACTAGAAGGTGCAGTCACATGGAAGAGCTTTTTGAACAGGACTCCAAATATCCCAGGAAACAATAACAAGAATTGACAAATGGGATTCGATAAAATTAAATCACTCTGCACAGCAAAGGAACAAATCAGCAGACCTTAGACACCAGTCGCAAAACAAGAGAAAGTATTTGGCAGTTCCTCACCAGACAGAAGATTAACATCTAGACTGTGGAACAAATGTAAAAATATAAACAAACAAACAAACAAACAAACAAATAAATAAGCACCCACCTCCCCAAATAAGCCGATCAATAAGTAGGCAAATGAGTTGAACATACTATTCTAAACAGAAGTACAAATAGCCAATAAATACACAGGAAAAAAAAGGTCAACATCCTTAGCCATCAGGCAAACACAAATCAAAATTACATTAAGATTCCATCTCAGCCCAGCCGGGATGACTATTACCACGCCAACAAATGCTAGCAAGACTGCAAAGAAAGACGAGCCCTTATACATTGCTAGTGAAAGTGCAGATCAGTGCAGCCACTGAGGAAATCAGTATAGGGGCTCCTCAAAGATCTAAAGCCAGAAGTACATACCTGGCTCTATCAGTCCTGAGTGTATGGCAGAAGGAATGTAATCTACATTCCTTCTACACAGAGCTAACAGCACATCCTTTCTACCATTTTTTTATTCATACAAGCTAAATTATGGAATCAGCCGGATGCCTAGTGTAGTGGTTTGAATGGGTTTAGCCCCCATAGACTCATTTGTTTGAATGAGTTTGGCTCATAGGGAGTGGCACTATTAGGACATGTGGAGTAGGTGTGGCCTTGGAGGAAGTATGCCACTGTGGAGGTAGGCTTTGAGGTCTCCTATCTATGCTCTGCCTTCTGATCAAGATGTAGAACTCTTGGCTCCTCCAGCACCATGTCTGCCTGCATGCTGCCATGCTTCCCACTATGATGATAATGAACTGAACCTCTGAAAATGTAAGCGGTCCCCATTAAATGTTTGCCTTTATAAGAGTCGCATTAGTCATGTCTTTTTACAGCAATAGAAACTCCACTTAAGACACCCATCAACACATAGATGATGTTTGGAGAGATAAGCAATGGTGTCAGTCAAGAGCCAATCAGATTCAGAGCTTATTGGTCTTCATTACTTCTCCACTGGATGGACACAGATGCACCCCTTGAATGACAGAACCAGAAAGAACTGATATGCTAATAACTGGGTTCAGGGGCGAGGACAGAGATGGAAATATACATTTTATGGCTAGTTACTGGAAGGTCTTGTCTTTGACTGGGCATCTGAAGTGCCCGCACGTGTGAAGCACCACAAGAGTAGCAAGATATCAGTACCATGGGAAGCGTTCTGAGCCCGGTGCCATTGGCCAGTAATTCTAACTACTAGGGAGGCATAAGAAAGATCACATGGTCAGAGCCAACCAGGAGAACTTAGTGAGACCCTGTCTTGGGATAAAGAGTGAGAAAAGGCTGGGAGGTAGCTTGGAGAGCCAGAGTAGCATGCCGGAAGCCAGGCTTCAATCCTCGGTACTGCAGAAACAAACTGTTGTGAAGAACACTCCAAAGACCTGCACCTGCACAGGCATGCACCATCACAGCTAACATAAAAGCTATTATTGAGGTACAAACTAAATATTAAAGTTAGAGAGTCTCTTTTAATTGGGGGGCTGACAGAGACCCAACAATTGTCTCATCGTTGACTATGTTTCCACAACCTGAGCTCCAGCTTAGCTCAGAAGATTAAATGATTAGCAATAACCTTTTCCCACCTCTATGTTATATCCTTTATTCAATCTTTTATTGCACTTCTCTTTTTCATTTTATGTTTCTTCCAGTTTACCTAATTTCAAAGCACACCATAAACGGTAGCCATTCAAATACATCACTAGACTCCACTTGTTTATTATTTCTGTTAAGCATTTTCTGGAAAGAGATGTGGACTTTTGCTATTTTCATTCTCCAAGCACTTTATATTTTGGAGTCAAGTAAACGTTGTTTGAGAAGAACCAATCTTTAACACTCTCTCTGCACATGTGTTGTCCATGTTTGTAGCCTGTGAAGGCGCTGTGTGCACATATGTGTGCATATGTGTAAAGGCCAGAGATCAAAATCAGCTATCTTCTGCCTTAGTTTTTGAGACAAAGTCTCTAAGTGAACCGAGAGCTTATCAATTCCGCTAGGCTGTCTAGCTTGTGAGCCTCAGGGTGGTCTCAATCTCAGCAACTTGCCATGGCAATGGCTGCAGCGCATCTGAACGCACGCAGATCCTCACAATTGTACAGCAAGCACTTTATTGACTGATCCGTATCCCTAGCCGATGCTTCAATTTTTGCAACAAAATAATGGAGAAGTCTTGGCAGAAGAGAGACAAGTACCCAGGTAGGGAGCAAGAAAGAAGACAGTAGAAAGGAATTATAAAGCTAGACAAGAAGGGTAGACAAAAAGCTAGGTGTTTCTTTTGACATGGAGAAATACAGGACGTCAGCAGAGCAGGGGTGAAAGTCCCGCTAAGGGGCTGGTCTCAGGATCTGAGTACTCTGGCCAAGGTGGCATCAGAACCGTGGTAGCTCCCGTGGACCTAGGTGATTATAATGTCCAGTGTAGTCAAAGCAGGCTGTAAAATGCTGGAGCCTCCAAATTGTTCTGCTTTGCCTATGACCACAGAAGTCCTTAAGGGACTCTGTGTTTGTGTGTGTGTGTGTGTGTGTGTGTGTGTGTATGTGTGTATGTGTGTGTATGTATGTGTGTACATGTCATGTTATGTATGTAGAGGTCAAAGGACATCTTCTGTCTTCTACCATGTGTGATCCAGGGCTCACACTCAAGTTGTTACACATAGTGAAGTGCCTTCATTGGCTGCTGACATGTTTACTTCATCTTAGCACTCAAGAGGGGAACTGACCAAGGGTAAAGTGTGTTTGAAACTTCCATGGTAACTTGCTGCCCACCTAAATATAGTTTTTATTCTTTTGCTTGATTTTTAGTCATTGGCTCACTTTCATTGAGATTCACCAAGTAAGAAATCCTCAAGTTAAGGATGAATCTTCCGCACTGATCATTTTTCTTATCCATTCTCACCAGCTAACACTATTGTACAGTTTACCTAGAAAACAATTATTATAAAAGCTACAGGAAGGATTAGTTTTTGAAGGAGAGACAATTCTTGGTAACTGAATGCATTTACAACAAATCACTTTGAAAGGCAATTGAATATAATCACTTAAAGTCATGCCAGGGTGCATCTGAGGGTAAAGAAAGCATATCTAACTTATGTCAGGGGACCATGCCACCCATACTTTTAGTGATATCTATATCGTGGAAGAACTTCACAGACATAGTTCTGTAAAAGGAGAAAAAGGAAGGGATTTATCCAAGCATTTAGTTGGTGCCCCCATCTGTATGTATGCGAAAGTAAGCTATAGAACATTTTAGTATTTTTCTAGGGAATGGAATTTCTTTTTTATTTTGTTTTCTTGAGACAGGGTTTCTCTGTATAGTCCTGGCTGTCCTGGAACTCACTTTGTAGACCAGGCTGGATTGAACTGAGAAATCCGCCTGCCTCTGCCTCCCAAGTGCTGGGATTAAAGGTGTGTGCCACCATGCCCGGCTCGGGAATGGAATTTCTAACTGGGTTTCTCCTAAACCCAGCACTGGTGGTATCAACCTATGGGGCTGCGAGGCTTCTGTCTGAGCTGACTATAATTGATTGAAGAGTAGTTGAAGAACTGTCTCGCCTTTCTGTCTCTGGTCAGCTTTTGCTTTCTCAATAGAATGTCTTCATGTTCTGAGGACAGAACAGATCTATTTATAAGTGAATCTGGACAAAAGAGGAGCAAATATTAAAGAGAAAATAACATGAAGATAAAATTTGATTAGAATCTTATCATAAAATGTACAGCTAAAGTTCTGAAAATGACTATTAAAAATATTTAAGCCATAATTGTGTTGTTCCACTCATCCTCAGGATGAAAGAGAAATTCATCTAAAACAACTTTGGGGGAGGATAATTTTTCCAGTAAGGAGCTGAGAGCATGGGTTGACATTTTTCATATTTGAGTTTCCCAGAAACTAGGAGTAATATATTCTTTTCCTAAATATATTCAAGGATCTCTTCACATTTCACCAGATCTTTTCTTAATCCGCTTATATTAAAATCACTCTTTGCCAAATATTTCTATCCTTCTCAAATTTCTCTTCTTCAATTGCCAGCTTATCCAGCCCTGCCAGGTCCTTATCTTCCAGTGGTTTTCCCAGTCAGTGGAACAGTTTTGAGCATTCTCATCAAAGACTTTATCAAGTCCTCTATCTCCAGCAAGATATGGAGCCTTTCTTTATAATTGATTTTCAATGAGTTATAGAATATTTAAAACATAAACTGTTCACCAATTTTCAGATAACCTAAGGTTATAATTAGGGGTAGCATGAATGGGTTACCTGGCTGTCAGAGTTTTCCAGTTTCTGATTTCTTTTATAATGTTGTGACAATATGGACTTTATAATAAATAGTTCAATAATAAGAAAAGTTCTGTACAACCAAGAAGTTTAAAGGTAGATGGGGAAGGATATGGATCAAGTTGTTAGAGAATGGAGGGAGGGAGGGAGGGAGGGAGGGAGGAAGGGACGGAGGGAGGGAGGGAGGGAGGGAGGGAGGGAGGGATGAGTGGACAGACAGAAGAAGAGTAGAAAGAGCTCCTGAGGTGGCTCAGCAGGCGAAAGCATTCACTCCACAAGCCTAATATGCTGAGTGTGATTATTAGAATCCACAGTGAATGGTACTAACTGACTCTTGAAAGGTATCCTACGACCACCATATATACATAACATCACACATACACATCATCCACCCAATAATGATTTTTAAAGGAAAAGGTCAACACCTTTATCCTTCCATTAAAAATCAATTGAAATGGACTGGAGAGATGGCTCAGTGGTTAAGAGCACTGATTGCTCTTCCAGAGGTCCTGAGTTCAATTCCCAGCAACCACATGGTGGTTCACAACCATCTGTAATGGGATCTGATGCCCTCTTCTGGTGTGTCTGAAGACAGCCACAGTATACTCATATACATACAATAAATAAATCATTAAAAAATTACTTGAAAATTTCTAGTCTCTCGGTTCTTGTTACTTTTCTCATTATCAAAGAACCATATCAATATGACAGAACATCCTTCTTGGAGCACCCCAGAGAGGAGCATTCTGTATGATGACAGGGCCTTTGGAGTTGCTTTGGATGGTATTGCCATTATTTTACTTAAGAGATTTTCCTGGTATTTCCTACTGTGGCAACTTTACCTGAAGGCACATAACTCCATAGACTTTAAGACCAAAGAAAGAAGAAGCCTCTAATTTACAATGTTCAAAGTAAAAGTTTATGAATTGGTACATATCAGCATTTCTCACTGGCTCATAACTATGGAGTTAAAGATGATTGTTTATTTATCAAGGACCTTGGATATTCAGATTGGGAGTATGTGGAATTTATAGACTACAGATATAACTAGTGTCTTGTGTACAGGTTTACATTCTTATATGTACATATATATGTATATATGTATATATGTATATGTGTGTGTATAAGATAGGCCTTTATCAACCTTAAAGCTGGGCCATTATCTACCCTGTATCCTATTAAAATCAATTTCCTATTGATAATTCCAAGTTATTACTTAATATGTTTCATCTGGGCTGCTCTTAACTCCAATTGGCCAGGTCAGTCTTTGTGGCCATGCTTTCTTGACTCCAAACTCATGGTATCTTCCTTCTCTTTCACGTTCCTCTCCCTTGTTCTCCTCCAACCCCAAGCCCTAGAACCCAAGACTCCTCCTATCTCTATGCTGCCCAGCTATTTGCTATAGGCATCTTTATTCACCAGTAAGAGATAACTTGAGGGCACAGTTACATAGTGTCACTTGGGTCTATGTGCAGACTCTCTTGTCTCAGGTCTACATTCTCATTCTGCACTTTAAAAGTTATGTAATCCTTCTGGTTTCCATCTTTGCCTGTAGCAAATCCTCCGCCACAGGGCTCCATACCCAAATAGTGTCAGGAGGGAGCAAGCCTCCCAGGACTGTGGATAGGACTGTGAATGAAGGTAGGATCACCACTGCTGCTCAGAAGAACCCACCCAGAACCCTCAGGATACAGGAACCAAGGGGCAGCCTGGGATAGGAGTCTTCTGGTCTCAGTCTGCACCCACAGCTAATCCTGTGCCAACATACAGATATACCACCAGGAGAGACTTGGTCTCCCAGGAGTGCCTACATACCTGCGAACACACGTAAGACCACCAATACTCTTCAAATTACTGGCCCAAGGGGGACACTCACAGAGCCATCAGGACACAGGAACCAAGGATCATCTGGGGACAGGATCCTTCTGGTCTCTGTCTGCACCCCAGAGCAAACCATGTACCACAGCTCTCCATATCCAAATTCCTCCCAGAGAAAACTGGTCTCCCAGGAGTACTGACTCACAGGCTTGCAGGAGAGACAAGCCAAAGTCAATGACAGCAAGACTAACTAACACCAAAGATAGCCAGGTGGCAAAAGGCAAGTGCAAGAACATAAGCAACAGAAGTCAAGACTACTTGGCATCATCAGAACCCAGTTCTCCCACCAAGTGAACCCTGGTTACCCCAACACACCAAAAAAGCAAAACTCTGATTTAAAATTTCATCTCATGATGATGATAGAGGAATTTTAGAAGGACATAAAAAACTCCCTTAAAAAAATACAAGACAATACAGGTAAACAGGTAAAAGCCCTTAAAGAGGAAACACAAAAATTCCTTAAAGAATTACAGGAAAACACAACCAAATAGGTGAAGGAACTGAACAAAACCATCCAGGATCTAAAAATGGAAATAGAAACAATAAAGACATCGCAAAAGGGACAATCTTGGAGATAGAAAACCTAGGAAAGAGACAAGGAGTCATAGATGCAAGCATCACCAACAGAATACAAGAGATAGAAGAGAGAACGTCAGGTGCAGAAGATGGAAAAATTTGACCCAAGAGTCGAAAAAAAATGCAAAATGCAAAAAGCTCCTAACCCAAAACATCCAGGAAATCCAGGACACAATGAGAAGACCAAATCTAAGGATAATTGGTATAGAGGAGAGTGAAGATTCCCAACTTAAAGGGCCAGTAAATACCTTCAACAAAATTATAGAAGATAACTTACCTAAACTAAAGAAAGAGATGCCCATGAACATACAAGAAGCCTATAGAACTTCAAATAGATTGGTCCAGAAAAGAAATTCCTCCCATCACATAATAATCAAAACAATAAACACACTAAACAAAGAAAGAATATTAAAAGCATCGAGGGAAAAAGGTCAAGTAGCATATAAAGGCAGATCTATCAGAATTACACCAGACTTCTCACCAGAGACTATGAAAGCTAGAAGATCCTGGGGAGATCTCGTACAGGCCTTAAGAGAACACAAATGCCAACTATAATACCCAGCAAAACTCTCAATTACCATAGATGGAGAAACCAAGATATTCCATGACAAAACCAAATTTCCACAATATCTTTCCACAAATCCAGCAATACAAAGGATGGAAAATGCCAACACAAAGAGGGAAACTACACCCTTGAAAAAGCAAGAAAGTGATCTTTCAACAAACCCAATAGAAGATAACCACACAAACATAAAAATAATATTAATAATAATAAGGAGCAACAATCACTATTCCTAAATAATTCGTTATCAATGGACTCAATTCCCCCAATAAAAAGACATAGACTAACAGACTGGATTCGTAAACAGGACCCAGAATTTTGCTGCATACAGGAAATGCACCTCAGTGTCAAAGACAAACAAACACTACCTCAGAGTAAAGAACTGGAAGACAATTTTCCAAGTAAATGGTCGCAAGAAAAAAGTGGGAGTAGCCATCCTAATATTGGCCAAAATCTACTTTCAACCAAAAGTCATCAAAAAAAGATAAGGAAGGACCTTCATATTCATCAAAGGAAAAATATACCAAGAAAGGCTTTCAATTCTGAACATCTATGTTCCAAATGCAAGAATACTCACATTCATAAAATAAACTTTACAAAAGCTCAAAGCACACATAGCACCTCACACAATAATTATAGGGGATTTCAACACCCCACTCTCATCAATGGACAGATCAGGGAAACACACACACACACAAAGCCCAGTACCAAATAGGCTTAGTGCAGAAATCTATCAGACCTTCAAAGAAGACCTAATACCAATACGACTCAAACTATTCCACAAAATAGAAACAGAAGGAACTCTATCCAATTCATTCTATGAAGCCACAAATACTCTGATTCCTAAACCACGCAAAGACCCAACAAAGAAAGAGAACTTCAATTTCTCTTATGAATATCTATGCAAAAATACTCAATAAAATTCTTGCTAACCAAATCCATGAACACATCAAAATGATCATCCATCAGGATCAAGTAGGCTTCATCCCAGGGATGCATGGATGGTTCAATATATGAAAATCAACCTATGTAATCCACTATATAAACAAACTCAAAGGAAAAAAAAAAACCTCACATGATCATTTCATTAGATGCTGAAAAAACATTTGACAAAATTCAACACTGCTTCATGATAAAAGTCTTGGAAAGATCAGGAATTCAAGGCCCATACCTAAACATAGTAAAAGCAATATACAGCAAACCAGTAGCCAACATCAAACTAAATGGAGAAAAACTTGAAACAATCCCACTAAAATCAGGGACTACACAAGGCTGCCCACTTTCTCCCTACGTATTCAATATAGTATTCAAATTCCTCGCCAGAGCAATTAGACAACAAAAGGAGGTCAAAGGGATACAAATTGGAAAGGAAGAAGTCAAAATATCACTATTTGCAAAAGTTATGATAGTATACTTAAGCGACCCAAAAAATTCCACCAGAAAACTCCTAAATCTGATAAACAACTTCAGCAACGTGGCTGGATATAAAATTAACTCAAACAAATCAGTGGCCTTCCTCCACTCAAAGGATAAACAGGCTGAAAAAGAAATTAGAGAAACAACACCCTTTACAATAGTCACAAATAATATAAAATACCTTGTGTGACTCTAACTAAGGAAGTGAAAGATCTGTATGATAAGAACTTCAAATCTCTGAAGAAAGAAATCAAAGAAGACCTCAGAAGATCTCCCATGCTCATGGATTGTCAGGATTAATATACTAAAAATGGCCATCTTGCCGAAAGCAATCTACAGATTCAATGCAATCCCCATCAAAATTTCAACTCAGTTTTTCATTGAGAAATCTGCAAATTCATCTGGAATAACAAAAATCCTAGAATAGTGAAAAATATTCTCAACAATAAAAAAACTGCTGGTGGAATCACCATCCTGACCTCAAGCTGTACTTCAGAGCAAATGTTATAAAAGCTGCATGGTATTTTGGTACAGTGACAGGCAGGTTGATCAATGGAAGACCCAGAAATGACCCCACACACCTATGGCCACTTAATCTTTGACAAAGGTGCTAAAACCACCCAGTGGAAATAAGACAGCATTTTCTTTTTTCTTTTTTTTATTATTTTTATTAGATATTTTCTTTATATACATTTCAAATGCTATCCTGAAAGTTCCCCATACCCTCCCTTCACCCTGCTCCCCTACTCACCCACTCCTGCTTCTTGGCCCTGTCATTCCCCTGAACTGGGACACACAAAGTTTGCAATACCAAGGGGCCTCTCTTCCCAGTGATAGCCGACTAGGCCATCTTCTGCTACATATGCAGCTAGAGATATGAGGTCTGGGGGTACTGGTTAGTTCATATTGTTGCTCCACCTTTAGGTTTGCAGACCCCTTCAGTTCCTTGGGTGCATTCTCTACCTTCTCCATTGGGGGCCCTGTGTTCCATCTTATAGATGACTGTGAGCATCCACTTCTGTATTTGCCAGGCACTGACATAGCCTCATACGAGACAGCTATAACAGGGTCCCTTCAGCAAAATCTTTCTGGCATATGCAATAGTGTCTGGGTTTGGTGGCTGATTATGGGATGGATCCCTGGGTGGGGTAGTCTCTGGATAGTCCATTCTTTTGTCTCACCTCCAAACTTTGTCTCTGTAACTCCTTTCATGGGTATTTTGTTCCCTATTCTAAGGAGGAATGAAGTATCCACCCATTGGTCTTCCCTCTTCTTGATTTTCTTGTGTTTTGCAAATTGTATCTTGGATGGTCTATGTTTCTGGACTAATATCCACTTATCAGTGAGTGTATATCTAATGATTTCTTTTGTGATTGGGTTACCTTACTCAGGATGATATCCTCCAGATACATCCATTTGTCCAAGAATTTCATAAATCCATTGTTTTTAATAGCTGAGTAGTACTCCATTGTGTAAATATACCACATTTTCTGTATCCATTCATCTGTTGAGGGACATCTGGGTTCTTTCCAGCTTCTGGCTATTATAAATAAGGCTGCTAGGAACATAGTGGAGCATGTGTTCTTATTACCAGTTGGAACTTCTTCTGGGTATATGCCCAGGAGAGGTATTGCTGGATCTTCCGGTAGTATTATGTTCAATTTTCTGAGGAACCTCCAGACTGACTTCCAGAGTGGTTGTACAAGCTTGCAATCCCATCAGCCTTGGAGGAGTGTTCCTCTTTCTCCACATCCTCGCCAGCATCTGCTGTCACCTGAATTTTTGATCTTAGCCATTCTGACTGGTGTGAGGTGGAATCTCAAGGATGTTTTGACTTGCATTTCCCTGATGATTAAGGATGTTGAACATTTTTTCACGTGCTTCTCAGTCATTCGGTATTCCTCAGTTGAGAATTCTTTGTTTAGCTCTGAACCCCATTTTTAATGGAGTTTACTTGAATTTCTGGAGTCCAGCTTTTTGAGCTCTTTGTATATATTGGATATTAGTCCCCTATCAGATTTAGGATTGGTAAAAACACTTTCCCAATCTGTTGGTGGTCTTTTTTGTCTTATTGACATTGTCTTTTGCCTTACAGAATCTTTGCAATTCTGTGAGGTCCCATTTGTCAATTCTTGATCTTACAGCACAAGCCATTGGTGTTCTGTTCAGGAATTTTTCCCCTGTGCCCATATCTTTGAGGCTTTTCCCCACTTTCTCCTCAATTAATTTCAGTGTCTCTGGTCTTATGTGGAGAAAAGACAGCATTTTCAACAAATGGTGATGGTTCAACTGGTAGTTAGCATATAGAAGAATGCAAATTGATCCACTCTTATATCCTTGTACAAAGCTTGATTCCAAGTGGATCAAGAGCCTCCACGTAAAACTAGATACACTGAAACGAATAGAAAAGAATGTGGCTCCAGCCACATATGTAGCAGAGGATGGCCTTGTTGGACATCAATGAGAGGAGAGGCCCTCCTTGGTCCTGTGAAATCTCTATGCCCCAGTATAGGGGGAGGCCAGGGCCAGGAAGCAGAAGTGAGTGGGTTGGGGAGGAAGGAGGAGGGAGGGTTAAGGGGTTTTCAGAGGGGAAACCAGGAAAGGGGATAACATTTGAAATGTAAGTAAAGAAAACATTTAGAAAGAAAGAAAGAAAGAAAGAAAGAAAGAAAGAAAGAAAGAAAGAAAGAAAGAAAGAAAGAAAGAAAGAAAAAAAGAAAGAAAGAAAGAAAGATGAAAAAGTTGTATAATCTTTTTAAAATATTTATTTATATGTATGTATGTAAGTGTGTCTATATTCATGTATGTGATATACACGTAGTTGCCTGAAGATCTCATAAGAGGTCATTGAATCCCCTGGAGCTGGATTCACATGCATTTGTGGGCTGCCTGAAGTGGGTGGTGTGTCTTCTACAAAAGCATCGAGTGGCTATCTCTTTAGCCCCAAGATATGTAATCCTCTGAGCAAGTAACTTAACCTCACTGTTTTTTTTTAATTTTTTCCTTCAGCACATAAAAAGGAATACTGATAACACCTATTAAATAGAGTTGTTAAGAAAACCAAATGAGTACCTGTGATACACTTGAAACAGTGATGGTATCTAAGATGGTATGCAAGCAATTCCACAAGCCATTGTCCATCAAAGGAACCACAGTGGCATGAAACACAGGGTAGGGGTCTTCTCCAGGGGATCCTTGTGTCTTCCTTCTAACTTCCACTAGATCTCTGACACTTTCAGTGAAGCCATGTATCCACAAAGAGATTCACATTCACTTTGCTGTTGTTTTATTGTTTCAGCCACAGTGTCATGTATCCCAGGTTGGCATGCCATTCACTATGTAGCCAAAGATGACCTAGAACTCCTGACCACTGTGTCTATTTCCTGACTGCTGAGATTACAAGCATTCATAGTTTCTATCACTGTGAATAGAACCAAAGGCAGCATGGGAAAGAAAATTTTATTTCCGCTTATATACTTCCAGATAGGAGTCCATCCTTGAGGGAAATCTAGTCAGGAACCTGGAGGCAGGAGCTGCAGTAGAGGCCATAGAGTAACGATGCTTCCTGACTTGTTCTGTTTGGCTTGCTTAGCTTGCTTTCTTAGAGAACTCATGCCCACTGTTTAAGTGTGACATCCCCTGCCTCCAGTGGGCAGGACCTGACCACATCAATCATTAGTCAAGAAAATGCTCTACAAAGTTGCCTATAGACCAATCTTCTGGAGGTATTTTCTCAGTTAAGATTCTTTCTTCCCAGAGATGTCTGGGTTTGTGCCAAGTTGACAAAAACCGACCAACTCAAGTGTAGAAATAACTGGATCTCAAACTTCATGCTTAAAAGTATGTTAGTGCTTTCTTTCCACTCTATTCTGAATCTCCTTCAACAAATCACTATGCCTACAGAGGTTCATAAATTTAGTGATAGATTTCGGTTTTTAAGATTTATTTATTTTTATGTGCATTTGTGTTCTGCCTGCATATCAGGATGCCAGATCTTCTGGAACTAGAGTTACAGACAGTTGTGAGCTGTCATGTGGATGCTGGAGATTGAACTTGGGTCCTCTGGAAGAGCAGCCAGTACTCTTAACTGCTGAGCCATCTTTCCAGCCCCTATTCATAGATTTCTGTGTATATTTGTATTTGTACATATTTTTTTCTATCTGTATTTGTATATTCTCTGTATATTTAAGGATCCTGCAATAATTACTAGATCAAAGCCTGCATACCACAAGGACTGCTTTACCTAGCTTCAGACTTCAATTTCTCTCATTCAGATTCCTATGTTCCCTTGATCAGGTTGCTTAACCTCTCTATCATTCAGTGTCTTCCTGTGCAAAATGTCAGTGACATTTCCCAGGATGTTTTGAAGATTAAATAAATTGATCTATGTAATTCTGGTGCCTGAATATTAAAATATGATGGCCTTTATTCTTCCTGTATAACATGCTTACCCTTACTGTCATACTTAGAGACTATGATAGCCCAGTAGCCATGCCAACTAATGAGCCAAACGATTCAATGATGTCAGGACTGTGGTACAAAATCCTAATCCTGGATTCAAGTTACACCTTCCTGTCCTCCTCCAGCTGCAAGTGATCTTGGGAGCTGCCACAGCACATAGAAGGGAGCAGGTTGACTAAGAGTGACTCAGGTATCTTTGATGTAGGCAGCTTCCATGTGGTCATGTTGGGGTGGGACTTTGCAGTGGTGCAGCTGTTTTGGGGTCTCCTCCATGCAAGTAACCTCATAGCCCCCCATGCTTTGGAAGTAAGATTGATAAACTCATTGATTGACCAAGTTGGGCTTTGGTAGAACTAGTCTGCTCTGTCACTTGTGACTTATTTGGGGTGAAGAAATACTCATTTTCATCTTCATAAAAGAGTCAACAACACTGACCCAAGGCAGAAACTCAGTAAATATTATCTGTTATCATCCATGTTTCTCTAAGATAAATTCCTAAAGGCATGATTGCTAGCTCAGAGACTAGAATATTCATGAGACTAGATGGCACAAAACAAATTTTCTAAAAGTTTGGCCACATGCTTTTTTTAGCATATGATTTCATCATATCCTAAGGTGGTCTGTTTGTGTCAGTCAAATGTAAGAATAGGAAAGAAAAACTAGTACAGGAGTAAACAGAGGTAAGAGATAGGTATGGCGGCTTCCATACTTCCAGTGCTCAGTGGGGAGAGGGGTTGCTACAACCTTGTCTGCATAGTGAGTTCCAGGTCAGCAAGGGCTAT
Organism: Mus caroli; assembly: GCF_978045245.1. NCBI lineage: Eukaryota > Metazoa > Chordata > Mammalia > Rodentia > Muridae > Mus > Mus caroli. The sequence goes on from NW_028227264.1 coordinate 5,698,520, forward strand.
GTAGAAGACTCTTTCAAAAAAAAAAAAAACAAAGATAAGGGCAAGAAAATGAAAGAAAGAAAAAAAGAAGAAAGGAAGGAAGGAAGGAAGGAAGGAAGGAAGGAAGGAAGGAAGAAAATAAGGAAGGAAGATAAGAAAGAAAGAAAGATAAGAAAGAAAGAAAGAAAGAAAGAAAGAAAGAAAGAAAGAAAGAAAGAAAGAAAGAAAGAAAGAAAGAGAAGGAAGAAAGAAAGAAAGAGAAGGAAGAGAGAGAGAAGTAAAGAAAGAACTATGGAAAGAAGAAAGGAAGAAATGAAGGAAGCACTTTGAGTGCAGAAAGGGGGAATGAAAGAAACATAAAGAAGGTGTGGATGGATATAAGAAATGATAAAAGTTTGTCGTCAATAGTTCCTATAGAAATAAAGATGGCACGGCTATATTATTGTTGCACACAGAGAAACATACATATACAGGAAGAAATCCCTTCACTAAGGGACACTGGACATTTCTGAAAGCAATAGATGATCCTTACCTTGGAATATGGATTGATCAATGGTGACCCCCCTGGCCCCCCCTCTGTGTCACCCAGCTTTCCCAGACATGGCTCTGTAAGTTAAAGATAAGTCATCCACTTACTGCAACATTTACCTGTTTCTGCCTTGCAAGGGCTAAGTAAAATTTCAGGAAAGGTATTAGTCAAGGTGATTTTTTTTTCACAACATATCTAGGTGTAGAATTTCTTGAGATCATGAATTATCTTAAACTTTATATTCTCAAAGGAACTTTCCAGGCTGTCCTGGACTCAAGGAACTATAGCTGAAGGTCTTAGCCACAGTGAAAATCACAGATAAATACTGCCAGTGGGGGAGAGGGTTTGTTAAATGGTAACTTCTGTAAAAGCTATGTGAGTCTTCACTTATATAGCAGTGAGTAGTGCTTAAGCTCAGTACAATTGGTACTAAAATGTAACATGCTTTATAGGCACATACATAAACATTATAGGAAATGTAAACCATATATAAATTTGCACACACACACACACACATATATATATATACATACATTTCTCTATCTTGTTGTGCAGAATCCATTCTCAGCCTGCTCCAGTACTCATATCTGAGCCTTATGTGTGTGGTGTGTGTACAATGTGCCGCTGGAATGAGTTCCAGGCATTCTACAGAACAGAACCATGAGGCAGGATGTGCAGAAGTTAATTTCCACCACTTGAAAAGATCTGGGGCAACAATGATCTCAATCTCTTATCCCCTTCTGCAAAATCTTGGTTGAACAAAGCACTCAACCTTGTGTAAATGGACACCATATGCTACCAGGCTGTGCCGTGAAACACGTCACAGGATTGTGGAAAAAATTCAAGCCCTGACAACTTCTCTCTTCTCAGTTCTAGTTTTCCTAATATGGAGCAGATGGTTCCATTGTGTAGTTGTACTGCTCTGATGTCTTTTATTGACAGGACCTTGATACGTAGCCAAGGTTGACATTGAAGTAATCTACCTGCTTTGGCTTTCTGGGGGCTGGGATTATTGAGGTCCCACTACACTCAAGTCCATTAGAATTCTGCTCTAGTAAAACGAATGCCCCCATTGCAAAACCTACTACTGTACCCTCTCTACCTGGGTCTCAAGTCAAAGATGTCTGGGCCATTCCAGATCATCACCCACCCATACAAACTGAAGCATGGACAGAGGGAACGTTTAACAGCTACACTACCTTTCTTTAATTCCGAGAATTATGTATTTCTCCCCTTATCTTTACATCCTGTCTGGATCACTGTTGGTTTGGACCCAGATCTGCAGGCCAAGAGTATAAAGTTTAAATATGTCATCCTCATCATATCATGCAGCCCTGTCTACTATACACCAGCACCAGGATGCCTTGGGTGAAACCCAAGTAGGTGCTGGTATGTCTACCCGACTGCACAATCCTAGCCATGTGATGCTGGATGAGGCTGACACAAGCACTGATGTTGCCTCAGTTCACTAGTGGCACTAAGCTGCTGCTAGTGACACATGCCTGAGCAGCACCAAAGTTCCAAAATGGGCAAGGGGTCAGTGTCTCCCTGTCCCACTCACAGAACACCATTTGAGGAGGTACCCATGCAAAGTTAACATAATAAAGAAAATCTGGTTAGTGCTTATAGCTGTCCTCTTCATAGGACTCAGGTAGAAATTCCTGGTTGCTGGTGGGCAGACTTGGGAGACTGGCACAGAAGTGCCACGTCATGCCCACGTCAAGATGGCAGTACTTACCTCCATCTTTCCTTCCATTGGATTACTTCCTAGACAGTTTCTCTGAGAACAGATATTCACGATGACGTCTATCTCTTCCCAGGGGCCTGCAGCCCAGTATTGGTCATCAGCTCCAGCTCAGGAGAGACCTTATGAACATTTCAGTCTGAAAATGGGGTCACACAGTCCTGATATGGGGTATTCCAGGCTGGGGGTGAAAATGTAGAAGGAACGAAGGTGCTTAACTTGGCCCTTATCTTCAACAGCCCCCACACTGACTCTAAAGAAACTAAATTCACCGTCTTGGTCTCATCTTAGTGAGCGTACATTTGTGCTTTCAAAGTGTTTCTAAATGGCTCTTTTGCAACTTCATTTTCTTCAATTTTATATTATACTTACTGGTTAGGTATGAAATAGCTCCAGATAATCTTTCTGCTCTCTTTTAGAGAAATTAATTATGGAGCTTTATAATAAGCTAAAACCTTTCTCTGGGTCTTACAAAGATCTAGATGTAATTTAAATTCTGAGGAAGAAATTCACACTTGTATGTCATACATATATGCATATCATATATGTAACAACTCATTCTTAGATACCATAATCATATACATACCACATATATAATAATGTATATTTATATATCATACCCACATAAACACCACATATAGAATAACTTGTGCTTATATATCACACACGTATACACATCATGTATGTAGTAGGTTATATACCATACTAACACACACCACATATATAACAACTTATACCTATATATATACCACACATATGCACATATCATACATATGACTATTATAAAATATACAGTGTGTTCTATAGAGACGTTCTTAGGGTTTAGGGTGATTCCAATCATACTCTTTAATTTTTTTCCAGAGTTTCTTTTTATTTTATGTGTATGAATGTTTGTCTGAATGTATATGTCTATGTACTTTGTATGTATAGTACCCCGTGGAGGCCAGAGAGAGTACTGGATCCCCTGGAACTGGAGTTACAGATAGGTATAAGCCACTACACCCGGGGCTCATATGAAAGTGTAGGCATTGGGAATGGAACCCAAGTCCTCTGGGAAAGCAACGAGTGCTCTGACCACTGAGCCATATCTCTCCAGCTCCACATTACACTCTCGATCCTCTTTGGGTTTTAAACAACGTGATGAATGGGCAAGAGATAGAAAGGATGCAAATGAACAGATAGGGGTAACATGGATTCCTTCTCCTCCCCTAGGCATGGCTCCTTTCTTCTAACAGACACAGGCAGTGGTGCTGGGAGCCTGAAGCCAGGAGGGAGTGGCGGGAGGCTTCCCTTCTCCTAAGCTCACAGCTTGGGAGGGTAGAATGCGGAGGAGTTAGTGTGAGCTACAGACAGGTGGGGGCTCCACCTCTGTACTTGCTCTGTTCAGAGCCTCTTAGACATCCCATCTTCCAACCATGAAAATCCACCCATGCCTTCTTCCAGAGGAAGAACAGGGGAAAGAACTGAAAAGTTCCCCATCAACATTGCCTGGGATGGTAGGCATAAAGGTAAAGAAGATGGAGACTCTTGTGTAGGTATTAGAAAGAGTTCAAGGAAAGAAAACTATGTCTTTTTATCTAATCAAGCCAGGAGGCAAGACCTGTTTTTAATATTTTATGTAAATTACCAGAAAGTTTAGATAAACAAAGAAATTATTTTTAAAGTAACTGTAGCATAATATTACCTTTATGCTGAACTATTATGGTTTAGATTTGGCTCTTTTAATTTAAAATTCTGTGTAGGTTGTTGTATACTGATACATACAAAAGCGCACACATGTACACATGTGCACAGATAGAATAATGTAAGGAAAATCACAAAGACTTCTCTGGCAAATGAAATGAAAAGTGTCATTGTTTCTGTCCTTTAGTTTATCTGTTTTCTGCATAAGCTTCCAAAATGCTACTTTTATAACATGATTTAATAGCTGAAAGCAGGAATAAAGAATGTCTCTGTCCTGGGGAAACCTTGGAGTTGGATGAAGGTCTGGCAGGGTAGGAAGGTTAATGCCAGCAAGATTAAGCAAGAAGAGCCCCTTATGTGTAGATCATGAGAGGATAGCTTTGGTCACATGTCACTGTAAGACACATGGAAGTCCATTCCAAGCTGTGAAGGAAATTAAATCAAATAAGTGCTGACAACCGGAGTCACTGGGCTGTTGACATTCTAGGTTGTTTACAAGCTGGGCTTTCCCAGACAGTACAGCTTACCCCAGATACTCTTCCATGGCACTAATTTATGTCAGTTTTTTAGTTTTCTTTATTAGAGACTTATTTTTGAAAGCCAGAGGGAAGATTGGGTAAGTGCCAGTCAGGATACAGCCTGTAGTTATGAAGGATGAGCTCAAGAGGACGACTGCACAATCTGAGGAATATATATATGTATAATTGTAAACTTGAAAATTGGTGTGAGATTTTTAAGTCTTTTCCATACACACTGAAGCTGGGTGGAGGGATCGTTTAATGGCAACACTACTTCTCTTCAGTTCTGAGGATTACGTGTTTCTCCTTTTATCTTTACATCCTGTCTGGATCGCTGCCAGTTTGGAACCAGATCTGTACACCCTGAAAAATGAACATGTGACACAGCTTTAGGTTGGATGTAAATTGTCCCCAACAAGCTGATATGCTCAAACACTTGGCATCCACTGTGATGTCACTGCTTTGGAAAGTTGTGGAACTTTTAGAAGATGGAGCTCTGCTGGAGGAAGCAGGCCACTGGTGGTAAGCTGTGACACTTGACAGCCTGGCCCTGCTTCCTGTTCAGTTTGTGCTTCCTCATGGTGAACACAGTGTGCCACCTGCCTGGCATTAGCGATGCCATGCTTTTGTATCCGTTATAGACTGAGATGGCCTAGCAGTGGCTCACAACCATCTATACTGGGATCTGATGCCCTCTTCTATACGCATAAAATAAATAAATAAATAAATCCTTAAAAAAAAAAACCACCCTGACAGTCAGTTAAGATGAAGAGGGTTTATTTTTAGCCAACAGTTCCTGGTTACATAATTTTGACTTGCCAGTTTAAAAGGTGAGGAGATGACAGGAACTGTGGCTCTTTGATAGAGGGCTTCTTCATCAGGCATCAAGCCCCAGGTTCAGACCCCAGTACTGTAATCTTGTGATCCCAGCACTCTAGATGCAGGGGCAAGGACACCAGAAGTTCTCAAGATCTAGCTATGAGTTTACTACCAGCCTTGAGACGGGAGACCTTGTCTCAAAAGCAAACAAAAATATGAAGGAAGATGAGTTCAGAAATGTGTGGTTAAGAAGTCCTTAATATTTTCTTCTTAAAAGTACATTTCCATTAAAAGATTAAAGTGCAGAGAGCCGAGATAAAGTTTCCCTCCAATTCCAAGTACAACCACCAGCAGCTAATATTTTGATGAAGTTATTTAGTTAGGAACACTGTCTGCCTCTGTGAGCTGCAGGCTATAAACACGTCTTACTTAGCAATGGTGAGAAGAACCGTGAGTACGTAGAGTAGAACAGGTAGTTCAGAGCAAGGCTGTAGATTCCATTAGCAAGCAACACATTTGTAGGGAGAGAAGGAACCCCAGGTGACTTAAGGCCTGAGTTAATATAATCTGTGCTGTTGACATGTGTATGGCTATGTTAAGGACCCCAGAGTTTAGATCCATGAAGGAGGGGCAAAGCCTTCCTCGGGGATCATGTATGTATGTTGATAGTATGAGCAGAAAATACCCACCATAACTACCTTCTTCCCCTGGCCAATACTCTGTTCAATTCTGATATAACAAACACTTGGAAGTGCTGGGGTGCTGCTGGGGTTTCTCTTGCATAGAACACTGTCCACCCAACCAAGCTTTCTGTCCATGTGTCTGTCTGTGTTTCCTTTATCCCCTCATCATGCATCTTTATTTAAGATGACAGCACAGCTATGCAGGGGTGGGTCAAAGGCCAGGAGATTTTTCTGTGACTAGAACATACCAGTAACATTTTACCCTTAGCCTATAACGATATTACAATAAAGAGTCCTCTTGGTTGACATTTCCATGGCTAGGTTTTAACATAGTTCAACAGGAAGATTACTGAAGTGGACTCCCAGCCACCCCACCCCACAACCACATTTTTAACAAGGTACCTCAAAGCCCTGACAGTTTAATTCCCTGTGAATGGGATCTAAAGTGTTTATTCCATATCAACACTGAGGGAGCAAATATGGCAATGCTGAAAGACTGGGCACATAAGATCTTTTTTATACTTCTTCTTAAGTCTAAAAATTAATTTAGTCTAACTAGTAACTTTTAAAATTGTATGTATGTATGTATATATGTATGTATGTATGTATGTATGTATGTGTACTAGCTAGTTTTGTGTCAACTTGACACAAGATGAAGTTATCACAGACAAAGGAGCTTCAGTTGAGGAAATGCCTCCATGAGATCCAGCTGTAAGGCATTTTCTCAATTAGTGATCAAGCGGGGAGGGCCCCTTCTGGGTGGTACTATCCCTGGACTGGTAGCCTTGGGTTCTATAAGGAAGCAAGCTGAGCAAGCCAGGGGAAGCAAGCCAGTAAGTTACATCCCTCCATGGCCTCTGCATCAGCTCCTGCTTCCTGACCTGCTTGAGTTTCAAACCTTCCTTTGGTGATGAACAGCAGTATGGAAGTGTAAGTTGAATAAACCCTTTCCTCCCCAACTTGTTTCTTGGTCATGATTTTTGTGCAGGAATAGAAACCCTGACTAAGATATGTATGTATGTATGTATGTATGTATGTATGTATGTATGTATTTGGTGTGTGTGTGTGTCACACATGCTGTGAGTTAAGGTGTGTGTCTATGGAGGTCAAAGGACAACATTTAGGAGCTGGTCTTACCTCCTTCCAAGTTGTTGAAAGCAGGCTCTCGTTTACTTCTGCTGCTGCTCTCCATGCTGCAGTCGAACTGGACCAGGATTCCAGGCAGGTTTCTAATCTGTACTTCCCATCTCACCACAACACTACTGTGAATAGATGTGTGTGTGTGTTTTTTTAAGATACTGGGGTTCAAACTGGGTTTATGAGGTTTCACAAGGCAGGTTGATATCTCTCTAAATGTTTGATCTATACAAATTCAACCCCACATGTCTTGATCAGTAACGATAGGTGCCAAGAAACAGGGTCCACTAAGCCCTGTGCAAGTCCCCTCCTTTATTTCAAGAGTATCAAATGATTATTGAAGGGTAGCTTTTCCTAGAGGTTGACAAAACAATTTCCCTTTACTAGTTGTTGATAGGAAAAAAAAACCACTTGTGTTCTTATTTATATTCATCTCTCTTTTAAATATAACTTCAATATAGAGAGTTGATTGAAGCACATTGAGAAGCCATTTAGAAGATAAAGTCAGTAAATAGAGTTTTATTTTCATCCGGGAGATTTCACCTGATGAACTTATTTTGTAGGAAAGGTAACAATGCAATGAATGATATCAGATATAAGTTGCAAAATCCGGCAAGTAGTCAGGCTAAAAATGACACTCTGAGGCTTCTGGGAGCCTCTCTAGCTGCATTCCTTTTGTATTATCCAGATCCCCCAATAAGATACACTATTTATCTTTGTTTTCTTTGTTCTATAATTTTAAAAAATGTGTGAATTATCTTGTCATGTAGTGAAGTCCCAGGTGTCCTTGAAATGATATAAAATAGTTTATCAATCACCTGGGCAGCTATTAGAAGACACACATGATTTTAGCCAGAAAAGATGCTGTCTTTGGACACATGAAAACCCTGATGAAAGTCCAGAGGCCTAAGCCTTCAGCCCCACATGACTAAACTGTCATCACAACTGTCACAAGTCTCCTGAAAGTAGTAATGGTCACAACTGCCTGCTGGAGTCACTCAACAATTTTACCACCAAGTAGGACCCAGTAAAACTGCAGAGGGGCCCAAGGGAGTGTTCTAGCCATGATGTGTCCATGAGGGACTTCTCTCTTCAGTAGGAAAGTCTGCATTCATAGACCTAACCATGCCTATGCTCTTATCTGCTACAAATAAGGAGAAGCTTCCTGTTGCCCACAGTGTGGCCTCCCTTTTCTTCTTTGTAACCTTCTCCATTGGCTTGGCTCTTGGAGGTATTAGAACTCCTGAAAAAGGCACAAAGCCTCATCCCAGAAGAGTCTCTAAAAGCTGAGCATGTGAGCACTGGAAAGAGAGCCTATGACAGAGTACTTACTCAGAAGCATTTTTTCCATCCTCAGTATTGCAGGAGAACAGAGACGTCACCATTTAGCATGGGGTGCTAAATTCTCCTCCAGAGCCTTCCTGTGTTCAGCTCTATTTGTTTAGATGGCATGAGGAAACAAATGGCCTGTGGGATGCTAGAGATGGCAACTGCTTCTAAGTCTTGAGGGTTTCTCTCTAGAGACTCATCTAAAACATCTTATGGTACAGTGCTAGCCCATAGTGACCTGAAAGAATTAATCCAATCACTTAACATGGATGGCACCCTAAAGAATGAGATCTTGGAGAAAGAGAGGGAGGAATGTCCTTGAATGTTGAACCTCATTTGAGGAGAAAACCCTGCAATCCCAGAACAAAGAAGGCTGGGGAAGGAAAGGAAGCCTTCCCAGAATGCCCAGTTTCTCAGCAGGATTTTCTTTTCACCCAATGACTCAAATTCCTCTCAGCCAGCAAGAGTATCCTGGCTGGCTGCCTGTCCTCTCATGAAATTGGGTGGATTTAAGTTGAAGTTTTATGATGTAACTCAGGAACCCTCTTTTGCTCTCTTACTGTGCTTGGTGACATCTGAACCCTTGGGGCTTCTAAATAAGCCTTTGCTCACCAAAAGTAGCCATGAATGAAGCAGGCATTAGGCCTAGTAGCTCATTTTACTACAGATGTTCCCACTGTGATCACTGGCCACCACGACAACTCAAAGCTATCCCAAGCAGAAGCCACCATGGACCTGGGTGGTAAGTAGGGTTCCCTGGGGCCATATTGGATAATCAGTGTAAGATTATAAAAGATCTGGTCTGCCATGTGCTGTATGTGGGCATGGGACACCCAGAGCAAAGGAAGATGCTGAGCCAGGAGCCTCCACTGCTCATTGTGTGTAGCTTAAATGTTTGAAACCAAAAGGAAAGAAGTGAGGCTCAAAGTTTATATATACTTTTTGAGCCTCTATTGGGCCTCTTTCTTGTGTGGGATCATGGTTTCCATAGACTTAATGGTCTTAGTAGGCTGGAGAACCAATGTGCCTAATGCCTGCTTCCTTCATGGCTACTTTTGGTGAGCAAAGGCTTATTTGGAAGCCCCAAGGGTCCAGATGTCTTGGTCTTGGTCTCCCTAGGTTGCCTAGGCTATTTTGCAAATCCTCATTTCAAGGGACCCTCCAGCCCCTGCATATGAGTAACTGGGAAGACAAATGATTGCCCTCGTCCAGCTAAAATCTTCGGTGCAAAGCTCTGTTGTTGTTGCTGCTGTTGTTTTTCCTTTTAAATGTCAGCTGTAAAAAGAGTGTGAAACTCCAGGTTAAAAAAAAAGTATAAAAAATTCTTCATTTAATTTTTTTAAATGCAGGAAAGCTTCAAAAACAAACAAGCACGCAGCTCACTCCCCCACCCCACCCCCAGAACCACTCACAAAGAACTGCTAATGAAAGCGGTTATTTTAGAACAAGCCTTGGACATTCTTCACACAGTCTTTTAATTAATTGATTCTAAGGACTGCGGTGAAAATCCATTTTAAGCACAGAGAAAAAATCACTACCTTCACCCACTGGCAGGCTTTGGCACACTCATTTAGAAATGTCTGGTTTATTCATCTTAAGGAAAACACCAGGCTCCGGATTGTTTTGGAAACCATGGACTCAAATGAGAAAGAGATCGTGGTCTGTGACAATGTAGTGCCATGGGAGTTGGGAGAAGATACTTTAAACGTTTCTAATTACTGTTGGCAGAAGTCAAACTGAATGCAAAACTTTAAGGTGTAGCCTTGGGTTCAGTGTTCTGGCCTCTTATATTTCATGTGTGATACAGAGAACACTTCAGGTCTAACCAACATTCTGTTCATCACAGTGACGCCTGACTTTCACCTAAAAAGTTGATGGCTTTGGCACAGCAATACAACAGATGGGTTGTTGTTCGTTTTTTAAGCAGATGGGCTGTTGCGTGTAATTTTAAAAACACGGTTGCTCTTTCAAGAGCTCTACCCGAGCTCTCTCAACCTTTTGTGGCCAGCTCTGCCAAGCTGCTAAGAACCAGCTCAGCTTCACTTAGCTCCACCAATCCGCTAGATTTTGTGGTCTCACTCAGCTCCACCATGGTTTGAACACCAGGAACTGCGCTCCCCAGTTACCCCGAGACCTTACATGGTTTGTGCTCCTCCCTCCAAAGCCTGGTCAAAAAGCCCTTTCTCTATCTCTTTCCCTCCTCTTCCTTCTGGGACCCAGAATTCTCACCTCTTTACCTTTGCCCAGTAATTGGCTTCTTCCTTCTTTATTGGCATAATCCAGAAACAATTAGGGAACCAGATTTTAGCATCAGCTCCTCCCCTTACAATCCCCTTGGTAGTTTTATGACTGCTTTCTCTTGGCTCATTATGAAGTAGAATAAGACTAACTATTAGATACTGATTTATTGAACTACTGAGTGATTTACCTAAAGAACTGCTGGTTCTGTGCTATTGCCAGACATGAGGTCATGGAACAGATTGACCCAGACAAGTAGCTGAAACACAATATGCTGTTGCCCTTAGCAGCCTGATCACAAAAGCTTCACACCTGCCAAGGGTAAATATGCCTTCAAAAAGCAAAAGCCCCCAAACTGACGACCACTCATGCTTCTAGAAAACCCACTTGCTTACTCACCCCACACTGTGTTTTTTGAATATAAAATGAGAATGCAAAGCAGACCTGGGACTGAAGCCTTTTAGGAGCTGTCCTGGCTTCAGTTCAGTGGTCAAATCTCCTCTCTTTCTCTCTCACTGGTCTTGGGGTGTTAATTCCAGAGAGATTCCTACAACAATTCATTGAAGGCTCTGCCTTGTCTACTTACATAGCCCAGAAGACAGAGACTATCTATTGAGTTAGTGGACAGGACAACAAACTGCACATCCATCCTGCAGTGTAACCTCAGTGAATAGATCTGCTACAAGGAGGCAATTTTGACCAATTTAAATATACAAAATGGAGTTTGGTAGCTCAGTTGGTAGAGTGCTTGCATAACACGTGTGAAGCCCTGAATTTGATACCTATTGCCACATAAACTGGACATGGTGGTACAGACTCTGTTATCTCAGCACTCAGAAGGTAGAGGCAGGAAGATGAGGAGTTCAAGGTTATCCTTGACTAGCAATCCTAGGTCATCCTTGACTACATAGTGAGTTTGAAGCCAGCCTTGGGTACCTGAGATCCTCTCCGTAAAGAACAATGCGAGTAGGGAGATAGATAGCCCAGTCAGTATATTGCTTGCAGAACAAGCATGAGGATCTGAGTTTGGTCCCCACAGCTCAGAAAAAAAAGTTGGACTACAGTAGCACACAACAGTAATCCCCCCATCACTGGGAAGGTAAAAGCAGAAAAAATACCCCAGGTTATTCAGGCCGGTGAGGAACGCTCTATCAGTGAGCTCCAGATTGGAAATCTGTTTCAGGAAAATAAGGAGAAGTCCAGAGAAATATGTATGCCCACTGGACACCTCTATTTTATGCTTTGTGAGGTCTGTTTTAGTCTAAATGCTGAGCCTTCCCACTGTATTTGTGTGAGATTACCCATTCTGTTTACAGCTCTCAAACTAAACACCAAGCAATTGCTTCCTGGAAATGTCTCCCATTAGCAAAAGAGCTGAGATGATTCGCAAAGTGCTTGGCCTTTACCATTTGATGGTTGTCAGTAGTGACACAGAACCAGAAGAAAGTCACTGGGTGGCAGCCTCTGCTCTGCCAGGCTAGGATGCACACTCTTCCTATAGATCAGTTCATGCAGCTGCCTCTCCTGTATCATTGCTTCCTTAGTATTTACATGGAAGAGTAAATACTAACCAATAAACTTTGGACATTTGCCAGTATACAAGATAGATGAAAAATGATTAGAACTGACAAGGGAAAGAGAAGACTCAAGTCTAGTAAAGATAAGGATTCTTCCAAGCCTTCCCAATTAGTCAATGACAGACAGGCACTACCCCGCCCTGAGTTCTCTTAGCCCTAGCATATTCTATGGTTATTGTGATTTCTTATGGAAATCACATAAGATTTCGTAGAGATGATTGTCCGAAAGTTCCACCATCTATCTTTCAGAAATGGATGGAAAAATATAAGGCACCGTGGCTCAGAACTGTAATCTCAGCATTTCAGAAGCTCAGGCAGGAGGATTGTTGTGAGTTCAAGGCTAGCTTAGGCTACATAGTGAGTTCCATGCCACTCTGCGGTATAGAATGAGACTTTGTCTAAAACAAACAAACAAACAACAAAAATCAAACAAACAATAAGAAACCACAGAATCAACAACAACAAAATTAAAAACTAATTAGAACAAACAAAAGTAATTGCAGAGGTAGGGTGTAACTCAGTGTAGGGCTTACCTAGCACTCTCCAGATACCAGGGGCTTCCATTCCAACTGTGCAAAACCAAAACAAGCAACAACAACAAAAAGGAAGTCACCCCTTTTTAAATGCGAAAAAATAAGTCAGTAGGAAACCATGCCTTAGTCCTTGAAGATATTAAAATCAATTAGGATTTAAGTTGGCTTAGGAAAAGGAAGGGTGGTATTTAAATGACATGCTAAAATATCACCTATTTCCTAAGTTTTGCTTTAATTAACAGCAAACATTTCTAAGCCTTTACATGTAGTGCCTGCCCTTTAATGATGTAGCTCTGACTCTCAACTAACAGCCAGGAAAAAAAAAATACTAAGACCATGGATGCTGTGCCAAGTTTAGGGTCATTTCCTGAGAACACTCTAGAGCTCCAGTCAAGGGTTCCAGACCCAGAGGTCCACCTGTTTTGGCTCATGGCTCACAACGACACAGGCTGCATGCTGTTCGCTTGCCAAGCTGATCTGATCTCTCCTTCTGATGGTCTACATCACTCCTGAGAGCAGGTGCTTCCTGGATGCTAACTTCCGGAATCTTTCTCGTCACCACTGGAAACAGTTACTCTGTCCTTGCACTTTACAGCATCTTATCTGTCACTCCACTGCCCTGCTGATCACAGTAGTGACTAGGACCATCTTTGTTTTGGTTCCGCTCCCCCTTGCCCCCTCTCTCGCTATATATATATATTTTTTTTTAAATGATTCCTTTCAGGTATCTGTGACCTTTACATAACCGAGGACAGGGCTCTGCATGGTCCACGTGGCCCTAGAATATCTCTTGAATCAACAAATGACTAAATATATGTGACCGAAAGCAAACACTCACAGCTGCTACAAACCGTTTGCAAAAGAAAACACAACATATTTAAATGCGCTTACGGTTGAAAATCTTAATATAAGAAGAAACTCCACTTCTTATAAATGTGTGTGGATGGCTGTTATTCTTAGTGAGCATACTTTCCTGTCTAGAGGGTGGATTTATCGGTTGCTCTTGGAAATTGCTTTGTGTTGGAGAACATAACTGATAGGAACATGCCTCTGTTGCCTCCAAGAGTCCTATTTCAAGCACCACAAAGACACTTAGGATAATGTGAGTTTCTCAGCACGCAGCTACCACCAACAGGGCCTGGGAAAGTTTATTTGCTGAAGGTTGAAAAGCAAGGTAAAGCAGACATCAAAACTGGCTGTGAATGTCAAATGAGGCTTATGTGTTTGTGTATGTTGTAAAGACGCATGTCCCCACAGGTAACTGGTTATCTTTCAGTCACTGTGCTTAAAATCAACATCTAGAAAACAATTCAAACTAAAACTATAGGGTTTAAAGATTTTACATGAAAATGTCATTAGCTTAGCCTAACCTTTGTGCAGAATGCCCTGTAATGAAAGTAATTATTTGTTGAGGTATGTGGTTTAGGAGTCAAGGGACTACGGAAAAGAAACAAGCTTGATCTTTTCGCCTTGTGTATTTCTATACGTGCACCACACATATAGCTGCTGCACTCAAAGGCCAGGACAGTGTGTCAGATCTCCCTGGAATAGAGCTACAGATAGTTGTGAACCACATAGTGGATCCTGGGAACTGAACAGGGTCCTCTGCAAGAGGATTACATACCTTGAATGGCTGAACCATCTCTCCTGTTCACTCTTGTTCTGTCTTTAAGGCTTAATGATTATGGGCAAGTACAAAAATGCTTAGCTATTGGTCAAAGAGTCAGATTTTAAAGAACGAAGGCATGCAGATTTGAATGGCTAGATACTGAATAATTAAGAATTGCTTGCACGATATACAACAATTGTCAGTTATTTTTAGTTGAGTGTTTAAGTAAACGCTGACTGAGAAACACAAATTCTACTCCTCACATACTTAGGTGGCAGTTGTGACGTTCCCCTCATCTCTCTTTTTTTTTTTTTTGTATTTCTTTTTTTTAAAAATTAGGTAATTTCCTCAATTACATTTCCAATGCTATCCAAAAAGTCCCCAATACACTCCCCCCCCAGTCCCCCACCCACCCACCCCCACCCCTTGGCACTGGCATTCCCCTGTACTGGGGCATATAAAGTTGGCAAGTCCAGTGGGCCTCTCTTTCCAGTGTTGGCCTACTACGCCATTTTTGATACAAATGCAGCTAGAGACAAGAGCTCTGGGGTACTGGTTAGTTCATAATAATGATCCACCTATGGGGTTGCAGTTCCCTTTAGCTCCTTGGGTAATTTCTCTAGCTCCTCCATTGGGGGCACTGTGATCCATCCAATAGCTGACTGTGACCATCCACTTCTGTGTTTGCTAGGCCCCGGCATTGTCTCACAAGAGACAGCTATATCTGGGTCCTTTCAGCAAAATCTTGCTAATATATGCAATGGTGTCAGTGTTTGGAAGCTGATTATGGGATGGATCCCTGGATATGGCAGTCTTTAGATGGTCCATCCTTTCTTCACAGCTCCAAACTTTATCTCTGTAACTCTTTGCATGGGTGTTTTGTTCCCAATTCCAAGAAGGGGCACAGTGTCCACACTTTGGTCTTCGTTCTTCTTCAGTTCATGCGTTTAACAAATTGTATCTTATATCTTGGGTATCCTAAGTTTTGGGGCTAATATCCACTTATCAGTGAGTACATATTGTGTGAGTTCCTTTGTGAATATGTTACCTCACTCAGAATGATGCCCTCCAGATCCATCCATTTGCCTAGGAATTTCATAAATTCATTCTTTTTAATAGCTGAGTAGTACTCCATTGTGTAAATGTACCACATTTTCTGTATCCATTCCTCTGTTGAGGGGCATCTGGGTTCTTTCCAGCTTCTGGCTATTATAAATAGGGCTGCTATGAACATAGTGGAGCATGTGTTCTTCTTACCGGTTGGAACATTTTCTGGATATATGCCCAGGAGAGGTATTGCTGGATCCTCCGGTAGTACTATGTCCAATTTTCTGAGGAACAGCCAGACTGATTTCCAGAGTGGTTGTACAAGTTTGCAATCCCACCAACAATGGAGGAGTGTTCCTCTTTGTCCACATCCTCGCCAGCATCTGCTGTCACCTGAATTTTTGATCTTAGCCATTCTGACTGGTGTGAGGTGGAATCTCAGGGTTGTTTTGATTTGCATTTCCCTGATGATTAAGGATGTTGGACATTTTTTCAGGTGCTTCTCTGCCATTCGGTATTCCTCAGGTGAGAATTCTTTGTTCAGTTCTGAGCCCCATTTTTAACGGGGTTATTTGATTTTCTGGAGTCCACCTTCTTGAGTTCCTTATATATATTGGATATTAGTCCCCTATCTGATTTAGGATAGGTAAAGATCCTTTCCCAATCTGTTGGTGTTCTTTTTGTCTTATTGACGGTGTCTTTTGCCTTGCAGAAGCTTTGCAACTTTATGAGGTCCCATTTATCGATTCTCGATCTTACAGCGCAAGCCTTTGCTGTTCTATTCAGGATTTTTTTCCCTGTGCCCATATCTTCGAGGCTTTTCCCTACTTTCTCCTCTATAAGTTTCAGTGTCTCTGGTTTTATGTGAAGTTCCTTAATCCACTTAGATTTGACCTTGGTACAAGGAGATAGGAACGGATCAATTTGCATTCTTTTACATGATAACCGCCAGTTGTGCCAGCACCATTTGTTGAAAATGCTGTCTTTTTTCCACTGGATGGTTTTTGCTCCCTTGTCAAAGATCAAGTGACCATATGTATGTGGGTTGATCTCAGGGTCTTCAATTCTGTTCCATTGGTCTACTTGTCTGTCGTTATACCAGTACCATGCAGTTTTTATCACAATTGCTCTGTAGTACAGCTTTAGGTCAGGCATGGTGATTCCTCCAGAGGTTCTTTTATCCTTGAGAAGAGTTTTTGCTATCCTAGGTTTTTTGTTGTTCCAGATGAATTTGCAGATTGCCCTTTCCAATTCGTTGAAGAATTGAGTTGGAATTTTGATGGGGATTGCATTGAATCTGTAGATTGCTTTTGGCAAGATAGCCATTTTTACAATGTTGATCCTGCCAATCCATGAGCATGGGAGGTTTTTCCATCTTCTGAGATCTTCTTTAATTTCTTTCTTCAGGGACTTGAAGTTCTTGTCATACAGATCTTTCACTTCCTTAGTTAGAGTCACGCCAAGGTATTTTATATTGTTTGTGACTATTGAGAAGGGTGTTGTTTCCCTAATTTCCTTCTCTGCTTGTTTATCCTTTGTGTACAGAAAGGCCATTGACTTGCTTGAGTTAGTTTTATATCCAGCTACTTCACCGAAGCTATTTATCAGGCTTAGGAGTTCTCTGGTGGAATTTTTAGGGTCACTTATGTATACGATCATATCATCTGCAAAAAGCGATATTTTGACTTCATCTTTTCTGATTTGTATCGCCTTGATCTCCTTTTGTTGTCTAATTGCTCTGGCTAGGACTTCAAGTACAATGTTGAATAGGTAGGGAGAGAGTGGGCAGCCTTGTCTAGTCCCTGATTTTAGTGGGATTGCTTCCAGCTTCTCACCATTTACTTTGATGTTGGCTACTGGTTTGCTGTATATTGCTTTTATCATAGTTAGGTATGGGCCTTGAATTCTAGATTTTTCCAAGACTTTTATCATCAATGGGTGTTGGATTTTGTCAAATGCTTTTTCAGCATCTAACGAGATAATCATGTGGTTTTTGTCTTTGAGTTTGTTTATATAATGGATTACATTGATGGATTTTTGTATATTGAACCATCCTTGCATCCCTGGGATGAAACCTACTTGGTCAGGATGGATGATTGTTTTGATGTGTTCTTGGATTCGGTTAGCGAGAACTTTATTGAGGATTTTTGCATCAATATTCATAAGGGAAATTGGTCTGAAGTTCTCTATTTTTGTTGGGTCTTTATGTGATTTAGGTATCAGAGTAATTGTGGCTTCATAGAATGAGTTGGGTAGAGTACCTTCTGATTCTATTTTGTGGAATAGTTTGTGAAGAACTGGGATTAGTTCTTCTTTGAAGGTTTGATAGAACTCTGCACTAAACCCATCTGGTCCTGGGCTTTTCTTGGTTGGGAGACTATTAATGACTGCTTCTATTTCTTTAGGGAATATGGGACTGTTTAGATCATTAACCTGATCTTGATTTAACTTTGGTACCTGGTATCTGTCTAGAAACTTGTCCATTTCATCCAGGATCTCCAGTTTTGTTGAGTATAGCCTTTTGTAGAATGATCTGATGGTGTTTTGGATTTCTTCTGGGTCTGTTGTTATGTCTCCCTTTTCATTTCTGATTTTGTTAATTAGAGTACTTTCCCTATGCCCTCTAGTGAGTCTGGCTAAGGGTTTATCTATCTTGTTGATTTTCTCAAAGAACCAGCTCCTCGATTGGTTGATTCTTTGAATTGTTCTTCTTGTTTCCGCTTGGTTGATTTCACCCCTGAGTTTGATTATTTCTTGCCGTCTACTCCTCTTGGGTGAATTTGCTTCCTTTCGTTCTAGAGCTTTTAGGTGTGTTGTCAAGCTGCTAATGTGTGCTCTCTCTAGTTTCTTTTTGGCGGCACTCAGAACTATGAGTTTTCCTCTTAGAAATGCTTTCAGTGTGTCCCATAAGTTTGGGTATGTTGTGGCTTCATTTTCATTAAACTCCAGAAAGTCCTTAATTTCTTTCTTTATTCCTTCCTTGACCAAGGTATCATTGAGTGTTGTTTAGTTTCCACGTGTGTGTTGGCTTTCTATTATTTATTTTGTTATTGAAGATCAGTCTTAGTCCATGGTGATCTGATAGGGTGCATGGGACAATTTCAATATTTTTGTATATATTGAGGCTTGTTTTGTGACCAATTATGTGGTCAATTTTGGAGAAGGTACCATGAGGTGCTGAGAAGAAGGTATATCCTTTCATTTTAGGATAAAATGTTCTGTAGATATCTGTCAGATTCATTTGTTTCATAACCTCTGTTAGTTTCACTGTGTCCCTGTTTAGTTTCTGTTTCCATGATCTGTCCATTGGTGAAAGTGGTGTGTTGAAGTCTCCCACTATTATTGTGTGAGGTGCAATGTGTGCTTTGAGCTTTACTAAAGTATCTTTAATGAATGAGGCTGCCCTTGTATTTTGCGCATAGATATTCAGAATTGATAGTTCCTCTTGGAGGATTTTACCTTTGATGAGAATGAAGTGCCCTTCCTTGTCTTTTTTGATGACTTTGGGTTGGAAGTCAATCTTATCAGATATTATAATGGCTACTCCAGCTTGTTTCTTCATGCCATTTGCTTGGAAAGTTGTTTTCCAGCCTTTCATTCTGAGGTAGTGTCTATCTTTTTCTCTGAGATGAGTTTCCTGTAAGCCGCAAAATGTTGGGTCCTGTTTCTGTAGCCAGTTTTTTAGTCTATGTCTTTTTATTGGGGAGTTGAGTCCATTGATATTAAGAGATATTAGGGAGAAGTAATTGTTGCTTCCTTTTATTTTTGTTGTTAGAGTTGGTGTTCTGTTTTTGTGGCTGTCTTCTTTTAGGTTTGTTGAGGGATTACCTTCTTGCTTTTTCTAGGACGTGGTTTCCGTCCTTGTATTGGTTTTTTTCTGTTATTATCCTTTGAAGTGCTGGATTCGTGGAAAGATAATGTGTGAATTTGGTTTTATCG
This sequence comes from Mus caroli, assembly GCF_978045245.1. Taxonomy (NCBI): domain Eukaryota; kingdom Metazoa; phylum Chordata; class Mammalia; order Rodentia; family Muridae; genus Mus; species Mus caroli. Next base: position 5,717,884 of record NW_028227264.1, read on the forward strand.
TGGAATACTTTGGTTTCTCCATCTATGGTAATTGAGAGTTTGACTGGGTATAGTAGCCTGGGCTGGAAATTGTGTTCTCTTAGTTTCTGTATAACATCTGTCCAGGCCCTTCTGGCTTTCATAGTCTCTGGTGAAAAATCCGGTGTAATTCTGATAGGCTTGCCTTTATATGTTACTTGACCTTTTTCCCTTACTGCTTTTAGTATTCTATCTTTATTCTATCTTTATTTAGTGCATTTGTTGTTCTGATTATTATATGTAGGAAGGAATTTCTTTTCTGGTCCAGTCTATTTGGAGTTCTGTAAGCTTCTTGTATGTTCATGGGCATCTCTTTCTTTAGGTTTGGGAAGTTTTCTTCTATAATTTTGTTGAATATATTTGCTGGTCCTTTGAGTTGAAAATCTTCATTCTCATCTACTCCTATTATCCGTAGGTTTGGTCTTCTTATTTTGTCCTGGATTTCCTGGATATTTTGAGTTAGGATCTTTTTGGATTTTGTATTTTCTTTGATTGTCATGCCAATATTCTCTATAGAGTCTTCTGCACCTGGGATTCTCTCTTCCATCTCTTGTATTCTGTTGCTGCTGCTTATCTATGGTTCCAGATTTCTTTCCTAGTGTTTCTATCTCCAGTGTTGCCTCAATTTGGGTTTTCTTCATTGTTTCTACTTCACTTTTTAGGTCTTGGATGGTTTTATTCAATTCCATCACCTGTTTGGTCTGGTTTTCCTGCAATTCTTTAATGGATTTTTGTGCTTCCTCTTTAATGTCTTCTACCTGTTTAGCAGTGTTCTCATGCAATTCTTTAAGGGATTTTTGTGCTTCCTCTTTAATGTCTTCTACCTGTTTAGCAGTGTTCTCCTGCAATTCTTTAAGGGATTTTTGTACTTCCTCTTTAATGTCTTCTACCTGTTTAGCAGTGTTCTCCTGCAATTCTTTAAGGGATTTTTGTGCTTCCTCTTTAATGTCTTCTACCTGTTTACCAGTGTTCTTTTGTATTTCTTTAAGTGTGTTATTAAAGTCCTTCTTGATGTCCTCTACCATCATCGTGAGATATGCTTTTAGAACCGGGTCTAGCTTTTCGGTGTGTTGGGGTGCCCTGGACTGGGCGAAGTTGGAGTGCTGGGTTCTGATGATGGTGAGTGGTCTTGGTTTCTGTTAGTAAGATTCTTATGTTTACCTTTCGCCATCTGGTAATCTCTGGGATTAGTTGTTATTGTTGTCACTGTTTAAAGATTGGAGCAGACTCTGTGTTCCACTCACCAGAAGTCTGAATATCCTGTGGCGGGTGTTGTGGGTAGCTGGCGGGTGTCAGCAGACCCTGCGCTCTAGCTACCCAGGTGCTCTTCAGATTGGAAGAGGCTTGTGGCCCTACTCAGGCCAGATTTCTGCCTCCCCAACCAAAGCAGTCTCAGGTCCCACGCGATTGGACTGGAGCAGAAGCTGTGTACCACTCACCAGAAGTCTCAAAATCCTGTGGCAGGTGTTGTGGGTAGCTGGCGGGTGTCAGCCGACCCTGCGCTCTAGCTACCCAGGTGCTGGTCAGACCCGAAGAACTCCCCTCATCTCTTGAGTCTGCATCCCAGGAACCCTCTTCTACCTTCTTCTCTACACTGCCAGAGGTGCTTTAGTTTCTCTTGCCAATTATTCACTTCCAAGCCTCTGGTCTCCCTATAGCAGTGTGCTTTCCTTTGGGGGACGTGTGTGTGTGTGTGTGTGTGTGTGTGTGTGTGTGTGTGTGTTCAGACAAAGCCTATTCAATCTTCAAGGCCAACTCTAGTTCTGTCCACTAAAGAATTTAGTATTCCACGCCTTACATATACTCTGCATTACACTTCAATAGATTTTCTACACCCATGTCTGCATTTATCTATAGCATGAATCTTCTGTTGTTACTGGATCCTCACAAGTTCATGACATTCTATGTTTGATTGTTCTTTTGGACAGTCTTGACTTCCTCTCTCATGATCATTGCTCTCAATGTTTTCTGACCTTTCCCTTCCTTCCCAAATCTTTCGTCATATATATCCTAAGTTATAAATATATGTGTGTGTGTGTATAATCCTAACATAAATCATATGTTTTACCAAGAACCAACACAATATATTCTTTTCTTTTACATGAATTAGAAAACATAGAATATACCTTTAAGTTTTGTAAGATAATACACAGTTTTTAATTCTTTTTTTTCATTTTCTTCTTTTTGTTTATTAGATAGTTTCTTTTTTTTTTAAATTTTTAATATTTTTATTACATATTTTCCTCAATTACATTTCCAATGCTATCCCAAAAGTCCCCCATAGCGCCCCCCACTTCCCTACCCACCCATTCCCATTCTTTTGGCCCTGGCATTCCCCTATATTGGGGCATATAAAGTTTGCAAGTCCAATGGGACTCTCTTTCCAGTGATGGCCAACTAGGCCATCTTTTGATACATATGCAGCTACAGACAAGAGCTCCGGGGTACTGGTTAGTACATCATGTTGTTCCAACAATAGGGTTGCAGATCCCTTTAGCTCCTTGGGTACTTTCTCTAGCTTCTCCATTGGGAGCCCTGTGATACATCCAATAGCTGACTGTGAGCATCCACTCCTGTGTTTGCTAGGCCCCTGAATCGTCTCACAAGAGACAGCTATATTTGGGTCCTTTCAGCAAAATCTTGCTAGTGTATGCAATGGTGTCAGCGTTTAGAAGCTGATTATGGGATGGATCCCTGGATACAGCAGTCTCTAAATGGTCCATCCTTTCATCACAGGTACGAACTTTGTCTCTGTAAATCCTTCCCTGGGTGTTTTGACCCAATTCTAAGAAGTGGCACAGTGTCCACACTTTGGTCTTCATTCTTCTTGAGTTTCATGCGTTTAGCAAATTGTATCTTATATCTTGGGTATCCTAAGTTTTGGGCTAATATTCACTTATCAGTGAATACATATTGTGTGAGTTCTTTTGTGATTGTGTTACCTCACTCAAGATGATATCCTCCAGGTCCATCCATTTGCCTAGGAATTTCATAAATTCATTCTTTTTAATAGCTGAGTAGTACTCCATTGTGTAAATGTACCATAATTTCTGTATACATTCCTCTGTTGAGGGGCATCTGGGTTCTTTCCAGCTTCTGGCTATTAAAAATAGGGCTGCTATGAACATAGTGGAGCATGTGTCCTTTTTACCGGTTGGAACATCTTCTGGATATATGCCCAGGAGAGATATACTCCTGGATCCTCCGGTAGTACTATGTCCAATTTTCTGAGGAACCGCCAGACTGATTTCAAGAGTGGTTGTACAAGCTTGCAATCCCACCAACAATGGAGGAGTGTTCCTCTTTGTCCACATCCTCGCCAGCATCTGCTGTCACCTGAATTTTTGATCTTAGCCATTCTGACTGGTATGAGGTGGAATCTCAGGGTTGTTTTGATTTGCATTTCCCTGATGATTAAGGATGTTGAACATTTTTTCAGGTATTTCTCTGCCATTCGGTATTCCTCAGGTGAGAATTCTTTGTTCAGTTCTGAGCCCCATTTTTTAATGGGGTTATTTGACTTTCTGGAGTCCACCTTATTGAGTTCTTCATATATATTGGATATTAGTCCCTTATCTGATTTAGGATAGGTGAAGATCCTTTCCCAATCTGTTGGTGGTTTTTTTGTCTTATTGATGGTGTCTTTTGCCTTGCAGAAGCTTTGCAGTTTCATGAGGTCCCACTTGTCAAATCTCGATCTTACAGCACAAGCCATTGCTGTTCTATTCAAGAATTTTTCCCCTGTGCCCATATCTTCAAGGCTTTTCCCCACTTTCTCCTCTATAAGTTTCAGTGTCTCTGGTTTTATGTGAAGTTCCTTGATCCACTTAGACTTGACCTTAGTACAAGGAGATAGGAATGGATCGATTCGCATTCTTCTACATGTTAACAACCAGTTGTGCCAGCACCATTTGTTGAAAATGCTGTCTTTCTTCCACTGGATGTTTTTAGCTCCCTTGTCGAAGATCAAGTGACCGTAGGTGTGTGGATTCATTTCTGGGTCTTCAATTCTATTCCATTGGTCTATTTGTCTGTCACTATACCAGTACCACGCAGTTTTTATCACAATTGCTCTGTAGTAAAGCTTTAGTTCCGGCATGGTGATTCCACCAGAGGTTCTTTTATCCTTGAGAAGAGTTTTTGCTATCCTGGATTTTTGTTATTCCAGATGAATTTGCAGATTGAACTTTCTAATTCGTTGAAGAATTGAGTTGGAATTTTGATGGGGATTGCATTGAATCTGTAGATTGCTTTTGGCAAGATAGCCATCTTTACAATGTTGATCCTGCCAATCCATGAGCATGGGAGATCTTTCCATCTTCTGAGATCTTCTATAATTTCTTTCTTCAGAGACTTGAAGTTTTTATTATACAGATCTTTCACTTCCTTAGTTAGAGTCACGCCAAGATATTTTATATTATTTGTGACTATTGAGAAGGGTGTTGTTTCCCTAATTTCTTTCTCGGCCTGTTTATTTTTTGTGTAGAGAAAGGCCATTGATTTGTTTGAGTTAATTTTATATCCAGCTACTTCACCGAAGCTGTTTATCAGGTTTAGGAGTTCTCTGGTGGAATTTTTAGGGTCACTTATATATACTATCATATCATCTGCAAAAAGTGATATTTTGACTCCATCTTTTCCAATTTGTATCCCTTTGATCTCCTTTTGTTGTCTAATTGTTCTGGCTAGGACTTCAAGTACAATGTTGAATAGGTATGGAGAAAGTGGACAGCCTTGTCTAGTCCCTGATTTTAGAGGGATTGCTTCAAGCTTCTCACCATTTACTTTGATGTTGGCTACTGGTTTGCTGTAGATTGCTTTTATCATGTTTAGGTATGGGCCTTGAATTCCTGATCTTTCCAAGACTTTTATCATGAATGGGTGTTAGATCTTGTCAAATGCTTTTTCCGCATCTAACGAGATGACCATGTGGTTTTTGTCTTTGAGTTTGTTTATATACTGGATTACGTTGATGGATTTCCGTATATTGAACCATCCCTGCATCCCTGGGATGAAACCTACTTGGTCAGGATGGATGATTGTTTTGATGTGTTCTTGGATTCGGTTAGCAAGAACTTTATTGAGGATTTTTGCATCAATATTCATAAGGGATATTGGTCTGAAGTTTTCTATCTTTGTTGGGTCTTTTTGTGGTTTAGGTATCAGAGTAATTGTGGCTTCATAGAATGAGTTGGGTAGAGTACCTTCTGTTTCTATTTTGTGGAATAGTTTGTGAAGAACTGGGATTAGATCTTCTTTGAAGGTCTGATAGAACTCTGCACTAAACCCATCTGGTCCTGGGCTTTTTTTTTAGTTGGGAGACTATTAATGACTGCTTCTATTTCTTTGGGGGATATAGGGCTGTTTAGATCATTAACCTGATCTTGATTCAACTTTGGTACCTGGTATCTGTCTAGGAACTTCTCCATTTCATCCAGGTTCTCCAGTTTTGTTGAGTATAGCCTTTGGTAGAAGGATCTGATGGTGTTTTGGGTGTCTTCAGGATCTGTTGTTATGTCTCCTTTTTCATTTCTGATTTTGTTAATTAGGATGTTTTCCCTGTGCCCTCTACTGAGTCTGGCTAAGGGTTTATCTATCTTGTTGATTTTCTCAAAGAACCAGCTCCTTGATTGGTTGATTCTTTGAATAGTTCTTCCTGTTTCCACTTGGTTGATTTCGCCCCTGAGTTTGATTATTTCCTGCCGTCTACTCCTCTTGGATGAATTTGCTTTCTTTTGTTCTAGTGCTTTTAGGTGTGTTGTCAAGCTGCTAATGTGTGCTCTCTCTAGTTTCCTTTTGGAGGCACTCAGAGCTATGAGTTTTCCTCTTAGAAATGCTTTCATTGCGTCCCATAAGTTTGGGTATGTTGTGGCTTCATATTCATTGAACTCTAAAAAGTCCTTAATTTCTTTCTTTATTCCTTCCTTGACCAAGGTATCATTGAGAAGAGTGTTGTTCAGTTTCCACGTGAAGGTTGGCTTTCTATTATTTATTTTGTTATTGAAGATCAGCCTTAGTCCATGGTGATCTGATAGGATGCATGGGACAATTTCAATATTTTTGTATCTGTTGAGGCCTGTTTTGTGACCAATTATGTGGTCAATTTTGGAGAAGGTACCATGAGGTGCTGAGAAGAAGGTATATCCTTTTGTTTTAGGATAGAATGTTCTGTAGATATCTGCCAGATCCATTTGATTCATAATTTCTCTTAGTTTCACTGTGTCCCTGTTTAGTTTCTGTTTCCATGATCTGTCCATTGGTGAAAGTGGTGTGTTGAAGTCTCCCACTATTATTGTATGAGGTGCAATGTGTGCTTTGAGATTTACTAAAGTTTCTTTAATGAATGTGGCTGCCTTTGTATTTGGAGCATAGATATTCAGGATTGATAGTTCCTCTTGGAGGATTTTACCTTTGATGAGTATGAAGTGTCCCTCCCTGTCTTTTTTAATGACTTTGGGTTGGAAGTCAATCCTATCAGATATTAGAATGGCTACTCCAGCTTGTTTCTTCATACCATTTGCTTGGAAAGTTGTTTTCCAGCCTTTCATTCTGAGGTAGTGTCTATCTTTTTCTCTGAGATGAGTTTCCTGTAAGCAGCAAAATGTTGGGTCTTGTTTGTGTAGCCAGTTTGTTAGTCTATGTCTTTTTATCGGGGAGTTGAGTCCATTGATATTAAGAGATATTAAGGAAAAGTAATTGTTGTTTCCTTTTATTTTTGTTGTTAGAGTTGGTGTTCTGTTTTTGTGGCTGTCTTCTTTTAGGTTTGTTGAGGGATTACCTTCTTGTTGTTTCTAGGGTGTGGTTCCTGTCCTTGTATTGGTTTTTTTCTGTTATTATCCTTTGAAGGGCTGGATTTGTGGAGAGATAATGTGTGAATTTGGTTTTGTCGTGGAATACTTTGGTTTCTCCATCTATGTTAATTGAGAGTTTGGCTGGGTATAGTAGCCTGGGCTGGAATTTGTGTTCTTTTAGTGTCTGTATAACATCCATCCAGGATCTTCTGGCTTTCATAGTCTTGGTGAAAAATCTGGTGTAATTCTAATAGGCTTGCCTTTATATGTTACTTGGCCTTTTTCTCTTACTTCTTTTAGTATTCTATCTTTATTTAGAGCATTTGTTGTTCTGATTATTATGTGTCGGGAGGTATTTCTTTTCTGGTCCAGTCCATTTGGAGTTCTGTAGGCTTCTTGTATGTTCATGGGCATCTCTTTCTTTAGATTTGGGAAGTTTTCTTCTATAATTTTGTTGAAGATGTTTACTGGTCCTTTGAGTTGAAAATCTTCATTCTCATCCACTCCTATTATCCGTAGGTTTGGTCTTCTCATTGTGTCCTGTATTTCCTGGATGTTTTGAGTTAGGATCTTTTTGCATTTTCCATTTTCCTTGATTGTTGTGCCGATGTTCTCTATGGAATCTTCTGCACCTGAGATTCTCTCTTCCATCTCTTGTATTCTGTTGCTGATGCTGGTATCTATGGTTCCAGATTTCTTTCCTAGGGTTTCTATCTCCAGTGTTGCCTCATTTTGGGTTTTCTTTATTGTGTCTACTTTCCTTTTTAGGTCTAGTATGGTTTTGTTCATTTCCATCATCTGTTTGGATGTGTTTTCCTGTTTTTCTGTAAGGACTTCTACCTGTTTGATTATGTTATCCTGTTTTTCTTTAAGGATTTGTAACTCTTTAGCAGTGTTCTCCTGCAATTCTTTAAGGGATTTTTGTGCTTCCTCTTTACCGTCTTCTACCTGTTTACCAGTGTTCCTTTGTATTTCTTTAAGTGTGTTATTAAAGTCCTTCTTGAAGTCCTCTACCATCATCATGAGATATGCTTTTAGATCCGTGTCTAGCTTTTCCGGTGTGTTGGGGTGCCCTGGACTGGGCGAAGTGGGAGTGCTGGGTTCTGATGATGGTGAGTGGTCTTGGTTTCTGTTAGTAAGATTCTTATGTTTACCTTTCGCCATCTGGTAATCTCTGGGGTTAGTTGTTGTCATTGTCACTGTTTAAAGATTGGAGCAGAAGCTGTGTTCCACTCACCAGAAGTCTCAAAATCCTGTGGCAGGTGTCGTGGGTAGCTGGCTGGTGTCAGCCGACCCTGTGCTCTAGCTACCCCAGTGCTGTTCAGGCTGGAAGAGTCCTGTGGCCCTACTCAGGCCGGTTTTCTGTTTCCCTAATTAATGCAGTCTCAGGTCCCGCGCGCAATTGGATTGGAGCAGAAGCTGTGTTCCACTCACCAGAAGTCTTATGATCCTGTGGCGGGTGTTGTGGGTAGCTGGCGAGTGTCAGCCGACCCTGTGCCCTAGCTACCCCGGTGCTTTTCTGACCGGAAGAGGCTTGTGGCCCTACTCAGGCCGGATTTCTGCCTCCCCAACCAAAGCAGTCTCAGTTCCCGCGTGATTGGACTGGAGCAGAAGCTGTGTTCCACTCACCAGCAGTCTCAAGATCCTGTGGCGGGGGTCGTGGGTAGCTGGTGGGTGTCAGCCGAACCTGCGCTCTAGCTACCCCAGTGCTGGTCCGGCCGGAAGAGCGCAGTTTTTAATTCTTGTGTCTTCTATTCTCTGCTAGTGTGGGTTGTAAAATAATTGCTACTATGATTTGGATTGTCGTCTCCCAAACACCCTCAGCTTAGATGAAAGTCATCTCTTCTCCCCATTTCTTGTACACAGCTGTGTGTAATCCAATCCCAGCTTTCTATGGCCTCAGGAGGTACTGGACTATACAGAGGGCAGAATATTAACAGGGAGCAGGCATCCATCTGTGGAGCTTTCAGGGGATCCTCCCTCTCAGTGAGATGGTACTTTTTCTGGGACTACTGTTGGGGTGTTACCCACTCCTCCTTAAGTAATACCAATAAACCCACTGGGTCTCCAAGCCAGACTTTGGTGGCCTTGTCTTTGTCTGTCATTGGCATCCTATCTGTTCCAAATAGATATTTGTTTATTTAGTTCCAGGGAAAGTCATACAGACCTCCAAAATCAATTCAAAACAACCTTTTTCTCTTTATAAATTGATTTATCTTATGCATTTGTTACAGTTATGGAAAGCAAATTAACCCAAACACAGGCATAAATAATGAAGTTATATTTCCACCATGTCAGTCAGGGTTCTCTATGGAACAAAACTTATAGAATGAATTAATATATATCTATATATTAGTAAGGAATTTATTAGACTGGCTTATAGGCTGTGGTCTCGGTAGCCCAACAATGGCTGCCTTTTGACAGGAAGACCAAAAATCCAGTAGGTGTTCAGTTCACAAGACTGGATGTCCCAGCAGTTCCAGTTTGCTTCTGGAGTCCCAAAGAGGCCCCAGAGAACTGCCAGTTTTTAGTCCATGTTGGAATCCCAAAGAAGAAGTATATTTTAACACCATTGAAGAAGTGGGTTGGGATAGATGAACTTGCCAGTAAGAGTGAGGGCAAGCAGACAGAAAGCCAACTGTTGCCTTCTTCCATGTCCTTTCATGTGGGCTACCACCAGAAGATACCTCCTTAGGCGATCCAATCAAGAAAACTCCCTGGTAGGCATGCTCAGATGCTGGAGTGTTAGCTAATCCCAGATATAGTCAAGTTACAACCAAGACTAGTCACTACACTTACCTCATGGTATGTATACATATATACACACATACAAATTACATACATATATACATACGCATGTGTGTATATAGAGCTCGCATTTTAATGCATCTTATTTTAAGTGAATACATAGTAATTATACACATTTGTGGGGCACAGTGTGATAATTTAATGTAATATGTAACAATCAGACCAGAGCAGTATGTCTATCACCACTGTTATTTATTTTTTTCTTTGCACTGGGAATGTTCTTTTAGGAATTCTGATCTAGTTCATGGTTGTCAACTGTAGTCACCCTACTGGGCTGTAGAACATTATAAGTTACTCGTCTTCTCAGACTGTGCCCCGTACATCCTCTCTCCATCCTCCCGTGACTCACCCCTTCTCAGGCTCCAGTCACCACTGGCTGATTCTGTTTCTTTGAGATCAGTTTTCTAGCTTTACATGGAAGTAAGAACACATGGCGGTTGTCTTCCTGAGCCTGACATTTCACTTAACGTAATGCCATCCACATCAGATCACTGCAAAGAGCAGAATCCTGTTCTTTTGTGTGGCTGAGAGCAAGCTTATAATCATATGCCACATTCTCTCCATCCGTTCCCCTGCCAAGATGTATCTAGGCAGGCTCCATATTTCAGCTCTGTGACTAGTTCTGCAATAAAGAAGACATGCAGGTTTCTAAACTTTTGGATAAATACCATGTGGTAGTTGGTTTTAACTGTCAACTTGACACAATCCAAAATCACCCACAGAGGATATCCTGAGAAATGGTCTAGATGAGGTTGGCCTAGGGGAATGCATACGAGAGATTTTCTTAATTTTACTAAATAAATGGGAAGGCTTCCCTGGTAGTGGACAGGGCTGGGCCCTGAACTGAGCTGGCAGATAGTGCTCGTCCATTAGTGTGTTCACCTATGCTTGTGAGCACAGATGCACTGTGTGGCCAGCTGCCTCAAGCTTCTCCCACTGTAACCACTGACTACTGCGGCTGGAAACCACATTTTTCTTCCCGAAGATGCTTTGATCAGGGCATTTTCTCACCCCAACAGAAAAACAATGTAATAACGGATTTGCTGGGTTGCACCACGCACAGTTCTATTTCCAGTTTCTCAAGGAACCTCTGTGTTATTCTCTATTATCGTTACAGTAATTTCCATTCTCACAGTACAAAGAAGTCCCCTTTCTTCTGCATCCCCACTGGATTTGCCTTTTTGATAATCCCCACTGTTATTTCATTGTGGTTTGACTTTCATGTCCCTGAATCATAATCATTTTTCATATACATGTACAAAGGAAACATATCAAGGACATAATTCAATAACAAAATTAAAAACAACCCAATTAGAAAACACACCAAAGGCTTGGATATATGTGACCGGTCGAAAGTACACAGATGTGACATCACCTTTCCCTGTCATGAAAGTAGAACTGTGAGCCTTCTCTGCCCACCCACTAGGGGGCGCTACTCTGGGGAAAAAAAAAAGAATCAGCTGAAGTAGACCAACTGAAACGCCCTTGTGGGACCATGGTACAGCCTCTGCTGTGACCTAAAAGAGACATGAAGGGGTATATGGGAGGGTTCAGAGGGAGGGAAGATAAGGGGGAAATTATTTGTAAAAAAAACTTTAAAAATACTTTAAAACACTTTTAAAGAAAGAAAGAAAGAAGGAAGGAAGGAAGGAAGGAAGGAAGGAAGGAAAGAAAGAAAGAAAGAAAGAAAGAAAGAAAGAAAGAAAGAAAGAAAGAAAGAAAGAAAGAAAGAAAGAAAGTCAGGCTAGAGAGATGGCTCAGAGGTTAAGAGCACTGACTGCTCTTTCTGAGGTCCTGAGTTCAATTCCCAGCAACCACATGGTGGCTCACAACTATCTGTAATGGGATCTGATGCCCTCTTCTGCTGTGTCTGAAGATAGCTACAGTGTACTCATCATATATATCAAATACTTAAATAAAATCTTTTCTAAAAAAATAAAGTTAACCATGAGCTTCTTATATGAAGCAGGAGTCCACCTTCCTAGAGATTTGTGTTAAGAAAAAAATATACCAAGCCACAGACTTACACAGATGTTCATAGCAGCATTATTTATATTATTAGCCCTAATTGGAAATAATTCAAACAAAGGCCCATCAGTTTGTGGTTTTATACACACACACACACACACACACGCATACACACACACATGCATACACCCATGTACATGCACACACACAAAAACACACGTGCTCACCATGCTAAGTAAAAGATGCCAGATATAAAGCACTGTGTGGCTCTATTTACAAAAGTGTTCAGAAATGGCAGATGTCTGGAGCCAAGGCAGGCAGGGCAAGGAAGAAAGCTGCAGAAACCACAGGTGGGCATGCAGGAACTTCTGAAATGCTCTACTGAAGTGTTTTAACTTTAGTAAAAAGCCACTGAAACATACAGACACCATGTATATGCAATGGATAGATGTTATAACATGTAAATTATTCCTCTAAAAAGCCTACTTAAATGTTAAAAAAATAACGCTGGCTGATACCCACTAACTCGATTTCTTGATCTTCCGAATTGTGATCCAATTGTAAAACTATAGTGAGAATTCTGAAATTTTGGTTTCTTTAAAAATCACAAAAATATTGTAAGGACATGTTTTTTTGTTTTAATCCCAGATATGGGGATCTGTGGCTGCTTCAGACTGTCCATTGCAGCTATGATTTGCCTCGTGCTCTAGCAGAGGCATGGTTTTGCCATCTGCAGATAGTTTCTGTGATTGTGCTATGTGATGTTTGGAATTCTGGAAATTTTTCAGAGGGTACGTAAATGCAAGAGCCCCACCTGGCGGAGTGGGTGGTCGTTGGTTGTTCAAGGGGGTCGGGGCAGGGCATTGGTTGCAATTTGCTAATAGTTGTGCTCAAAGAAGAAAGAAATGAGATTCACAGGTCTCCTTCTCTCCTCTCTCCTTTCTCTCCTATCTAGTGATAGGGGGTGAAACTAGGGAGTGGAGGATAAAGGGTGGGAAAAGAAGAATCCAGGGTGTAGTGAAGACCAGCAACACAGAACTATGTGAACACACTCCCCTTAGCACTGAACTGCTAGGGGAGTCTCTGCCTCCTGCCCTAACTGGACCATAGCACCAATTCTATTCCCCAGGGTTTACCTTGATCTGCAAACCCAGGCTCATCTCCCATCTGTGAAGCTTTGGAGTTTTTTTCTTCCTCACTTCTAATCAGTAGCCCACTTCCCCACTGACTGCTCCTCAGGCCTGCTGACTCCCTCCTGTTCCTTTTCTCTGCCTCAGTTCAAGCCCAGCATCTCTTGTCTTGCTTATGCAAATGACTGTTGCTTTCCCTCCAGTCTTACCGTTCCACAACACCCAAGCCCCTCCAGTTCCTTTATAAACATCCTAAACGTTTCTAGTGCCCTGAGGATGAACTTCCTCCTGCTTAGCAATGCAGAGCGTGTGGCTGATGTTAGATGATCAATACGATCTTTTGGAAGATGGAATGAATGTGTCTCGTATCATTGACTGTTTTTTAAATGCCCATTTTCTCTATTTGTATGTATGCCTGGCTCTCCTACAAATGGAGTCTGTGCTGGCACTTAGATCTGTATGTCCATACCCGTGTGTCTTCCCAGCTCTTAACAAGGAGCAGTGCACACCATAGACATCAGGTATGCATCTGAGGGAATGAGTGGAGGAGGTTATCTCAGAGTTGTGTGGGGTCCCAAACGTTGCTGGCTGTCTTTGTATTCTTGGCTTTGATTTAACCAGCAAAGTAAACAAAGTGCCAGTGCAATATGCAAATTCACCAAATGTATCTCCGTCCCAGAAACCTGGGACTAATCATTCAGGCACTGTTTTGACTTAGGAGAATTGATTAGCTTTGTCCTGCCCCCCACCCCCCCACCCCCCCATTCAGCAGTTTCCTCTTGCTGGGCTCTTCTAGAATCTTCCAGAGAGAGGTGATATGCTTAGCATTTCTATTAAACATAGATATCTGAAGGATGCTACCCATGTGTGTGGCCATAATTTATTTCCCAAGTGTTACTAGAAAGACTCTGTCCCTCTCATATCATCAGGCCTGACAACGTGACAAAGTCACTTGGCAGGAAGCAGAAAAAAGAACTGACCATGTCCTTTCTACCAACTTGAAAATAAAGCCCATGAAAGCACATCTTCTTGGCTCACTGCTAAGATAGAGTCAGGTACACGCATAACTTTGCTGCCTGTGTCTAAAAAGGTCATTTCATTTGATTCTAAAATATCAGCAATGGGATATTTCAAAAAGAGACTTCCTAAAGCTCTCACTGAAAAGGAAATAAATTCTCATTATATTTGAACAAATTAAGTCTGTCTTCTGTTAGAGAAAATAGACTTTTATAAAGAACTTCCCATGTGTCCATTTTAACACCTACATTAGCCTTCTAATCCAGATTTGATTAAAATGCATTTTCCTTCAGAAAGATAAAGAATAAAACAAAATAACAAGGACTCATGCAGAATAAAAATTCTATACTGAACTGATTCCCAAGAAAGAAATATTTAAAAATGTTAACTAGGGCTGTAGAGCTGACTCAGTGGTTAAGAGCACACAGTGCTCTTCCAGAGGACCTGAGTTCAGTTTCCAGTACCCACACCAGGCAACACACAACACCTTATAACTCTGAGGTTTTTATCTGCCATCCAAGGGCACCTGCACACAGGTGCACAGAAACACACATGCAGACATATACATTTAAATAAAATAAAATCATAAAAACTGTTTCACAGTATCTTTAGTGTCCTATTTCAGACCAGCCTAAAGAATTTCCACAGCTCAATTCCCACACACACCTCATCCATGCCAAGTTTTTGTTTTCAATTACATGTCACCATATCATGGAAGACAATTCTCTCTCTTCCTCTCAGCCAGTATCTCCTCATTTTTTACCTTGAGGTTTACATGTCATCCCTCAGAAACTGCCCTTAAAACTTTAACTCCCACTACATACTGCATTGAATGGATGGTGAGGTCTAGCAGGAATTGTGGAGATGAGAACACATCAACCTAGTCGGAATAATTTGCAACGATACCAAAAACATGGTCTGGAAGAGGTCCTTCCTTGCTGTGAGGAGCAGAAGAAGCGTCTTCTTTATGCAGTGGAAGACAACCTTTCATGCTGTGGGAACAGCTCAGTGGTCAGTGCCTGCTGTGGAAGCATGAGAACCTCAGCCTAGAATCTCAGCACCCTGGTGTGACAAGATGCACCTGTAATCTCGGGGCTGGACAGCCAGGTGTGGCAAGGTGCACCTGTAATCTCAGGGATACATCCACTCCAGTGAAGTCTGCTTGACAGGTTTAGAGACCTGAAAGCAGGCCTGAGGCAAAGAGTTTCATGGAAACTTAGCCTCCTGGAACCTTGGAATTCCCATAGTTCGTATACTCAAACCCTGTCCCCACTTTAGTCTCCTGTATGGATCCGTGTGCTCTGTTTCAGTATTATTATAAGTGCCTTTAAGGATTGATTTTGACATATAGCTAAGCCTTCACCAGTGTTCCAATGTCCTAGAAAGTCCTTGAAGCCGACCCTGAGCTTGGAATTCAGTAAGAGTGTTACCTATTCAGTAACATTCAAATTCACTTCTAGTAGAGACAGTGAAACTAATTAGGCATTATAATTTACTTGAATAGAGCTAGAAAAACTCATGGCTAGTCTACATAGTAATTACTTAAAACAATAACTGAGTCACACCCAAACACAGGAATACACAATGGCCTAGGAAATAGGTGGGTTGTAGTATTATTCATGAAAGGGTTAGTGGAACAGAATTCCCCTGGTGCAGATTTTTCACTTAGGCCCAGAGGAATAGCATAATCAGGTATTTACTAAAGGACCCCTGGTGGTGGGTTTAGCAATAGACTAGCATTGCATCAGAGCATTCACCTGGCTCCTGTGTTTAGCTCATCTTAATTAGGGTTATTCCTATTCTCAGTTGTAAACATCGCCTGGCTCCCGACATCTTTTTATGTTCGCAATTTCTTTGTTTGGTGTAAGAACCAGTGTACCTTGGCAAATGTATTCGCCTAGCCTTCTTGTTTTTCATTTGTAATATAAGACTGGTGCTCAGTTTGACAAATTACATCCAGATACAGCGCTCCCTTGTGTTTGTATTTGTCATTTCTCAACAACTCCATGCCCACCTGTCTGGAACCTTGATTCCCCATGGATTGAGAGTGGCCGACTGGGGCCAGTCTGTGGCAACTCAGGGCTGGCCAGCCAGGTGTGGCAACATGAACCTGTAATCTCAGGGCTGGCCAGCCAGTCTAGACAATCTCTGAGTTCCAGGTTCAGTGAGAGACCCTCAAAAAGAAAAATGAATAAGGTAAAGAGCAATAGAGAAAGTCACCTAAAGTCAACTCTGGCTTTTGCACACCACTCATGGGTCTATGTGCCTGCACACACAGGCACACACCATTCATATAAAAAAAAAAATAGAAGAAAGAAAGGTCTCTTTTGCCGCCACCTTTCTCTGTATCAGAGAATATTTTTGTCATTTGATAACACATGAAGTCTCCGTGCGTTATGACTTTTCTGTGATCTCTCACTGTTCACAGCTGGTTCCCTCAAATTTTGTAAGATTTTTTTCCTTTTAAATTTCTTACTGTGTCTAGCATAATTCTGGGCGAATAAATAGATGGGTAGATGTGTTACAAAGACACACTGGTTTAATGTGGACTGTCTCACTGGGCTGAAATTGGGGCTATAAATGTGGCTTTCCCACCTTCTGTGGTTTATTTTTTTAATTAATAATTTGCAGCAACCCTGAAGCTAATTAAGGATTATTCACAACAACTCATTTGGTTTAGCTGGGAAGACTCAGGAACTAAGAATTTAATCAAGGCTACAAGTCCATCAGGCGGACAAGAGAAAGAGCCACTGTCGTCCATGTGTGCTCATTAAGAGTTATTTCTGTTTTCCATGTATATCTGGGCACGCTATCCATACATCTCTCAAAAAGTAGCCTGGCCTTTGATAAAGATATGGGAACAACCAGTAAACACTCAGAAAATGCTCACTAGTCTAGTCACCCGATGCTGTTTTTGCATGTGAACAAGCACTTCCTTTCTTAAACTTCTGCAGTGGGACAAAGAGCGACTAGGCAGGTCTGTCCATAACAGAATTTAAAAAGTGTCGGCACTTTTGTTTGAGCAAATGAAGGGGCTTTTGGTTATGATTTCCGATTGAGTTTAAAAACCTGCCTGCTTCGCACAGTATCGCTGAGTTTTGATCACCATTTAAGTGAGGTTAAAATAAATAGTACAAATCTCCTCTGAGGTTAAGAAAACTCTTGTCAGCCCTCACTAATTAAGGCAAAATAAACAACACTCACAGTTAATCATTGGCACATTAAGTACATTGCAGTGAGAAAATGTGTGTCATTTCAAATGGATACGGAGAGTATATGTATGTGTGTGTGTGTGAGAGAGTGTATGTACATACATGCATGTGTGTATGTGTATATATATATATATATATATATATATATATATATGCTGAAACTTTCAAATTAAGTAAATAAAAATTATTCTTGAAAGTTAAAATTCCAAGTTATTGAATCTTTCCCATAAGTTTCCAGCTTTGTGAAGAATTTATTTGATCATTAAGGCTCTGCTATTTGCCAGATGCTGTAAGGACATTGATTTATTTTTACTCAATTGCTACAGAAAGCTCGGGCTCTTCCCATGCAACACTGTCTTCAGTAGCCAATGATTGGCAGAAAAAGTGCAGGCACATTTTTTTCTTTCTATTTTTGATTTTAGAAAACCCAACATTTGATAAAGCTTAGTAAGTTTTTTATTATCTTATCTGACAGGTATGCTTCATAAAAGCAAAAATTCAGATTCTTACAATTTTGAAAAAATTTTTAAAATCCACTTTATTATACTGAATGGCACTGAAAGATGTATTTAAACGAGCTCTGTGGGCTGGGGAGCTGCTTCAGTTGTTAATGCACAAACATGAAGAGTTAACCCTCACCCCATATCCATGGAGAAGGACAGGCGTGTTGGTGGGTACCTTTAATCTCAGCCCCGGGAGGCAGGGACAGGCAGATACCTGGGATTTGCTGGCCACCTAACCTAACCTCACTCATGGGTGAGCCTCCAGGCCCTGTAACAGAAGCTTTCTCAAAAATTAGGGTCAATGGCTCATGAGAAACAATACCTGAGGCT
The DNA here is from genome assembly GCF_978045245.1 of Mus caroli. Taxonomy (NCBI): domain Eukaryota; kingdom Metazoa; phylum Chordata; class Mammalia; order Rodentia; family Muridae; genus Mus; species Mus caroli. Next base: position 5,735,661 of record NW_028227264.1, read on the forward strand.
GCGCTCTTGTCTCCACACATCCTCCTTAAGTATACATATATTCAAATGAAATATTTTGTCCCCAAATGATTTCATAATTATCAATTTTCATTCATTCATTTCAGACCAATTGTCTTTCAGAGCTAGATGTGTGGTAAAAAAAAAAATACCGGATAATTATTTTGAACACAAACATATACCAGTTCCCTACTGTTATGATCCTGAAACTTTTCTCTATAAATATTTTAAAGACTTTGAATTAATGTTTAACAGAAGGGTTTACAAATGTCGCACTGAAATACTCTTCAGAGATATGATCATCTTTTACTAATTAACCAATCTGATGGCTCCCAGCCAAAGCAAACTTTTTAGCAAAATTGTGTTCATCTGTTTATCATGGTGAAGTTATTTAAACACTTGGATTCCAGGAAATGAAGTTTTAAAACATATTTAGTTAAATACATTTTAACATTACCCAAATGGCTTCATTTAACTTGCTTTATAAAATTACTTGCAGTTTTTTGTCACGAAGCAGACTTTCAGACAAATCCTTACCAATCTCTCATGAATAACTTATGGATCATCGCAAGTTTTAAAAATCTATCAGAATAATTAATATACAGAGACTTCCCTTGGGAGATAACATAGCCAAGGCCAAAGCTAACAATGACATCCGGATACCTGGGTTTGAGCAGAAACTTCTAGTTACAGCTGAAACTCTGCTGTGACAGAGAGATAGCCTCAAATTACAAAGGGTCTGATACTAAATCTGTGTGACTCCTTCATGAACAGAGACTCAAAATTTTGTTGTGCTTGCTTCAGCAACACACATACTAAAATTGGAATGATACAGAGAAGATTAGCACGATCCCTGTGCAAAATGACACAAAGATTTGTGATGTTACATATTAAAAGAAAAAACGTGTTTTTGTTGCTTTTCTTTTAAGTGAGAATACATGGAATTGTGATGGGATTAATAATAATAATAATAACACCGCAATAATAATAATAATAATAATAATAATAATAATAATAATAAAACCAACTGTAGCATTGAACAGCTGGCTGGGTGATGCTTTTCTCCCCACACTTGGTTGGGAGTGGGGATTTCTGCTTTACCTTGAAGAGAAATTGGAGCTATTTTCTAACTAAGCCATTGTCCCTTCATTCTCCTAATCCCAGTGTCCCTCTGCAGGCTGTTTGAACCTAATGTCCACTGATATCATCTATCACTAATGCTTCTCCTCAACTTGGTTTCTTCCTATTTCTCTCTGTAACACAATCTTTACCACATGCATTTTCAAACTAGCTCCTTAGCTGAGGTTCCCATTGCTTTGATGAAACACCACAGCCAAAGCAACTTGGGGGTTTATCTGGCTTAAGCTTCCACATCATTGTTGATCCCTGAAGGAAATCAGGATAGCAACTCAAATAGGGAGCTGATACAGAGCCCATGGAAGAGTGAGGTTTACTGGCTTACTGGCTTTCTCCCTGTGGCTTGCTCAGCCTGGAACCCATGACCACCAGCTCAGGGGTGTTCCAACTCCCAATGGACTGAGCCCTCATATATCAAGCACTAAGAAAATGCCAATAAATAAACAAGTCAAAACAAACTGAAAGAAAGATGAAATTTCAAGACATGTAAGCCATATAAAGTACTCAGAAATTGCTGGTTGTTTGTGAGCCTAGAGGCTGCCTGGGGCTGAGAGAAAAAAAAAAAAAAAACCTGGGTATGCCCCATAGTTAAAACATTCCTGGGAACAGCTAACCTTAAAGATAAAGAGGAATGTGAAGACATAACAGGGCTATCTAAACTGAGTCAACAACTCACAGAACTCTGACACCCTGCACGTACATGTAATTTTTCTGCTGATGTTTGAATAAGCCAATAGTGTGTCACTATGCTGAATTCCACACCCCTAAGCCCCTTACCCCATAAAAACCCCTAGCTTCCAAGCCTCGTGGCCGACATTTGTTATCTCCTGTGTGAGATGCATGTTGGTCCGGAGCTCCGTCATTAAACTACCTCATGTATTTACATCAAGGCGTTCTGTTCTGTTCGTGATTCTTGGATGCATGCCGAATCAAGAGTTGAGTAGGGGTTTCCCCAGTAGGCTCTTTCAAAACAAACAGAACAAAACAAACAACAAGACGAAAGGAAAGAAAATGCCCTACATGTTTGTCTGCAGCCAGGCCTTCCCTAGAAGCCTTTTCTCAGTTGAGACTCCTTCCTCTTAGATGACTACAGACTGTTTCAAGTTGACACAAAACTAGCAGCGCAGTTACTGTTCCAATTGCTTTCAGTTGCTGTGACAAAGCAAAGACCAAATGTAACTTTGGGGAATAAAGGGTTTATTGCAGCTCAGGAACCTGAAGGCAAGATCTAGAACACAGGCCACCCAACTGACTGGCGTGCTCAGTCTGCTTTTTTATACAACCCAGGACCCTTGCTCAGAGGTGATGTGTTCCCAATGGACTTCCTCTGCCCTAATCAATAATCAATCAAGAAATGGCTCATAGATATTCCCACAGACCAGTCCAATGAAGACAAAATTTCTCGGTTAAGATTCTCTCTTCTCAGATGACTCTACTTTGTGATAAGTTGGCAAATACTAATCAGCATAGTTATGATAAACTACTTACTTTCTTTGGCTTTTATAACTGATTCATCTGGAGATATTTTTGTTATGATTCAAAAAAACCAGTGATATCAAGTTATCATTTACCAGTCAACTTTATTATCAAATTACATATGTATGCACACACACACAATGGTAAAATTAGTTTTTTGAGCTCCATCAGGAGTGAGAGTGAAGAGCAAATTCCAGAGACTCATCACAGGCTCTGGAGGAGATGCAGTTCCAGGTAATAAATACAGTATTTTGAAGACCGAGCCGACAACCACCACCCTATTTCGGGCACAATGCTTCCCCACAGCACTCTGGGCATTCCTACAGTTTCTGCCCCTGCCCCAGGTGGGGAGAACAAATGAAGATTGCATATAATCAGGTGAAAGGGCCCGAGGTTGGCCAGTGAGACATATTATGGATGGTCAGCTGCCTTACCATCTCTACCATCTTCAAGTTTAGCCTCCCAACAAGAGTAAATGAACATTGGCCCGATGACTAAAAGTGTTCATCATTTCTTTAAGTATTGGGATCCCATCTTATACCTGTCTGAATGGCTAAAATTAAACACACACACACACACACACACGCACAAGTTATGGCTTGTGCTGGTAAGGAGATGGATCGAGAACAAAACTCTTCTATTGCTGATGGGAGTACAAACTTGTTCAGTCACTTTGGAAATCAATATGGCAGTTTCTCGGAAAACTGGGACTCTATTTACCTCAAGACCAGGTATACCACTCTTGTGCATATGCCGAAGGACACTATCCAACCACAAAGACACTTGTTCAACTATGCTCATTGCTGCTATATTCATAATAGCCAGAAACCAAAAACAACCTTGATCTTCCTCAATCAAAGAATGGATAAAGATAATGTGGTACATTTACACAATGGAGTATGACTCAACTGTTAAAAAAAAATGACATCATAAAATTTGCAGGCAAATAGATGAAACTAGAAACAACAATCATCCTGAATGAGGTAACCCAGACCCAGAAAGACAAATGTGACTTATAAGTGGATATTAGCCTTTATGTAAAGGGCAAGAATCCACAGAATAAAGAGGCTAAGTAACAAGGAGGGCTCTAGTGGGGACCTGAGAGGAAGCCCACACCTAACACTGTCTAGATCACCAGGAACCAGAGGCTAGATACCCCAGAGACCTAGGATAGAAACAAATATGACTAGCTGGAAAAAAGATAGGCAATGAAATGATTCCTAATGATACTTTGTTATACTAAGAAACCAGAACCTACCATAATCTTCATCAGAAAGACCTTCTCCAGCATATGCAGAGACCCACAGCCAAGTATTAGGCAAGCTCAGGAAACCCCTCAGAAGATGGGGAGGAATTGTACAAGCCAGAGAGGTCTAGGACATCATAAGGCAGCAGCCCACAGAATCAACTAATTGGGTTCATAGGGGCTCACAGAGAAAAACAGATATCACAGAACCAATATGGGTCTGACCTCTGCATATGTGTTACAGCTGTGCAGCTTGGTGTTCTTATAGAACTCCTAACAGCAGGAGTGTGGGGAGGCGGGTGGGGGTGAGGGGCTGCATCTGATTCTTTTTACTGCTTTAAGACTCTTTCTTCTTCTACCGGGTTGCTTCATCCAGTCTTAATTTGTGGGTGTGCCTAGTCTCATTACATCTTGTTATGCCATCTTTGGTTGATAACCCTTGGAAGCTTACTCTTTACTGAAGGGAATGGGAGGAGGGGTGGATCAGAGGAAGAGGGGAAGTGGGAGGAGCAACTGGGAGGAGTGGAAGGAAGGGAAACTGTGGTCAGGGTGTAATGTACAAAAGAAGAATTAAAAGAAGAACTAGAATTAGAAGGAGAAGAGAAAGAGGGGGAGGAGGAAGAGGAAGAACAGGAAGAAGAACAATAAGGAAAGGAAGAAGAGGGAAAAGAAAAGAACTAAAATTAGAAAGAAAAGAGGAAGAGGATTGGGGGAGGAAGAGTAGGAGGAGGAGAAAGAAGAGGCAGAGAAGGAGAAGGGAGAAGAGGAGGAGGAGAAAGAGGAAGAGGAGGAGAAGGAGGAAGAGGAGGAAGAGGAAGAGGAGGAGGAGGAAAGAACATAAGTTTCCAGCAGTAAGGAGGGAACAAAAGCTAGAACCTGATTGTCTTGGTGCTTTCATATTTTTGTTTTTTGCATTTTGCCGGGGATAGTTTTTTCGTTTGTTTCCTAAAGATGTTTTCTTTTTGGAAATGACAAACATGTTTTTAGAGAAAGATACTGTTTTCTCAAAACACCTTTGAAGGTTTTAAAAATCTTTTCATATCCAGTCACATTGAGACTTTTAAGAACTTCAAATTTTTATTTGTAATAAAAATTTACAACTTTTATTTAAAAAGAATCATTTAGCTCATATATAATAGCACTCCATGTCCCCACACTTCCACTTGTCTAATGCTATGTCCAGTGGTGTGAAGACCGACACTAACTAGGCCCAGGTCACTGGCACTCCTTCAATGACTCCTCCTCCAGGAGTGACAGTGGTAGATGTTTTAGGACATGTTTCAGGCTAGCAGCACTCAAACAGATGATGCTATTGAGTGAGAAGAATTGGCAGGCTTATCTTATGCAATTTCACCAAGCATGGCAAGCCTTCATCTCCTGTAAAGAAGGAGGATGCATTAGGACTTACGAGTTACATATTGGAGAAACCAAGTATGAGAGTATACTGAGCCAAATCATTTGTGGTTAGATTGTATTTTTAAAAAAGGTTTGATCTTGCTGGTGCAGTGAGCATCTCTACAACATGAGTTAACTTAGGCTCCAACAGCTTGACTATAGATTAAGTAACAAGCCCTCCATGCCTGCCAACGTTCTTTAATATAATGGGTGGTGCCTTCAAGGCCTGGCAGCTTCCCTGAGAGGGCAACAGCTGAGACAGAGCTGCTTGCTCAGGACACTGTAAAGCTCAAGTTCACATGGCAACACTGGAGGCCAAGATCGTGTCTGCGTTGAATGTCTGAATTCTTGTGTGTTTGTTTATTCCATCATTTGGAAGTTCCAAGTGGAATTTCATTGTACACAAGTTGCTTGTGGAGAGAAGGAAGCTTGGGCAGATAGGATACCCAAGTATCCTAGAAATGAACGAGGGAGATTTTTACAAAGAGTTCATACATTTTCTTTCTTCCTCTATCTCTCCAGATGAAACTTGTAGAATAGGAACAGACAAAATTATAAAATCTAGCTGATATCCCATGTTTGGGCATGTGTGAAGGACCTTATTTTGTCTGTCTTTAAGAGCTGATATCACAGCTCATTCCATAATTTCTGTTCTGTTTTCTTGCCCCACCTTCTGCTGATTGCCATCTTACTGAAGACTTTGGTCATCTGCTCCACATTGATGTCACTAGTTCAGCCTGCATTCCTGGTACCATTTCAAAGGTGACCCTTACACCTACAAGCCAGACTGTGGTATTCATTTCAGAGGTACTATCAGTGGTATTCATGCACAGAGAAAAGCCACAGTAGTCAGCACAGCACAAATTAGGAAGCGTGGATCCAAGTATGGAGCAAGAAATAAAATTGAGGTTCTGAGCACACACTGTAAAAGAGATCACATACCATGAACATTTATTTTCTGATGTGTCACAGATCGTCTTAAGAGCTTTGTTGATTATTTTGCTCCTTGAGTTCTCCATCGACATAATAGGACAAAGCATCTCAGAGCCTCCAGAAGATGCCTATAAAGATACAGAGGCCCTTGGATAGCCTTATGCTCACTTTCTTCTGGATAGAATTTAAAACAGCACAGATTTGCTTAAAAAAAAAAAAGATGCTAACAAGACATGCCACCATTACTGCCCTCTCATTCCTTTCTCAAGACACCTGTGGATTGTCATGTAAAAATATGGCCAGGGGGATGGGGGCTTATCATCCATGGCCTTTAGCTCCTGTTAATGGTCCCTGCCATAAGACCCAAGAGGCTCTACTTTTGGAGTCTCTGATCACCCTCAGAGGAGAGTCACCAAACCCCTGGAAACTTCGACATAGTTAGCTGTATGGAGAGTCCACTTTCTGAACACTCTCTGAAATCTCTGAGCATTTCAGTAGGGACTTGATGTCCCTATCTATGCCCCAGGATAGCACGGATACAGTAGTATTATCGTCCTGAAATGAGAGTGTGTTACTCTAGAAGCCAGGAGTGTCCTGAGAGCGGTTCATTGGTTACTCTACATTTAAGGGTATACAGGCAGAAAAGTACAGCTTGGGGGGAAAGACTGAGTTGAATTCATTTCTTGCTGAATAAATGTTGTGATGTTGGACAGGTAAATTCTTGATATCCATTTTCCTCGTTCTATAATGGAACTATTTTTTATTTGTTTTATAGGTTTCTTGCACAAAAACATTTTGGAGATGTCCTAGTATTGTTACTTATAACTATATAGCTATAAGCAAGCTATTAAACATTTGTGGCACCATCTTATTTTCAACATGGCCATGAGCCTGATACCTCCCTTCCTGGGGGTGTCATGAGTATTTAGTGATATAATATATGTAAACTTTTTGGAATTGTTTTTGGTGCATGATATAGACTATTCTTTTCTTTTCCCCCCTCTAGATAAGGGTTTCTCTGTGTAGCCTTGGCTGTCCTGGAACTCACTTTGTAGACTAGGCTGGACTAAAACTCAGAGATATGCCTGCCTTTGCATCTTAAGTGCTGGAATTTAAGGTTCGTACGACCACTGCCCAGTGATATCAGCTATTCTTAGTAACTGTAATAAATGTGTGCTCTAAGGAAACATTTGCTAAGTTCTCAGTGAACTGAAATCACAATTGCTATCATTGCTGCCATTATCATCATCCCAAGACTGTAAGTGAGTTAGAGAAATACTTATTAGGATATTTTCCCAAAGCCCCTCAGATCTGCTCTTTGAATGTAATCACAGTGTCTGTAAAGAGAACTCTCCAGGTCATACCATAGAGTGCATTTCCAAGTCTTCTTCATGTTGAACTTCAATCAAGACATGTCAAATGTTTACACTTATCCTAGTCCTTGCAGAACCAAGAAGCACTTGGATAGAGATCACAGATAAACGTATAAACGTGCACGTGTGCAGACACCTGTGGGTCACTGCAAGGTTCAGATTTCCTTGTGCTTTGGTGATTGGAGTAGCCAGACCCAGCACAGCTGTCTAGACTGTGCCATGGATACTGGCCATATCCTTTGGACATCTGCTGTATCAGGTTGTTGCTATCTCCGTGGTATATAATACAGCTGTTTACTTAGTCAGAGGTTCATCAACAAAAATTCAGTCAGCCCCTTTCTTTGGGTACACCTGTCTGGGCTTTGGTTGGACAATTTAAATCATTCCCTTTTATTTTTTTTCAAGCATGGAACTAAAATCATCCTTCCAGAATCTTCTTTGCAGTGATCTTTTCCCTGACCTGTGATTATAGAGACCCACTGAAAACACTGCACCGTGAAAACACTTTGTGAGTTCTAACACGCCTCTCCCCCTCCTTCTCTCAGCCCTGGCTTTTCTAGGCGCTTGTCATCCAATCTTCTCTTGGACATAGAGTGGAATGTGACCCTAGGGTGCATATCTGCTGGGCTTGGTTGTCTGGTGTCCATTTCCCTTTACTTCTATCTATAGTCTTGCTCCTTCAAATGGGACTCTACCTCAGGAATCTAGAAATTTCCAAAACAAGTATGAACAGCCTTCTAGCCTTTCAAGTGAAAAATGATTTATTTTGATATTATGGTTGAACATACTAAGCTCACTATATATCCTGATGCTATCTTTGTATATATGTCTATATTTGTGTATGTGCATGTATGTTTGTGTACGCGTAAATGTTTGTGTATGTATAGGTATTAAACTCAAGACCCTTTAACAGGTTAAACACTCCACCACTGAGGCACATTCCTGGTCCCTTCAAGCTCTGAATGAAGAATTTTGCACATGTGTGTTCTCAGCATGTTTGTAAGAGTGGCCTCTATGGGTACTTATACTGCAGTCTAAATAAGACCAGTCCTCAGGGCCATATGGTTCACCACTTGAAGTCTCAGGTTAGCCTGACTATTCATTAATATACTTCGAGTCTGGTTAGCCAGCCAGCTGTAAGACTATGATTTCTCTCCTCCAGATCACATTTCACATATGGCTCCTGATCCATAAACCTCCCTCCAAAGAGACTTTGAAAAATACTTTTCTTAAAAGAGAAAAATACCACTAACACATTGCCAGCTTCCTCTAGTGAACCTGAGATTTATTTCTGCTGCTTCAATTCATTCCGAATCGTTCCTGTCTTTCCTGACATGGTTTGTTCTGTTGTCTGCAGCTCCCTGTGGACATTCCCCTGGTCCATGAAATATCCAAGAATCAAATAATGAAAGCTGCCGAATCATAACATAGAACATACCAGACAATCGTTTAAGGAATTATGTTTTCAAAAAATCTCATTCATCTTGAATATTGGTATTAAAGAAAAAGACAAAAACAATAAAAAAAACAGGAGCTATTGAGAGTGTGGGGGATGTGGGGTGTCAGATGGAGACTTTGGTCCAAATACAGAGTATAGCTTAGTCCTTTTAACAAGTCTGTGGGATAAGGGTGTTGGTTTTTGTCACATCCACAGTGACAAAAACCTGTTTTAGACATGTGAGAGCTGTGGTCAGGGGATTAGAGGGTAGTAACAGACGAGGTAAAAAGGGAGGGGAGAGGAAAGTAGAGGATGCAGGCTGAGTGAGTGCATATGCAGAGTCCCATGACAGAAATAGCAAAGGAAATACAAAGCCTACAGGACCCCATGGAGCACCGAGACACTCCTTCCTTCCCACCCCTGACCCAGATCCAGGGAGATTACAGTTTGGGTGCTGCAAGGTGCCCTCCAAGCAGAAGAGGACTGTTTGAATTTCAGAACACAAGGAGCTAATAATCATGGTTCAGATGGCCCGGAGCAACGCTACATGCAGGGCAGGCCTCCTTGCAACAAACTTTGGAGTGTCCTGTGTCAACATCACAACATTTTATAAAACAAAATACCTATTTTTACTTCCATACTAACCAACCATGAGATGTGGTAGTATTTCATTCTGTTTGGTTGATTTTGTTGTTAGTGAAGAGAATGAAGGTTTAGAGTTAGGAGATACATCCTCAAGGGAGTCGTGGCATCCATCTTGTTGGGCTCATATGACCAAGGACCCCTGCGTTTAAAGCTATCAAAATTTTATTTATATCTTACCACAGACTAATGGGTTAAGTGTGTTTTTCATTACCTCCTGTTTGAAATGTCTATATTCTCTTTTTATAGGCCAAGATGTGAACTGCGTTTTATCACTAGCTGGGTTTTTTGTTTGTTTGTTTGTTTGTTTGTTTTGTTGTTGTTGTTTGCAATGAAGTTTTTAATAAGCTTTAACTTTTAGAGACTCAATTGGAAGCAGAAAATAAAGCCCTTTATAAGGACATATGCACCCCAATATGCTCTCTGCAGGATATTTTCTTGCATGTGAAGAAAGATGTCTCATCCCAGGCACCCAGCAAGATGGTGAGGGAAGTCTGTGGAAACACACAGAACATCTGGCTGAAACATTTAGACTTCCTGCTTTGGCTTTCCCCTCTCTCCAGTGCCAAGGCATAGCCTCTGAGAACCAGTCAGGATCCTTGCATGTGGAGCCAAGTTGTTGGTCATGCTGTCAATATTTCTTGTGTACTATCATTTTTATTGTCAAAGATGTTACAAGGCCAAAGAATAAAAATAATGAAAAAGAAGAAGGGGGGGAATCCATTTTAAATGAAAAATTTTCAGAAAGTTTGCAACTCTACAGCATTTATAAAAAAACTCTTAATGGATTCTATAACTGGATGATGCTTTCTTCCTTTAATAATTAATTAGACATGAAATGAATCTATTATTATGGGTAATTACTTAATGGACTCCATTAGAATAAAGTTGCTAAAAGGAGAATGCATTTAAACTAATGTAGATGATCTAACTTTTCTCTCTTCTGGAAAGTACGTCAGAAGCAGGCAATAGCACTCAAAGGCTCTCACTGACAGTAACGCAGCATCTGAGGGCTTCATCCTCCTTTCTCTGTCGGCTTCCTGCTCTCACCACTCGGCTTCACCACCCTAGAAACCATGGCCCCCGAAACCACATGTTAAATTTAGAGTAGATTCAGTGCTGGAGAGCTCTGCCTCTGAGCGTTTCCAACTGCTAGAGCTACCCTGGACAACAGGTTTTAGACCAGGAGCTGGAACGAGTCTGTTCTTTCTGAGCTTTGGAGGGGTGTGGCTAGGCTGTCCTCTGTCTTGAAAGATGGTTCTCCATTGTGTGTCCCCTGTGGCAAGTCAGGAAAGGAGTTCCAAACAGAGATCCATCTTTCTGATTATAGAATGTACTTGAATCTACCCGAATCACTGACAACCAATCACCTTTGGGGACCCTAACTCAGAATTTGGTGGCAGGGAATCTCATGAATGCCTCATTCTTCACTTGTGCTGCTTAGTTGGGTTTTTTTTTGGGGGGGTGACTCTGTGGGCATTGGAATGTGTGTGACATGAAAAACTTGTAAAACAAAGGGCCCCACAAGCTATGAGAACAGAGTAGCTAAGAATAAAACGATTGTGGTACTTGGTGGCTAAAGAGAGAGGCACCTGCTCAATGGATATGAAAGAGGATGTAATTGAAGCCATGGAAGCCCTGTGGTTAAGAAGAAAACTCATGGATGTGAGAGAGGGCAGCCATCATAAGCTATAGCTGATACAATGGCAGGCAGCCATCACTGTCCCTGAGGGGAGAATTTAACTCTCAGATCTATTAAGCCCATCATATGGCTTTGTCTGAACCAATGGGAGCTCACTGGATTCCCAAGAAATAAACTCAGCTGCAAAGACACTTGGAAAGACACTGCTTCAGACCTGTCACTGAACTAAGGCTGATAAGGGAAATTCCAGAATTACATTTGAAAGGGCCCTGGAGATGGGATTTCCATTTGTCAGGGATAGCACGGACTCTCATACCCTGCTGTCTGCCCACCTTCTCTGAACTCTTGCCCCTTGCCTTTCTCAGCTTTCCATGACTTCAGAAAATCCCACAGTGAGCTTCAGATTTCCAGAACCTCTTGATTCAATTCTTCCTCTGAAAAAATAGTACAAATTTTGAAGTGGGGAATGTAGATTTGGATGGCAGATGCATCTAAGCCGTACTATGTGTGGGTAGATAGCTGCTCAGGCTGCCTTCAGAGTCTGTCCCTCAGTGAGTCAGGGCCATTTCTCAATGGCATTTGGCTCTGCTTCTTATAGAACTTATGAGTAAAACAGTCATATGAAACAAACTATCATAGAATTTGTAGCCATACTTATGGCAAATGATAGCATTTAAATGACAAAGACATGAGGCAGTAAATGGAAGTCTGACATCCTTAGTCAGTGACCATTTCTTGAGCTCTTTCAGGGGCAATCCTGGTACATCCCTACCCACCCGCCAAGCTTTCCTTAGTCACAGAGGGAGATCCCATAACCTATGTCTTCTGTTCTTGACTCTAAAGCTGTGTACCCGAAGCTGCCAAGTTCTGCTGCTTGCTGTGGCTTGAACATGGCCCCTCAATCAATTACATCTTCCCCAGATTTCTGGGTTTGATGGGTTCCTTCACTTCCTAGACTTGGCTGGACTAGAACTCACTCTGTAGACCAGGCTGACCTTGAACTCTAAAATCCACCTGCTTCTGCCTCCCGAGTGCTGGGATTAAAGGTGTGTACCATCACACCCATCCCTAAATTTTTCCTTAATTCCTTTCCATAAATTGGAAACTTAGCTGGGTGGGGTCTTGCTCCAAAATCACCACTCCCTTTATTCCACTGAGCATCAAGTTTTTTTTTTTTTTTTAAATCTGTTTATACTTCTTGGTGTTTCTTTTCTCCTCTAATGTTCCACTTTGTATTCTCTTTGCTCAGCTTTTTTTTTTAATTATTATAGATCTTCATAAGAGTGAACACTAATAACCAGATGGTCAGTTGATATTTGGCTGTTTTGAGATTTCCTCTGCCAATGTAGTTAGTCCAAACCCATTAGTTTAGCCTCAGACATATTTTTTGAACAAGGCCATAAAGAAGCCACAATTTTCACCAAAATGTCACAAGAACAGACTCTGGGCCACACTAAAGTTCTCCTCCTCTGAAAGCTCTTGGGTCAGGCCTCAGAGTTCAAATCACACATGCACAACTGTCTTCCATATTCCTACTAGGATGACCCACTAAACCCCACTTAAAGTGTCCAGCTGCTTTCTATTCCAAAATACACATTATTCCAAACAAAAGCATGGTCAGACCTATCACAGCAACACCCCACTCGTGATCCCAACATCTCTCTTAGGGTTTTAATGTTGGGAAGAGACACCATGACCAAGGCAATTCTTATAAAGGAAAGCATTTAATTGGGGTTGGTTTACAGTACAGAGATTCAGTCCATTATCATCATAGCAGGCAGCATGGCAGCATGCAGGCAGGCATGGTGCTAGAGGAGCTGAGACTTCTACATCTAAATCAACAGGAAGCAGAAAATGACTGAAACATACTTCCTCCAATAAGGCTACACCTTCTCCAACAAAGCCACACCTCCTAGTAGTTCATAGTTCATAGGCCACTCCTTATGAACCTATGGGGGCCATTTTTATTCAAACCACTGCACTGGGCATGGGATACATACCTTTACTCCCAGTGCTTGGGAGACAGAGACAAGCAGATCCCCATGAGTCTGAAGCGAGCTTGATCTATATAAGGAATTTCAGGTTATCAAGGTCTATGTAATAAGTCTCTGTCTTGATTGATAAGCCAACAAATAAATAAGAAAAATCATACATAATAAAATTAAAACTCTTGTCTTAGGAAGTACGTCCATCCAAGTCTTGAAGGGACACCAAGGGCACACTTAATTTAACATGTGGAAAGTTAATGAAGGGATTACTTACAGAGCTTCAGGAAAGGTTTGGGGATCTGACTAAGAAGCCTGTAAGACACCCCACAGACACACACACACACACACACACACACACACACACACTCCATTCCCCCAACCCCCACCCGGGCGAACCAGCACTTGCTCGGACATATTGCCACCTTTACTGCCTCTATCTCAGGAGCAGAATTGTCGATGCTGAGAAGGCAGCATGGGAAACTCGGTGAAGGATATGAAGCTTTCAGAGATCACCACCAACCAGATGTTTGCAACCTCACACTGATAGTGAGTCCCCGCCAACTGATCCCACTGGAAGGGAGAGCGGGTGAGAGCTGAATGTTGAGGTTCTTGTTGGAGAAGGGTCACAGTGAGGAAGAGAGAGGAGCAAATCTGTGGAGGCAAAGGAGAAGCAGCCAACCCAGAGAAGAAGGGGAAGCTGAATGGAGCGGCTAGATCTGCTTTCTGCCTTTTCGCTACTTTCCCCTCAGCACCTCAGCATTTGCTCTCTCCTCTCCTATGACAATTTCCCTTTGTGTTTTGTAAATCTGGCTACTCAACGAGTGCCCCGAGTTTCGGGGCCAGGGATCACCTCCAAACCAATGGAGCCAAAACATCTTCGTCTCTTGGTCCTTGCGAGTCCCGAACTGAACTGGGAAATGTAGATTTGCAAAGGATGAGGACGTAGGACGTGTGAGCACTTATGTGGCTTTCTGTAGGATTCCAGACCTTATTGTGTTCAGGGTGGTAATTCTGTGTGGCCATTCTGGGAAAAGGACAGTGCAGATATAAACTAGAGTTCTTTATGACCTCTGACAAGATAAACCCGTGACCCCATTGTAGTCCAGCTGCTATAAACTGATGTCTTCTGCAACATGCAGAGGGGGCCATAATGATCCAACCTGGCCCAGATGAACAGCTCAGCAGTATCACTGCAGCCCAAAGGATGCTTTTAGAAGAGACATAGTACTTTTTTCCCCTACTTTTTCCTCCTCCTCCTCCTCCTCCTCCTCTGCTAACAATGCAATGTGGACATCCAAATGTTTTTCTGTGCACATGAAGACAGATTCTTCAGATTATTTAGCTAATGAGCAAAGGCTGCCACAACCTCTACTTTTGACAATTTCACACACATTGATTGTATTTTTAATTGCATACAGCTCTTTTCTTCCCCTTGCAGCTTTCGTTGCAAAGGAAATTTTGTAGAAAGACAGAAAGCTCGTTATTTAAAGGAGTGAGGTGATGGTATCTAATCTGCGGCACAAAGATTAATTTTATAGTATTGGGTGTAACAACTACCAGAGTAATTCAAACAGTGTAACCAGATGATGCAGAGTCTTAAACCAGAGGTCCCAAAATGGCAGACGGACTGTTCATGGAGAATCGTTCCTTGTGATTCACTGTGTTCTTCCTCTTAGCTCATATTCATGAAGCAGAGCTCTGCATCCTGCTGTGGCCAGTCATCTTGTCTAGTGAGAAGCGGCCCCTGCCCCAACCCAGGACACACACACAATTCTATCTCTTCAGATGTTTGGATACTTCAAAATACCCTTTTATTCTCCTATTAGAGGCAACAGGAAGGTTGGTTGTTCCGGGAGTGCCTTACCCAATGAATGCCCTGCAGGAGAACAGCAAGGCAGTGTTGCTGCAGAACCAAATCTTCTGTCATAGGACAGTGTTTTATAGAAAGAACCAAGTTTAAGAAATAGAATGAAGTTGATCTTTTCTTTGGAACAAAATTTCTCTCTCTCTCTCTCTCTCTCTCTCTCTCTCTCTCTCTCTCTCTCTCTCTCTCTCTCTCTCTCTCCCTCTCCCCCCCCCTTAATCATCCCTGCTTTCCAATCCCTTTCTTGGCTGAACTTTTACAGTTGGGAGGAAGTATTGAGTAAGCTTCTGATGTAAAAACTGGCACAAAGTTAAAGGCCTTACAGAATAAGCAAGTCTATCAAACGCTGTCTGGCAAATGAAAGTACGAATGTCAGCTCAGGTGGGGCATCTGAAGTAGGTTTTTGTGTCATGGTATGATGGCTAGTTTTCTCAGGACAGAGCCTCCTGAAGATGTTATTGCTGGTGCATGGACTCCTATGCTTAAAACTACAACCTTAGCATTCCCAGGCCATTAAAACCCACTTGCACCCAGTATCTGACCTGAGGAAGCTAGCTGGTTCTAGCAGTAAGAGTAGAGAAGGAAACAGTTAACAAGGAGTACTTTGGCATTTAAATTAGAACTTCTTGCACACATTGCTCACACATATAGAAATTATTCATGGTGATTGGGGGATGTTTGGCCTGTGACAGGACCATCATGTTCTTAACAGACAAAGCCTGTTGGAATGTTCCAGGGTTTGTCATTTTCTCAATTCTGTCTCTTTAGCACAATTCTGGGTTGGCTGCAGGACTTTGTGGGAACTCAGATCCTCCAGACCTTACACTCAGATGTGAAGGATTTTTTACATGTTTGGTTCTCTTTGTTTGGTCTTCCAAACAAGCCAGGCATCACTTGGTGGGACACAGGGTTAGTAGCACTGTGGCCCGATGACTAAGGCAATGAAATAAGTCTTGGTATTGGCACAGTACCACACAACAAATCCCATAGTGTCAGCCGCTTTGGCCAGATGGATTGCTCAAGCTTTTGGATGCATCATTCTCAAGTACACATAATCACTGCAGGCCCAGATCATGGAAAAATGACCTGGTGTTTGTGTGGGTGTCGCTTCCTGTTACTTCCTTTGGGCAACCAATCCCAACATCAGAGCCTATAATCAATATTGTCCTGGCTTTCTCTTTTAGGGGCTTAGCAATGTTTATATATTAGAAATTGGTTGCATGCAGATAAAATGATATTATTTCCAAATATCTCAGACTTTTTTTTTGAGACTTGGGCCTGGTTTCAAGTAGGCTGTACCATTGCCTTTTAAAGTACATTCTGTACTCAAAACATCAGGTTCCAGATTTTTACTTTCCAAGTCAGCTAAGGCATTTTACTGCATTTATTTTAAAATGTAACTTGCCTGCCCAAGAAAGACAAATTTATCGAAAAGTAAATTAAGCCTCGTCAAAAGCCATTTAAACCAAATATTCTATTCACTTATGTTGACAAATCAACAAGAAATTAAAATTTTCCCTTCAATCAATATTTACCACACACAGGGAACTTAATGAGCTAGAGAGCCAGCATGATGTGGGGCCCCTCGTCAAGGAACTCAGTCTAGTCGAAAATGCAAAGCTGGTGTTCTTGACTGATTGTCAACAAGGACCCTGGATAAGTAATCAGGTCCGATTGGTGCAGGGCAGCTTGTTGCTGTCATAGATGCTTAGGGAGAAGGAAACTAGAAAAGGGAGAAAGAGACAAGCAAGTCTTAGAGAAGGGTAGAAAATACAGACTTCTGAAGTCCTGTTGGATTTAAAACATCTCAGAAGAAGAGTTTCCATGTAAGGAAAATATTAAAGCAATGAGAATATGGTAGAACTGTATGCCAAGACCAGACCAACACAGGTGGGGGTTCTGACTGGAGTCATGGAGGCTTGGAACTGGTAAGAAACGACCGCAAAATGTGCGGGTGAGAGTCAGGGTTGAAGGGGTGATGTGCCAGAAACCGCAGAGACATTTTGATGAAGTTAGATCCCAGCATGCTTCAACTGGGTAAGAAATCAGGTCTTGTGTCATGATGCAAAAACAAGCAGGAAGCCTTAGACAATCTCGCTACAAGCAAATTGGAAAAGGGGAGAGATGCCACTTTTCAACTGCCATGGAGAAAGAGCAGAGAGAGGATGTAAGCATTAAAGGAGACAGACAGGTCATTGGTTACAGATGAGATCATAAGTCTCTAAGCCCAGACGTTGTGCCCATTATGACCAGAGAATGAATCCACACTGCATGGGATTGAGGCAATGTGGATGTTATTATCAGAGAGTGTAGACACCTGACTTGCCAGCAAGAAAGACACCAGAACAGGATCCTTCTGCAACATGTTTATTGGGAGAGCATTTACTGCAAATTCGAAAGACCCTGAGCCCCAGAACCGGTGCTGCTTATATAGGCCTAGGAGAGGCATGTCTACACCTGATTGGTTATGCTTTCAGTACCTCATTAACATGCCTCGGGCCAGGCAGTGACTCGGCAAAAAACTCTTTTGCACATGCCCACATTGGTTGTTTACCCATAATCATGGGTGGTGGCCAGCAGTAGCCAGCGCCATCTTGTAATGGCGTATGTGGCTTCCCACAAGAGAGGAGATTAGATGCTATTCTATTTAGAAATGTTTGTATTTTAGATAAAAAGAGGGAAATATAAATGATAGTATCTCTTAAGCAATCAGTAGGAAACCCAGGTGAGAGACCCTAAAGAATAACTATCTAAAACCTGTGACTCTGACACCACAACCATGCTGAGCTCTCCATGGAAGACAGTCTGTAAAGAGAACAGAAGTATAGGCCAGAGCTGTGTTGATGATAACGATTAAATCCAAGAATAACCCTGGATCCACATGGGAGATGTGCTTGGGGCTGAGAGATGTTAAAACAACAAAACTGTGCATTAAATCCTGCCAAACATCACCAAATGGCTTTAAGCATTGGGACAATAAAAGAGCTGTTTTTAAAAATGCATTGGTTGTGGTTAAACATGAAAAAAATCATCTTCAAAGTTAATGAATATATTCAGCCTCAGCCTGAAGCTCTCTAAAACCAGCATGGTGTGCCACAAACTTAACACCTTCCCATGATTCTAAAATAACATGTCACAACTAAGTAGGTTTCACATAAGACCCTGAATAGTACAACCAACAGCTATCATTTGTCCAGTTCTTAGATGAGGAAAACAAAACCTATAGATAGCTGGGTCCTGGTTCCAGATCAAATAGACAGCAAACAGCAGAAATAGGGCTTTAAGTCACCTCTGTGATTCCGAAGGCTGTGTTTTGTTTGCTACATGGTAAAAGGTCTTGTTCAATAGCAATACAGAAAAGGGAAAGACTCTCTCAAACACCCCATGAACGACTTGCTGCTATGCTAGATTCCCAGGAGTACTAAATGGCAGCAGGCTACTAGATCTTCTTCACTTTCTACATCTTTTGTGTATATACACGTCCACATGTACCACAGAAGACCTGTCTAGGATAACAGATGAGCCAGGGTGGATTGCAGTCACTCACACACATGAGGGATAACGACGCTGTGACGTGTTCATATACACTACATGTGGGGAGGTAGTCGCAACCTCTCAGCTCTGCTCTTCATTCAGGACAAAGCGTGATTTCAGAGATACAGTCCACCACCTCTAGGTTTTACCACCGTGCGTGGCACCAGAGACATTTTGGTCGTGGTTTAAAATGTGGCCCAAATCATGTATTCAGCCAAAGTCAATACAGAAGTTAAGTTAATGGAAGACAATGTGAAGTAAAGGCCTTTGATGAATGAGCAAATCTCAGCCCTACCCACTGGGGGCTGCCCTTGTCCAAGATGGTGTGAAGAGTATGATTTTTCATAAGAAAGCGTTTGGTTGTCCCTTTTCCAGCGGACAGCTAATTACATCTTATGAAAGCACCATGTAAACTGCACACGCACATCTGTAGGCCAGATTGGATTTGAAATATGTGTTAGTTTATTAACATCATTAAGTTCATTAAGTCCAAAAAGTAATGAGAACAAGAAGGGAGGCCAAGCAGAAAGCAAGTCTGACCAAAAGCACAAATACCTCGATTCTCTGGAGAGACCCAACTTTACCTAGATAGAGATACATTAACTAATGCATACGTTATGACTTCAAAAGTCCAAGAGTGACCCACAAATAGCTCCTAAGACCCCACATGTCCATAAAGGGAAGCATCAACAGCACAAATTTAGATTGTAGACCTTATTTTCTTTTTCATTAATTAATTTATGTAGTGACTTTACATCCCAATCACAGCACCCCCTCTCTTCTCAGATCCCTCCACACTGGTTCTTCCCTATAACCCCCTCCCTTTCTCCTCTGAGAAGGGGGAGGCCCCGATGGATACCACCCCACCCTGGCACATCAAGTCACTGCAAGACTAGGAGTGTCTTCTGTTGAGGCCAGACAAGGTGGCCCAGTTAGAGGGACGGATGCACCGGCAGACAACAGATTCAGGGGCAGGCCCTGCTCCAGTTGGCTGGGGACCTGCATGAAGACCAAGCTGCACATCTACTACATATGTGTGGAGGGGGTAGGTCCAGTCCATGCTTGCTCTTTGGTTGGTGGCTCAGTCTCTGGGAGCCCCCCAGGTGTGAACCTTATTTTCAAAAGCACTTTGGGGGATGGAGATATAGCCCAGTGGTTAAGAGCATTTGTTGCTCGTGCAGAGGACCCAGGTTCAGTTCTTAGCACCCAAACTGGGGTGTCCTATAACTCCACTACTTGGGGAGCCGAAACCCTCTTCTGGTTTTCATGGGCACCTACATGCACATGCTTCAGTACATAATCTGGAGTCCATGCATACATGTAAAGTAAACAAATCTTTGAAGCACAATAGATTTTGCTAGCATGTTTGCATATGAGTTATAGTTCTGTCATTCCTGAGAGATTAAAAGGGGCCTGAATTTTTTAAAGTCTCATCAAAACTGAAATTTGAGGCAAAATAATCTTGAAAAATAATCTTGAAAAAATGATCTAAGAAAGAACCATCTTTACCACTAACAAGGAGAAGGACTGAAAGGAAGAGGCCGTGATGTGGTGAAAAACCTACACGGTTTTTGGATTTAGCTCTGCTGTTAATAATTTCCTGACCTTTGAAAAATATAATCCATATGCAATTCAAGTTTACTTTCTATATAATAGGAATTAATATTGATTTTCATCATAAAACATTTGGACATTTGGTTTGAGTTGGCAAGGTAGGGATCAGGGCCTTTGCCACCAGGCCTGACATATTGAGTTAGATCCCTGGAACTCACATGGAGGAGAGAACTGACTCCAGTAAGATATGTGTGTGTGTTTGTGTGTGTGTGTGTGTGTCTGTGTGTGTACATATGCATATGTGTGTGTACATATGCATATATGTGCATATGTACATGTATGTGTATATGTATATGATGCATATATATATGTAAGTATATATATACACACACAGCAAATAAACAAATATGTGTTTAAAATATATATAACAATATACTGTAGTTTATAAGTTATGACCATAAAACAAATACACAGTTCTAAAATGTTATTACAATTGGAGTGAAGATGAAAAGGTGGGAATCTGGGACAGCACAAACACCAGACAAATGCATAAAATGGAGGCCATTTGTACTCTGAAAACAATCGACCTCTCCTGGCTCTATGGAGATTCAGAGAACACATACTTTCTTATTCCTTGATATACAGGACATTCTAACAATGTGAATCCTGGAAAGACAATTACTTCAGAACAAAACAAGTTATACAAACTCAGTTTCAGAACTAGAACATAGTAAGTGATTTTTTTTTTAAAAAAGCACATCCTCATTTTAATAAATCATTTCTGTTGCATCAGGGAAGCTTGGCTTATGGGTGGGAAATACACATTTGCAGCATACTCTTTTCAGGGACAAAGTCCAAGATGTGGTAACTCCTATTGCAGCAAAAGAAACCTGAATGGTAAGATTGGGAAAGTGTACAAGAGATCACAGGAGAGATGGTATTACTGGCTACCTTTATACAATTTTTTGTTAAGTCAATACATGTATACCGCTTTGTAGCCAGAAGGAGTCATTGCTGGTGTCTGAAAGTGTCATACATGCATATGATGTAGCTTGGTCTAATGCCCCTGAACCAGTTTCCCTCTATCTCCCACTAGTTTTCCCTTCCATCTTCACATGTTCTTTTTTAAACCCACCAAGTCTACTTAGTGCTGCCTAGATGTGCGTAGCTGGACTACCTACTGAGGCATGGGTGACCTATCAAGGACAACATCCCTGAAGAACACTGACTCTCCTTCACCCAGCAGCAATCAACCGTCAACGGTTCCTCATCTAGTAATGGGGATTCATGCGCTCCTCCCCCAGCCATGCTGATTTGGGCTTGGTAGTCAGACGTTGATGGCATATTTATCAAGATTTCTTTATCCAATTAACTTAGGTTAAAAGATTTTGAGGGAAACCTCTGCTCTGATCATTATTGAGCAACTGAGACTTGATTCACCTTCCTATCACAAACAGCCAGAAAACTGAACAAGATATGAGCAGGTAGTTTGAGATAGTGGATCTCGGCAAGCCACACCAAACTGTGATCCCTGTGAGAACAAAGACAAAGAAGGTTACGTGGACTCTGTCGTGAGTCCGAGAGGAGACCCTGAGTAGCGCACAGCACCCTCACTTTACTCAAAGGGATGAAGGGCAACATTTGCACTGACTGAGTACAGAAGGTAGGGGAAATGGGTAGAGAGAGAGTGTTTCAAAAAACCTCATAAAGATCAAACAGTATTAAATGCAAATGACTTAAGCATTAGGGTTAAATCATGGGGACCATCAGATTTGGGGTGTGGATCACTTGCATAGCATGCTGGAGGCCCTGATTTTTATGATCAGAGTTGAATAAAAAAGACTCTGCAACATTGGTTAAATTAAATTAAATTAAAGACTAAAAATTGCTATTCTTGAGCCTTCTCAATGAAAACAAAGTGTAAATAGTTAATAACAATTTTTGGATTATGGAATTGCTACTCTCAGCTATTCCTCATAGTAGAGAATCATTGCTTTCTTTTCTCTTTGAGCATTCATTCTTAGAAATTTTCATTCATGTGGGCATTTTATCATAATTATCTCACCCTCACTTGCTCCGTCCAACTACTTTCTCCTGAGGTCCCCCAACATACCTACCTCCTTATATCATTCCTTTCTCTCTCCCCTCTCTCCCTCTCTCCCTCCCTTCCTCCCTTCCTCCCTCCGCACTCCCTCCAAACCAACAGAGTAAAATTAAATCTGTCTGTATGTGCAATGGGTGTGGGGCCATCCACTGGGAAATGGATCTCCTTGTTAGCTATATTTCCCAGTACTGGACGGTGTTGTGAAAACTTCTGGGGGAGAATATCAGCAGTCTTATCTAGCACTGGACCCTGCCTGTTATAGTATCATATACCAGGAAGCTGTACCTGCTGTGCAATAGTGGTGAGACTGTTTATGGGGTAACCAACTGCTCTATCTATTGTATTTGAAGTGTGCTCGACAGGAGGTAATTCAATACTTGGCACCATAATTGTAACCAACACTAAAGACTGGAGAAGACACAGGCCCAAGAAGAACCAATTTATGTTGTTTTGCTAACTGATTATATTGTCAAACTGCATTCTAAATATTTTTGTTTATAGCTATTGATTTGTGCTGTTCTCATTCTTGGTCAACGAAGCATCTTATTGCAGAGGGCAGTGGTTAAGGCAGAGACTCATAACTGTTCGAAGTGCCAAGAATAAGTAACTGTGAGCCACAATGAAACATCTACCTTCCCCTGCAAGGCTGAGGGCACGTTCCAGAAGAATGTGTGGAAAGAGTAAGAGCTTCAGGATGGGAAGAATATTGTTCTCCAGGAGCCTTCGGACCTGACGTGGCTGTTGTGCAGGTGGACTCACAACCAGCTGTGGTTATTTGCACAAGACCTGCACAAGTTCAAGCCAGTTAAGAATCCCTGTATGGAATGGGAAGGGGCTGCAGAGGCCCCATCCCTAAGTGAGGAGTTACTGAGTTGATGGTTAATGGAGAATGGATGGTCACTTTTCTTGGGGCGGAAGGGGTTGGTTACAGGCATGCCTTTTATTTTCTATTAACTTAAAAACAGCTCTTTAAATTATTTTTGATGGCTATGGAAGTAAATGAAAACCAGCCAAAAAGAAGCAAACAAAGACAGAGGATGGCAAGATGGAGGGAAATAAGCATGAAATCATTTGTGCCTGCATGAAAAATCATTTGTTCTCTGAAAAAAAAAAAAGTCGACCATGTGATGTTGAAAGAGGGCATTAATCTCCCCGACTCTCAGGCAGCTGTGGTGGAGCAAAGCCACTGTGAAGAACTGGGACCATCCTCCATGAACACACACACACACACACACACCTGGCTTACTCTGGTTAGGCTTAAATTGGAAGTGGCAGTAAAAATTTGGAAATGGTTAATAATCACGTCCAGGCAGCTTGAGTGGCCGTTACCCAAATTGTTGTTTGTTTTCCTGCATTAATGGTCACAGAAATCTGGCTGACTTCCTCCAAGTCTGATTTGTAGAAAGCTGGCTGGTCATTGTGGCTTAAGCCTAGTCTTCATGCATGCCAGGCTCTACCACTGAGGTGTATCTTCCCAGGCCTTATATCTCTAATGTAATGAATGGAATCTTCCAAGTATCAGTGTTCTATTACTTTTAGTTTTCTTAAGGCAGAACCCTGGAAATCCCCTATTCTATCTCAGTCTAAACTTGTCCTCTACTAGGCTTCCTGGTAACCTGAGAATAACCCTTCCTCCTCCATTGGTGACTCCTATTCTGTTTCCTACATTGGACCATTTATTTACATCTACTTAACATGTCTTTCTTCCTCTTGTGAGCTTTCCTGGTTGTTTTTGCAGCATCGACCTCTAGACATGAGTGATGTCTTAGTTACTTAGTTATTAGTCTGATGAAAATACCTGGCAAAAGGAAGGAAGATGTTATTTCAGCTTACAGTTTGACAGGACAGTCCATCATGGCTGAAGAAGCTTGAGGTGCCTGGTCACAAGGCAATGCTAGTTGAGAAGCAGAGAGTCATGACTGGATGTTCAACTTGTTCTCTCCCTTTAATTCTTCCATGAACTACTCCCATATACTTCTTCATATATGTACTTCCATGTACCCTCCACTCCTCATCCCATGCACTGAACAGCACTGCCCATATCTACAATGGGTCTCTTAGCCTAACCTAGAACCCCTCTCAGAGACACGTGTAGAGATTGTTCCCAAGATGTTTTGAAATTTTATCAAGCTGACAATATAATCTATCACAAGAAGAGTATGGGTTAGGGGTGGGAGTGGGGGTTAACCATCCAAGTGTCTTCATCCTGACCTGACTTACAAAGAACTCGGTGGAAAGGCTCAATTAAGAAACATTAGGTTTGTTTGTTTGTTTCCCACAAAACCTCATCCTCGAAACCTCTCAGCATTTTGATACTGCCCTTTCACCTCAAATGCTGCTGACGTCCAGGCTCTCCATTCAGCATACACTATCTTTTGTACTTGTCTCTGGCCTCTGGTACTTTCTCCTCAACTACTCTAGGGTCTAAAATCTCCCACCGTTGATTTGAGCAGAGATGACTCTAATCTCTCTCCTTTCTTTGCTTTGATACAGTTTAAAGGTCTTCTTTGATGCTTTCTTTTATGCTGAACATGCATTTATTTTATCTACATGTAGCTCTTATTTGAGCACATCAACATGGTCAAGGTTTCATGAGTACTTGTATTATGTCAGATATTGAGGATACAAGAATAATAACAATCTAGGGAAAGGACAACCGTATCCAAAAGCATCAATTACAGTCACTGGGCTTTATGTATTAATTATAACTGAGAAAAAGACTGGCTTTAACCTAGTCTAGTTCAGAGCCCTTTGTACCTCTGAACCATCCAGAAATGTAACAGTGTTGCCCTAAACAGGTGCCAAATTTCCTGTTTAACCCTTGGATTCAGAAAAGATTTTAATACTAATTCAAGAATTTCTTCTGGCAATAAAATTCATTACCAACACAATTTAAAATTTTTCTTTTTTGAATAGAGTTTATTTGAATATGTTAGTAGTTCATTTAAAATAATGGTAGAACTGGGTAGGAATAGCTCAGGACATAACAAAGCAAAGATGAAGAGTTCGAGAGACCCTAACAAATCAATATTTGAGCTTTTATCCAAAATCCTAGCGATATATTTTTTTCATCCTGGGATGGATTTTCGAGGCACAAAAACGTATCCCTGGAGAGTATTATGATTTGGAGCTTGCTAAGAGTTCTTCTATAAATAGTCCAGCAAAGGAATGAAAACAAGCCATCAGCACTTGCCCTGACAAGGGATTTATCAAGCAGCCAGCACTAAACTCCAGTCCTCATGACTGTCAGGTTAGAAGGTAGCAGAGTCATCATTCAAGTGGATTTAAGTCTCCATTGTGTATAAAGACCTCTCAGGGCTAACAAGTTAAGATGGATAACACACACAAGTCTCTTAGCCTTTCGGGGTGCTTGACACAGCAAAATACAAACATGAGAAAGATAGCTTCCCTCCAGGCCGGGCTGAGCTGAGCCAACAGTGGTGGCAAGGCTGCAGAGAGCTAGAAGTTGTCTATGCTTAGGGAGAGTGAGGTTTGTTTCCTGGCCAATTCCCGTTTTTTACTACGGTGACCATGGGCAGGTTAATCTAAATCCTTTCTATCTCAGTGAATTGTTGGAATATGAAAATGAGATAGGGTCTATGGTGTGCTATTAGCGTAGCAGTGAAATGTATTCAGAAAGTATTAGCTGAATGTGCTGATGTTGATGGCCAGAGTTAATAGCAGCGGCACAGGCTTGTCGGAGCTGGGCACTTAGATTATTAACTCCTATGTAGTGCAGAGAGTCAGCCTCAGCCTCAGCCTGATATTCCACATCATCATCAGGTGACTTTGAGCTGGAAGTTGAGACTTAGGAATGGTTAAATTTAGGGGAAATTTCAAGAGACAAAGAATTCAGACTTGGGTCTGAAATCTAGTCTTCCTTCCATGGAGTTTCGCATCTCAACTACAGGACATAGAAATGACGTGAGCAGTGTTGTGATCTGAATGAGAAGAGCCACATAGGCTCATATATTTGAATTTTTAATTATCAGGGAGTGGTAGTATTTGAAAAGGATTAAGAGGTGTGCCCTTACCCCGCCGAACTTAGGAACCTAGTCTGCACAGGTGAGAGTGTGCACCACAGAGGCAGACAGCTTCTGGGACAGGCGGGAGCCACAGAGCCGCTGAGGCAGCACCCTTTTGGGGCCGCAGACATCCTGCACCCTCCCAGCTGGAGGACAGTGGTCAGCCCTGCCCGGGAGCCCTCTACCTCAGGAGCAGGGAGCGCCATCTTGGATACGGGACTCCACCGAACTCAGAATGTAGCTCTCAACTCCTTCTCCAGCACCAAGCCTGCCATGCCTCCCATCATGATGATAATGTACTAAGCCTCTGAAACTGTAAGGAAGCCTCCAGTTGAGTGCTGTCTTTTATAAGAAAAGCCTTGGGCATGGTGTCTCTTTACAGCAATCAGATAGTAATTAATTCATGTGATCATTTCTCAGTTTTTCAGGAATGGTTCATCCTAGAAACTTAGACAGGAAACTAATCCACTGTTTACTACATTAGTCCTGCTTCTCCCAAAGGACAGAAAAGATAGAATCTATTTGGGATTCATTCGATTGACTTTTATTACATGGTCCTGGCAGTCCAACAATGACTGCCTCACAATGGAGAGGACAAGAATCTTATAGTTATTAGCATATCATATGAAGTATATTCAATAAGTATGTTCAGATGAATTTGCTGATATTAATAGTTAGAGTTAATAATTCTGTGAGGCTGGTTACTCATGGAGAGATACTGGTCTTCTGTCTAAGTTCAAGCCTAAAGAAATTGGTTCTAACATCAAAACGATCATCCTTCATGACCAAGTAGGCTTCATCACAGGGATGCAGGGATGGTTTAATATACAGAAATCCATCAATGCAATCCACTATATAAACAAACTCAAAGATAAAAACCACATTATCATCTCGTTAGATGCTGAGAAAGCACTTGACAAAATCCAACACCCCTTCATGAAAAAAGTCTTGGAAAGATCAGGAATTCAAGGCCCAAACATACCTAAACATAATAAAAGCAATCTACAGCAAACCAGTAGCCAACATCAAACGAAATAGAGAGAAACTCCAAGCAATCCCACTAAAATCAGGGACTAGACAAGGCTGCCCACTTTCTCCCTACCTATTCAATATAGTACTTTAAGTTCTAGCCAAAGCAATTCGACAACAAAAGGACATCAAGGGGATACAAATTGGAAAGGAAGAAGTCAAAATATCATTATTTGTAGATGATATGATAGTATATATAAGTGACCCAAAAAAATTCTACCAGAGAACTCCTAAACCCGATAAACAGCTTCGGTGAAATAGCTGGATATAAAATTAACTAAAATAAATCAATGGCCTTTCTCTACACAAAGGATAAATGGACTGAGAAAGAAATTAGGGAAACAACACCCTTCACAACAGTCACAAATAATATAAAATACCTTGGCATGACTCTAACTAAGGAAGTGAAAGAACTGTATGATAAGAACTTCAAGTCTCTGAAGAAAGAAATCTAAGAAGATCTCAGAAGATGGAAAGATCTCCCATGCTCATGGATTGGCAGGATGAATATAGTAAAAATGGCTATCCTGCCGAAAGCAATCTACAGATTCAGTGCAATCCCCATCAAAATTCCAACTCAATTCTTCAAGGAATTAGAAAGAGCAATCTGCAAATTCATCTGGAATAACAAAAAAACCTAGATAGCAAAAACTCTTCTCAACAATAAAAGAACCTCTGGTGGAATCACCATGCCTGACATTAAGCTGTACTACAGAGCAATTGTGATAAAAACTGAATGGTACTGGTACAGTAACAGAGAGGTAGATCAATGGAATAGAATTGAAGAGCCAGAAATGACACACCTATGGTCACTTGATCTTTGACAAGGGAGCTAAAACCATCCAGTGGAAAAAAAGACAGCATTTTTAACAAATGGTGCTGGCACAACTGGCGGTTATCGTGTAGAAGAATGTGAATTGATCCATTCTTATCTCCTTGTACAAAGCTCAAGTCTAAGTGGATCAAAACCTCCACATAAAACCAGAGACACTGAAATTAATTGAGGAGAAAGTAGGGAAAAGCCTTGAAGATATGGGCACAGGAGAAAAATTCCTAAACAGAACAGCAATAGCTTGTGCTATAAGATCAAGAATTGACAAATGGGACCTCATAAAATTGCAAAGCTTCTGTAAGGCAAAAGACAATGTCAATAAGACAAAGAAGCCACCAACAGATTGGGAAAGGGTTTTTTGCCAATTCTTTTTTTTTTTTTTTTTTTTGGTTTTTCGAGACAGGGTTTCTCTGTGTAGCCCTGGCTGTCCTGGCACTCACTTTGTAGACCAGGCTGGCCTCGAACTCAGAAATCCACCTGCCTCTGCCTCCCAAGTGCTGGGATTAAAGGCGTGCGCCACCACGCCCGGCTGTGTTTTTTGCCAATTCTAAATCTGATAGGGGACTAATATCCAACATATAGAAAGAGCTCAAGAAACTGGACTCCAGAAATTCAAATAACCCCATTAAAAATTGGGGTACAGAGCTAAACAAAGAGTTCTCAACTAAGGAATACTGAATGGCTGAGAAGCACCTGGAAAAATGTTCAACATCCTTAATCATCAGGGAAGTGCAACTCAAAACATCCTTGAGATTCCACCTCACACCAGTCAGAATGGCTTAGATCAAAAATTCAGGTGACATCAGATGCTGGCGAGGATGTGGAGAAAGAGGAACATGCCTCCATTGCTGGTGGGATTGCAAGCTTCTACAAGCACTCTGGAAGTCAGTCTGGAGGTTCCTCAGAAAATTGAACATAATACTACTGGAAGATCTAGCAATACTTCTCCTGGGCATATACCCAGAAGAAGTTCCAACTGGTAATAAGAACACATGCTCCACTATGTTCATAGCAGCCTTATTTATAGTAGCCAGAAGCTGGAAAGAACCCAGATG
Source organism: Mus caroli (assembly GCF_978045245.1). NCBI lineage: Eukaryota > Metazoa > Chordata > Mammalia > Rodentia > Muridae > Mus > Mus caroli. The sequence goes on from NW_028227264.1 coordinate 5,764,925, forward strand.
TCCCTCAACAGAAGAATGGATACAGAAAATGTGGTACATTTACACAATGAATACTACTCAGCAATTAAAAACAATGGATTTATGAAATTCTTGGACAAATGGATGTATCTGGAGGATATCATCCTTAGTGAGGTAACCCAATCACAAAAGAAGTCATTAGATATGCACTCACTGATAAGTGGATATTAGCCCAGAAACATAGACCATCCAAGATACAGTTTGCAAAACAAGAAAATCAAGAAGAAGGAAGACCAGTGGGTGGATACTTCATTCCTCCTTAGAATAGGGAACAAAATACCCATGAAAGGAGTTACAGAGACAGAGTTTGGAGCTAAGACGAAGGGATGGTCTATCCAGAGACTACCCTACCCGGGAATCCATCCCATAATCAGCCACCAAACCCAGACACTATTGCATATGCCAGCAAGATTTTGATAAAGGAACCCTGGTATAGCTGTCTTGTATGAGGCTATGTCAGTGCCTGGCAAATACAGAAGTGGATGCTCACAGTCATCTATAAGATGGAAAACAGGGCCCGCAAAGGAGGAGCTAGAGAAAGCACCCAAGGAGCTGAAGGGGTCTGCAAACCTTATAAGTGGAACAACCATATGAAGTAACCAGTACCCCCAGAGCTCGTGTCTCTTACTGCATATGTAGCAGAAGATGGCCTAGTCAGCCATCACTGGGAAGAAAGGCCCCTTGGTGTTGCAAACTTTATATGACCCAGTACAGGGGAATGCCAGGGCCAAGAAGCAGGAGTGGGTGGGTAGGGGAGCAGGGTGGGGGAAGGGTATAGGGAACTTTCAGGATAGCATTTGAAATTTGAAATGTATATAAAGAAAATATCTAATAAAAATGGAAAAAAAAAAGGTAACTGGTTCTAATAAGAATTAAGGAATGCCATAGCAAAAGCAGAGATCAACTTGCCCGTGAGAGTGAGGACAAGAAGGCCCAAAGTAAAGTTTCCTTCTTCTGTGTCCTCTTCTCTAAGCTGACAATAGAAGATGCCACCCACATCTAGGGTATGTCTTCCTGCTTCAAATAATCAGGTGTGCCCAGCAGATTATGTCTTAGTCAATTCCAGATCTAGTCAAGTTGATAGTCAAGAGTAGCCATTACACCTTCCATATGACCGGGACTTGTGAGGATCAGGCTGTGTCATGCTCTAAGTTATTTTATACTGTACACAATAGTTGCTTTCAGGATCTTCCCTGCCCCGAGTGACTCAATTTTACCAAATGTCAGTGTTTTCCACCTTGGGTGCACATGATGTGGCAGAAGAGTAAACCCTTTTGTGCTGGAAACCATCATTAACTGTCCAACACAGAGCACGAGACACGGCTAATTAATGATTCACACAGATAAGGCATTACTCTCCATGAGACGATTAATAAAGTTAATTAGGAACACATAAGCTCATAAATATACAAAACCACATCAGAATAAGCAGACCCATCAACATATCAAACACACCAGACTGATGCAGCCTCCTCATTGAGATGATTTGAAAGGCAGGGCCATTAACACTGGACACCCATGGATGTGTCACCAGAGCATCCGGTGAATGCATCATAGGATGAATAGATATTGAACAGAAACTTCCAACTCTGAACCCCAAGTCTCACTGAGTTCAACCCAGTTCTCTCAGCTTCCCACTGACCCAAGACACTCAAATGCCTTCTACCTAGACCCAGCTCTGTAATGTGAGATGTGCCTACTGGGTGATTCTGAATCTATGTTGTCAACAGAGGTCAAGCATCACACAAAGGCACAGGGTGCTGAAAGAAGCTTTAATGATAGAAATACATAAGCACATACATAATTGTGGAACTTTGGGGGAATCCTAAGTTATTAGAGAAAATGAAAAAGCACAGAACAAGGATCCATTGACAGGCTATGGCTGGGTGTATCATCTGTAAGTCCCAGACCAAGTGTTTGTGTAGGTTGCACAACATTGGACACATTCAACAACGCATTGTCTCTGAAACTCTGTCTGTGGAAAAGGATGTACAATGAGTGTTCCCTGGCTCCTAGTTAGGGTCTTTTTCACAGTTATCTGGTAAATTGTTATTCTAAGTGTCTCATAATCTCAACTATTATACAACCCCTAACTCAGCTTTTCTCTAAGAAAAGAATGTTCAGAGTGAGAATCCGTTACAGCAAACCTGGTTAAAATTGGTTAGATCTAAGATGCTACCTAAATAACCTGTAATAGTACTCAGAAGGTTGATTACCATGATAGTAACCAGAAACACACACACACACACACACATGGAGAGAGAGAAACAGAGACAGAGACAGAGACAGAGACAGAGAAGTGTAAACTTAAGGGTTCTGTGTTGGATGGTGTTTTGCTGGGGCAAACATGAAGGAGTGTTTCCCTGAAGTGGATACAAGTGAAAGACTAAGACTGGTGAAGGAACATTTCACTGAAACAGACAGACACAGGAGAGAGAATGTTCTGCTAAAGCAAACACATGAAAGGAAACATGATAAGAGATTCTTTAATAACAACACACATGTATTGGTCTGCCTTACATTGTGTAGTTGAGCTCCATTTGTCGGAACACCTTGAACTCTCAGGCTGATAGGATGCATGTGCTGAGAGGCAAGGCACATGGAGGACACGTGATGTTTGGAGGGTATAAATAGGACTCCATGGAGGGTCAGAGACAGAGCTTGGCTTGCTAGTGCAACATTTGTGGGTCTCTCGTTCTTGCTGATCTTCACTTCCCTGAGAGAGGCACAGCTGAGAACTTCTGGCATTTCTCCTGGTCCTTCCTACTGACAAGAACCAACGCTGAGGCCTGGCTGCCTCTGTTAGGTCACGTCACCCCTGTTGCTGACCTGACTCTACCTAACTAGATTGCTGGTGCGTGTGTGCATGTGTGTGTGTGTGTGTGAGTGTGTGTGTGTGTGAGTGTGTGTGTGTGTGTGTGTGAAGTGTTTGTGAGTGGATTGAGCTGCCACTGACTGCTCACCTGTGAACTGAACTGCTGATTTCCAGACAACACAGACAAGAGTTGTTCCAAAGAACCTTTCTAGGCAGGTCCACTTCCCCCATATCCTTTCTTTTCCACTACCTCTGGTGGGTGGTGGGCTACAAGGGAGGTTAAAGTCTTTAAGAACCATCATTAAAAATAGGATTTAAAACAATTAGAGTTGAGAGAGAGAGGGAGGAAAGAGGAGAAGAGGGGAGGGGAGGGGAGGGGAGGGGAGGGGAGGGGAGGGGAGGGGAGGGGAGGGGAGGGGAGGAAATGGATAGCACATGAGTTTTTCCTCAGGAGAAGAACGTAACCATCTTTATTGGAAAATCCCTCCCTTCATTATTAGCACAGAAAACACCGACACAGAAAAGATAACTTCACCTTTGTCTCATACTTATGACTTTCTCACCCATAATGGGTTGAGAACTTAATTGCATGCCATGTCCCTCCATTCAATGGCCACTGAATACATTTGGTCTTATCTCTGACCTCTTACTATCAAATGGGGAAAAGATACTCTTGGAGAGTGGAAGTCCATCTTGTCAAGAGAGGGTCAGTTGTAGCAGGGACCAATCGGAACTCCCCAGATGTCCGTCATTTTCTCTGAATTTTTGTGCTATCACTTGATTGAACTTATTTTTTCAACTCTCTATAGTTAGTTCCATCTTAGCTAAAAATAATTATGTAATGGTTTGTTTCTGTGTCAACTATATGTTTCTATTCCAAAGCAGTTATTAATGGATTTTAGGGCTGGATAAGTGGCTCAGCAGTTAAGAATGCACATTGTCCTTGCTGTGGACCTGTGTGCAGTTCTCAGCAGCAATAGCTGGCAACTCGCCATCACTTGTAACTCCAGATCCAGGGGACCTGTGATCCTGGCTTCTCCAGCCACATGCACTCAAGTGCACGTACCCAGGAGCTGCATGCATACGCATAATTTTAAAACAAATTAACTCCTTTAAAAAAATAAAATGATCTTTTTAAAAAAAATAAGTCATCAGTTTATAGCCTACCTAAAGTTTACATCCTGCCCAAGCCTATTTTGGGATGTGCAAGGTTACATTGTACATCATGTACAATATATGCTATGCCGGGTTCTCGTTGAGACTACTACAACTTTATTCTATAAATCAGAAGAGATATGCATTATTTAGGAAGTGTTTTTAAATGACACTGAAAACATCGATAACATGATTTTTTAATTGGCAGACTGAGTACAACAAACAGTGAAAATTTGTCATCAGTGATATTGTGCATAAGGTTCTGCACTGAAGTAATTACACTTCACAAGTGTGGGAGAGGCTGGAAGGAAACATGTAGCAAGAGATGTCAGAAGTTCAGGGAAACTCACTCCCTCACTGCCTCTTCTGATACACAGGCGACCCTGGGGATCCAAAACCTTCAGGGAACTAAGAAGCCAGTCCATTCCAGGTGCTGGAGAGGAGCTTTATTAGATAGAGGCTAGCAGAGATGTGTCTGGCCAGGTGCACTCCCACTTCTGCTGGTGGACAAAGGGACCGACTGTGAGAGAGAGAAAAGTCCCGCTTTATAGCTGGCAAGCATAAAGATGGACTGGCAGTAATTGGCATCTTGGTGTCAGTTTTTCCCAGAAGAGAGCTGGCCGACTCCAATTGAGAGCCACACTGGGAAGGGGATGCTGGGAAATGTAGTTCTAGTTTAGACTAGTTCACAGACTGCTGTGTTGTGTGATGGAAAGGCTAACCACAAGCGTGTAACATAACAGTAAAGGAATAGAAGGGACACTGAGTCTAGGCAAGAATAGAGACCAGAGGTGTGAGCATGACTCTGTGGTTGAGAAGGAGGGGAGAACCTGGGTGGGTTCCTTGGGCTGGCTGCTAAGGAGAGTCACAGTAGCTGGGTCTCCTTGTTGAGTCAGTCTGGGATTTAAAGAGCTTTGTTAAACCGGAACAACATACAAGCAGCTGAGAGTCAGCATCCCTCCACCAGTACCATAGATGCATTTCTAGTCACTGTAGCCTTGTGAGTTTGTAAACCACAGAGCAGAAGCACAAGCAATAGCGCACGTTACCTAGGCATTCAGTCCCAGAACCTGAGACTGCAGCAGCAAACATACCAGGCCATGCTTCTGCTCTCTTCACATTACATTCCTGCAAAGGGAATGGAAGAGTGCAGATAGTCAGTAGGCTCTCTATGTAGCAGGAAGCCTCAGAGCTATGCATAGAAATCTGGGTACATGTTCAGGGAGAGACTGGTGATATTCTTTTAGTCAAAGTAACCAGGAAAGGCCTCTGTGAGGAGGGAGCTAGAGAAGGGAGGAGACATGGACCTCTCTGGGAGGAAGGTTACAGGACAGAATTTTCTTCCTGAGCTGGATGGGCTACAGCAGCAAGTGTGACTGGACAGCAAGGACCACAGTGAGAGACACAAGAAGAGGCTGGAAACCCACACAAAGACACCAGACTTAATTTCAATAGTGAAAGAGCCTGGAGGGCTTGGGCAGTAAAGTAGAAGCTAGAATGGTGCCTGCCCAGTGGGAGCTGACTGGAATTCGGTGTGCAGTTCACAGTTGTAACAAGGAGCGCTGAAGATGGGAAATTTGAGTGGTTCACTTTCCACAGGATGTAAGTAATAGAATATTAAACAGCTCATTGCTATAGGGTGCTCTATAGCCGTGTCCTGTGATTGGCCAAGTTTGCCTCATTTGCCAAAAGCACTACTGCTGGCTATTGAGATAATCCAGTGTGATACCACCAGAATCCTAGAGGGAGCAAGAGGTCACAGGATCACTTCCACTTCCTGTCCTGTCTCTGTCTCTGATCTCAGGGCTGGGAAGCTGAGAGGTGGGGCATTAGTAGGGGTGAGGGGCTTACTTGGTGTCCTAGAAGCCATAGTAAGAACAATTTGCTAAGTCAGGAAGAAACCAAACACAGACCAGACTTCTATTTCATGGCGAGATGCCACTTCTCATGGCCAGAAAGTGAGAGGTGGAGCAAAATAGTTCAGAGAACTTCAACTCCTGTGGGCCATCAAACTCTGCTGAGGCATCCTAGAATTCCACAGAGGTGACTCAGCGACACAACCAAGAAAGGATGGGAAATGAAGCCCATGGGAAGCCAGATAGATCCCCCTGCTTCCCAACTGCTCCACAGTGCTCCGTGTGCGCCAGAATAAGGTTTTCAAGGTTTGCTCGCAGCAAGAGTTTACAGTTGCACAATCACACACACACACACACACACAGGGATACACATTCATGAATGTTCAGAGGTAAATCACAAATGTTCCAGATTCCTCTAAGACATACATCACCGCCTTCTTTCCCAGCATCAAACTCCTTATGTGTGCAAGGCACTACTCTGATGTCATTACAAAGTGTACCGATCCTCTGTTGACCCTGTGAAATAGAAAGGGTGGCTCTCTTAGTGGGGAAATTGAGACTTAAGACTTTGCAGTGTTTCCATATCTTACAGCTGGTATCAAAGGCAAGGCTTGAACTCAAGCCAACTCACCCAGCACTAACACTCAATTCCTAACCTCAGTGGTACCACCACTCACCCAGTACTAACACTCAGTGCCTAACCTCAGTGGCACCACCCCCTTGAAAGAGGAACTTTGTACTCAGTACCAAAGACATGACTCAAAGCACCAAGAATGGTCATTGTGTTCACTTGCTTCAAGCTGCCCAGATGAAATCGACCATTTAAGGCCTTACAGGATCGTCACAAAAGCATCGATAAATTACAAGGTACTATACAAAGCAGCAAGCTGTTTGTGATAATATAACTTTAATAATATGAAACTTAAAAAGCAAGACAGAAACCAGTTCCAGATTGAGGAATTCTAAAGAATAAAAGGTTCTGCCTGCTATAATGTGGCCACCAGGACAATTTTTTTCTTGTTCTCTCTTGCCCTATTAAAATTCAAATTGTCTCTGTATTCTTTTGAAAGATGTTTTTTCTATCATATTTATGTCCAATTTCAAAGTTTACATTTTAAGTAAATGATAGTTTACGGCATGAATTTTTTTTTTTTTTGAAGATGGTAAATGGGTGAGGAAATTTCTAGGTGAATATTGGCATGGAGTTTGATATTGAAAAGCATTCTTCTTATCTTTTTATAAAAGTTGGTTTTTTAAATATTTTTTATTACATCTTTTCCTCAATTACATTTCCAATGCTATCCCAAAAGTCCCCCATACCCTCCCCCCACTTCCCTACCCACCCATTCCCAGTTTTTTTTTTTTTTTTTTTTTTTTTTGGCCCTGGCATTCCCCTGTACTGGGGCATATAAAGTTTGCATGTCCAATGGGCCTCTCTTTCCAGTGATGGCCGAGTAGGCCATCTTTTGATACTTATGCAGCTAGAGTCAAGAGCTCCGGGGTACTGGTTAGTTCATAATGTTGTTCCACCCATAAGGTTGCGGATCCCTTCAGCTCCTTGGGTACTTTCTCCAGCTCCTCCATTGGGGGCCCTGTGATCCATCCAATAGCTGACTATAAGCATCCACTTCTGTGTTTGCTAGGCCCCGACATAGTCTCACAAGAGACAGCTATATCTGTGTCCTTTCAGCAAAATCTTGCTAGTGTATGCAATGGTGTCAGCGTTTGGAAGCTGATTATGGGGTGGATCCCTGGATATGGCAGTCTCTAGATGGTCCATCCTTTCGTCACAGCTCCAAACTTTGTCTCTGTAACTCCTTCCATGGGTGTTCTGTTCCCAATTCTAAGGAGGGGCATAGTGTCCACATTTCAGTCTTCATTCTTCTTGAGTTTCATGTGTTTAGCAAACTGTATCTTATATCTTGGGTATCCTAAGTATAAAAGTTGTTTTTAAGGTGACATTTGGAGCAGCCCTTGCTTCTCTGTTCCAGGTTTTTCTCTTCTCGTGGTCTATGGGGGTGTGCCATGGCTCTAAGGAAGGAATGGTCTATGGGGGTGTGCCATGGCTCTAAGGAAGGAGACTATCTGAGTTATGGGGGTGCGCCATGGCTCTAAGGAAGGAATGGTCTATGGGGTTGTGCCATGGCTCTAAGGAAGGAGACTATCTAAGTTTGCTTCTTTGCCCCTGCAAAAAAACACTGATCAAAAGCAGCCTGGGGATGAAAGGGTGTATTTGCCTCCAAGGTTATAGTTCATCACTGAGGGAAGCCAAGGAACTGAGGCAGACAGCATCTGATTACTGGCTGGCTCTCCAACTTGCTCAGCTTTCTTCCTAATTAATTAATTTTTCCTGTGTCTTTTAACTTTTCATTGATTCTCTGTGAACCTCACATCGTGCACCCCAATCCTCTTCATTGTCACATTCCCTCTTACCCACCCTCTGCCCTTGCAACCTCCCGCCAAAAGGAAAAACTTTCATAATGTGTCCCACAACAAACCCCTTTGTCCACATTGTAATGAATCACCAGTCTGGCTCTAGGCCCCCGGCCTCTGCCACATCCTCAATACCGGATCCTCACTGAAAGTCCTCTCAAATATCATTGTTTTGCCCTGTGCCATGGAGATCCTGCAGCCCTGTTAGGGCCAGCCCCTTCATGTGCTCTAACAGTTCCTAGATGGGGAAGATGTTGGGCTGGATCAGAGTCATGGATCTAGGCCCGGGTGATAGCCAAGCTGGTCATCCTGCCAGCTCTTCCTCACCTGCACCACTACCTTCTTATGCAACCCAGAACCAACGTGATACCACCCACAGTGGATGGGGCCGCTCACATCAATCGTTCACCAAGACAAGCACACTGGAGGCAATTTCTTACTGGAAGTTCCTTCTTCCTAGGTGATTCTGGTTTGTGTCAAGTTGACAAAAACCAGCCAGCACAAAGGGCAGGCTGTTACAGGCATCCCAGAGAACTCTTCAGAATAGACAGACATGTTCCCCTCAACCCTCGGTAATGTGGATGCAATGGCCATTCAAATATACATTTCACTTTGTGACTGTCTATGGTTCTGCAGTCCCCAGTGACTAAGTGAAACCTACACTCATTGGGGCCGAGTCATCCAGTGACTTTGTGCACACTCGTCTTTGCATCAAGTTCCCCTCTTAGCCTAGGACAACACAAAATAGTCCTCTAGCAGGCTTTGGAATCAAACATCCCAGATTATATTTAGACAACAAGGGCTCAGTAGGAAGGAGGGGAAAATAGGCATCAGTAGATTTAAAGAGAATGTTATGTCCGTAAGCATTTTTGAAAGTTGATTTATAGGTAAATAACATGGAAGGAGATGCTGAATCAGTATACAAAAAGCAAAATGAGGCAAAGCCCAGAAAAATAAGACATTTTTCAAGAAAGAAAGATGATAGTAAATGCCTTGGGTTCTTTTTATTTTTTTCCCAACATAATCTTTGTATTAATTATTTGGGAATTTCCCATCATGCACTCTGATCACATTTACTTCACAGTCATCCCATATCTACTTCCCCACCATTTTTACACCTTCTCCCCAAAAGAGCAAAGAGGGGGGAAAGGTTTATTTTGTGTTGCCCCTATAATCACTGGAGCACGGTCAGATTTCCAGTGGCCAGCCCCCGAAAGAAAACTAGTCCTTCTCCACCTGCACCCCCACAAGAAGCCATCAACTGTGGAGAGCTATACTTTAGCATCCATATCACAATTTTTAGGGGTTCTCTTTGATGGCTTCCTTTTGGGACTGTCATTTCTGGGAGGAGGGATGGGGTAGAGGTAGGGGCTGTCACAGAAGCCTTTGCTGTTAATTCTTCTCAACTGTGCATCTGTAGTCCATAACACTGCAAAAGTTACCTCCTTGTCCTTCACAGTCAGCGGCAGCATGGATCCTGGACTTCTACACAGTTTCTGGCAACAGCATAGACCACGAACATCCACGTGGTCTCCAACGCATGCCAAAGGTCTTCCACTTGGTCTCTGATGTCCACAGACATCCACATGGGTACCAAGCTTTGGGCCATGACCTCCGGGAGAAATACCAACCAATAAGGAACTTTCAAGAAGGTTCAACCCAGTAAATGAAACATTCCTCATCTTGAGCATCCTGTAGCTGTTCAGAGCCAGGATGTGGCTGGGCAGCTTGTTCAGTGCTGAGTCTGCTGAAGCTCCAGGCTGCTGAACACCACCCTCCACACCCTACTGGGTAATGACCAGTTGCTCCACTAACGTCTTCTCTGACCCCTGCTACAGTTGTCACATCTCTAATTCCACCTCTCTCCCCTGCACACGAACCTCTCTGTCTTGCCCCCTCTCCAGCATATATTCCTTGGTAGCAGCATTGGAAGCTGTAGTGTGTCATGCAATACATACACACATAGATTTTTTTTTACCCAAACAGCTTTACATCCAAATGTTCTTTGCAACAAGTTGTTGGTCTGGTTCAAGGGTTCTGGTTTCTGACACACCATCAATACTGGACCATCTCGGAGGCTCCTTTCAAATATCCGGCTGTTGTCCAGCGTCATAGAGATCCTGTGGCTCTGGTTCTACAGGATCTGCTCCTTCACAAACTCCATCAGCACATAGATGGAGTAGATGTAGGGTGGTCTGATTCAAAGTGCCTGATCTGGGCCTGGAGGCGGTTGGTTGAGGTTGAGCTGAGTTGGTCAGTGTTGGGGCCTGATTTCCCACTGACAGAAGAGCCACAATGAATGTTCATTATAGGAACACCCAAACATCATTGTCTTTATTGATTCCACCAAGAATATGACAGAACTATGGGAGAAGAGGACGAGAGGTTGAGGGCTGAGGAACACTGAAGTATTACATTTTCATCTAGTGTAACAGGAAATCAATGTGTAATGTCTGAGTAAACAAAAGCCCTATCATCCGACAGAAACACAGGATGCGATGAATCCTTCTATTATTCTAATTAGAAAGATGTATTTTCATTCCCCAGATGCCAAAGTCAAAATTGTCTTTCCCTCTGTAAAGTGAATGTTCTTTGTCCACCTCACACTTGAGTGAAGTCTGATTGAGAGAATGTGTGTGTATCTCTGCTTTGAGTCTTTTCTGGATCATTTTCCACTTTCAAAACCAACCTCTTAGAAGATATAATTAGATGACCACAATATTTACCTTAAGATTATTGGCAAGGAAGTCATTTTGCCTCTGTTGGCTGTGTCTGGGTGGGCTTGTGTTCTTGATGTTCCCTTGTCTGCTCTGTGAGGGCTGTTTCTGGGAGATTCTGTAATATCATTTGAAAAGTACTCACATCATTAACATGAAAATAGAAACCCCTGGGAAAGTCTCCATAGAGCACAAGTAGGTTTGTGTCACCCCTTGTTCTTATTGTCATGTTATAGCACATTTTCCTCAGTGACATAAGGCAGTGGACACCAGCCACAATACACACACAAACACACACACGTGTGTGTATCTTAGTTAGGGTTTCCATTGCTGTGAAGAGATACCATGGCCAAGACAAATCTTATAAACGAAAACATTTAATCAAGGTTGGCTTACAGTGTCAGAGGTTCAGTCCATTGCCATCATGGTGAAAAGCATGGCAGCATCCAGACAGACATGGTGCTGGAAGGGGTCTGAGAGTTCTGCATCTTGATCCAGAGGCAGCAGCAGGAGACTCACTTCTGCAGGCAGCAGGAGGAGGTTATACTGGGTGGACCTTGAGTGTAAGAGGTGACCTCAAAACTCACCCCAACAGTGACACACTTCCTCTAACAAGGGTACATCCCCCATGAGGCCACACCTCCTAATAGTACCACTTTCCATGGGTCAAACATATTCAAACTACCACTATATGTGTGTGTATATATATATATATATATATGTGTGTGTGTGTGTGTGTATATGTGTGTGTGTGTGTGTGTGTATACACATAACATGCAATGATTAAATTGTATTTCATATAAAGGTTAGAAACGCTCCAAAGCATTTTTGCCTTTTATTCTAGTGAATTGTCATCCACAATCCACTAGGGATTATAGAGCAGATCCTCAAAGAGCAACACTTCTGTGAATGAGGTCCTGGGGTCTCTACAGGAAATGCAGGATTTGGCACGCAGGGCATTTTCTTGAGTTCTTCCATCCCTCCTTAAATTTTGATGCAAATTTGCCTCATTTAAGGACACTATCTATACCTGTACTCATCCTTATGGGGCCTATTTGAATGAAAGGCTGCTACGCCTAACAGGACAGCACATAACAGAGGCCTGCCTGTGGCCGGAGCACATCATTCTTGGAGCACATCTGGAGAGAAAGGAATAAAGCTGACTGGATTCCCCATGAAAGAGAGCCATCTATTGACCAGAGCGTTCCCTCGCTGTTTTAGATATTCCCCAGGAGTCTCTGACTTCCCAGCTAGAATAGTAAACCCTAAAGATCCAAGTAACAAATTTTTACAAAGTCTTTGCATTGCATCTTAACCATCTACCACCATAAACACTGACGAAGATATTTGACTGCTTAAGATAACTCAGCAATTAAAGAAAGAGCATAGACCTGGGCGTGGTGGCTCACGCCTTTAATCCCAGCACTCGAGAGGCAGAGGCAGGTGGATTTCTGAGTTCGAGGCCAGCCTGGTCTACAAAGTGAGTTCCAGGACAGCCAGGGCTATACAGAGAAACCCTGTCTCAAAAAAAAAAAAAAAAAAGCATAAAACAGTGACATATAAACACAGTGAAGTGGTGGACGCCTATCATCCTGGTACTCAGGAAGTGGAGACAGGAGGATTTAAAGTTCAAACCCAGTGAAACCCTGCCTCAAAAAACAAAACAATACAAAACAAAACAAAACTACAAAGGCAACATGTAGTCCCAGTGCTAGTCTGTAGGGGGCAGCAAAGACACTGCTCAGATCAGCTTTCATTTCCCTTTTTCTTTTCTTTTCTTTCTTTCTTTTTTTTTTTTTTTTTTTTTGTTCTTCTCCAAATTAAGAAATAACTTATTTTTAAAGCACATTGGTAGGATCAAATTGCCAATGGAATATAGACACAGGCAGAAGTTTAAAACATCATTCATGAAGTGTAACAGAAAGCACTCTCCTCTCCTAACTTTGAGAAATGAAAGCAAAGACAGGCATTACATTTTGGTATGTTTTTTAAGAAAGTGGGGTTGTTCAGTGGGTAAGGGTGCTTGCCTCACAAGCTTGTCGATCTGATTTAGATCCCCAGAACCTACATAAAAATAAAAGAATAGAAACTGACTACACAAAGTTGTCCACTAACAATGTGTGTGTGTGTGTGTGTGTGTGTGTGTGTGTGTGTGTGTGTGTGTGTGTGTGCAGGCACACACATGTGAAAACACACACACTAAAATCTCAAGAAAGATTTTGAAGAATATTTTAGGGTGGGGACCCCAAAATACAAAGAGCAGAAGAAAGGAAACTAGAACTCAAGGGTAGAAGCCATTTCCGAAAGGGCCGAATGTGTTTGTAAATGATCATTTAGAAGGCCATTTATTTGTTTATGCTTTCAATCTTTGTTTTTAATTTCAAGAACTGACTTCATGTAGCATGGTAAAAAATTTTAAAACTTGAGTCAAAGTCATTGGTGATTCTCTAAATATACATGGAAACATAAGGATGGTCATTTGAAATTTAAAACATGATATGGAAATCCGGGATGCTTAAAACAATCGGCTAATTTTACAAGTATTGTTTATGTCAGTTTTTATCTGACAATGACAGATAACAATGAACAGTTGTCCCCTGCCTTGCCCCTGAATGCTACCCCATAGAGTCCTCAGGGACAGTCACATCTAAGTCTGCATCTGTTTCATTTGATATTAACTTCTGCCTTTCCAAGTAGGATGATGAATTCAATTGCCTCACTCGGCCTCGTCTCTGAGTTTTGCTTTCACAGATAAAGAGTAAGGGCTCTGCCTAGAGAACAGAGTTAGTCTGATCTCTGCCTTTGCTTCCCCTCTTGCCACCCTCACAACCTTTCCCATTTTAACTAGATCGATACTGGCATCAATATTACTGTTTCTGCCTAATCAATATTCTTTGCAAATTTGAAGTCATCTAATACAGTTATTTTCTTCTAAAATGCCTTATTTTCCAGAACACATAATTGCTGGGGTTTTTTTTTTCTCTTCATGCTTTCCTATGTACTACAGACTTCTTTTAATCATATTGCTTACACGTCAGCTGAGGTCTTTTAAGTGTGTGGAGTATGCATATGCGTGTGCAGGCATTGGTGTGAGTGGGTGCATGTAGGGCTGTGCCTGCATGTGTGTACATGCATGTGGAGGCCAGATGTTGACATTGAATGCCTCCTCTGTTACTCTCCACCTTGGTTTTGGAGACAGGGTTTTTCTTTGTACCTGGAACTCATGGGTTTGGCTAGGTGGCTAGCAAGCTTCAGGCATCCATTTGCCTGTATCTCCAGGCTCTGTGTGTGGGTGCTGGGCATCCAAACTCAGGTCCTCCTGCTTGGGCTGTGTCTTAGTCAGGGTTTCTATTCCTGCACAAACATCATGACCAAGAAGCAGGTTGGAAAGGAAAGAAAGGGTTTATTCACCTTATACTTCCACACTGCTGTTCATCACCAAAGGAAGTCAGGACTGGAACTCAAGCAGGGCAGGAAGCAGGAGCTGATGCAGAAGCCATGGAGGGATGTTCTTTACTGGCTTGATTCCCCTGGCTTGCTCAGCCTGCTCTCTTATAGAACCCAAGACTACCGGGCCAGAGATGGCTCCACCCACAAGGGGCCTTTCCCCCTTGATCACTAATTGAGAAAATGTCTTACAGTTGGATCTCATGGAGGCATTTCCTCAACTGAAGCTTCTTTCTCTGTGATAACTCCAGATGTGTCAAGTTGACACAAAACTAGCCAGTAGCCAGTACAGGCTGTAAGCACTTTACCAACTGAGCCATCTCTCCGTCTCCTCTGATTTTAGATGCTAAAGCATAGCAGATGGTCTTCTCTTCATCATTTTATTTTTATTTTTGAAAATGTGTTATTTTTAATTATGGAGGGATCTCAATTTTTAATTATTAGAAAATTCAACATGGGTTTTCTGCAAGAGCAGTATATGTTCCTAACCACCGAGCCACCTTCTCTCTAGTATCTCTTTTTTTCTCCCTATGATTTTAGTGCTCCAAACACCCTTCTAGGCCTGCCACAGCTTCTGTCCTGTTCCTCTGCTGGTTTGGGTCTATGTCCTGGCTCTTCTGTTTCCCTCTTCCTCGTTGTCTTCGCACATCTCCCCCTCTGCCTTTCAAGAGCATCCTGTCACCTCCGTCTCCAGTCCCTAGTAAACCTCACATTCAATCTACTGCTTGGGTGGCCTGGGCCAACCCCTCTTACACTGGACCAAGGCCACCCATGCAGTAGATTGAATGCAGTGTGTGTGACCAAATGCAGTATTTGAGGCCAGGTCCTGGAGGTCACAGAGGTCTCACTGAAGTGCCAAGATCACTTATCTGTTCCGTGGAAGTTATCTGCTATGACTGGTCATGGGAATAGAAAGATTCTTATGTGTCTAGCTGTCAACCCACGGAGTATAGCAAAGTCTCACATAAGAGAAATTTTGTTTCAAGTTTGCTCTGAGCTAATACACTTTGATTTGTTACACATGGCACAGATGAATATTCCCTAGCTTTATATACTCTTTATCTCAGAGCAAGTTTGGAAAGAGAAGGTGGCCTGCCATCATTTGGCCTACTATACTTATAGTGGCAATCATACATTCACAAGCCCAGCCAAGGATGCATGACTGCCATTGGCATCACTGTGATCGATCTGCCTCAGCCACCAGTGTCATTTATGGTGAGCAAATCAACGAGCCACCAGGCTGATGAATCACAAAATGTAGCTCAAGACTTGCAGAGTGAAGCATGCATCGATAAGCAGGATGCTATCATGAAAAACTGGGCCATTGTTTATGAACGTTTAAGGATGTTTGATACATTATGAGAGCAAAGACTAACAATGATATTTCTGGACACTTACAAAATTTCTTGATAAATAAATGTACCTGTGTTTGTGGAGTGCATTCTGTGCTACCATTCCTAACATGTCGAATGGTCTTCTTACACCGGAGAGTCTGCATCCTACAACAGATGGGGTAGCACTCTTGTTCCTAACTGAGTGACAGCCTTAAGACATTCATCATGTTTCACGCTGTGCACACCTGGCTGATCATCTGGGATTGTGACTCATTGGTGGCACTTGTGTGTGGTGTCACATCACAAGCAGCTTAAGGCTACAAGAGTTCTATCTTTTCCTAGGTTTGATATTTTCACTGTTTCTAGTGTCGGCTTCCTAACTAACCATGCCCACTTGCCTAAATGGCCTTGCCCATGTTCCTTCTTCATTGTAGAATGTCCTGCCTCCATGTCTTCCTGATCCTGTAAAACTTGTAATACAAGAGATGAACCCAAGAGTTACCTTAGGGAAGCCTTTCAACAATACCTAACACGTCTTCCACTGTCTTTTTCTAGAACTACCCTTTCTGTTCATGGAGTAGGGCCTCAGCTCTCTCCGGGTCTCTCCGCCCATAAACACTGTTCTAGAGTGATAAGTATACACAGTGAGTATTTTTTGGGTGATTCTCCGGTGATTCCCATTACACAGAAGCTGTGACCATCAATGTGTAGCAGAAGCACAGGGGAGAAGGAGCACAGGCTGCTTTTGCCGAGGATTGGGGTTCAGTTCCCAGGGCCCCCTTGCTGGCTCACAAGTGTTTGGAACTTCACTTCCAGGGGATTGGATGCCCTCTTCTGGCCTCCACAGGTACTGCACACATGTGGTACGTAGTCATATACATAGAAACATCCATACAAATAAAAAGTTTTAAGAAATCTTTGCAAAGAAGTACAGTGTAATGGCTGTCTATGAACTCCACAGGTTCATGTGTTAAATCCTAGATTTGCAGCTAGTAATACCATTTTAGGAAATTCTGGAAACTTAAGAAGTGGGGCCTGGCTAGAGGAGAACAGTGTTTATGTGCTGAGAGACCCGGAGAGAGCTGAGGCCCTACTCCAGAGGGCATTGGGGTCAGGCCTTTGCTGTACCTTGTTACTGGTCCCTTCATGTGTCTCTTGCTCTGCTTCTTAGCCACAGTGCTATAAATCTACTCCGCATACCATTGTTGCCATGCTGGCCTATGAGCTGAAGTGTACACTTCCTCCCTAACACCATTTGCCAGACATTTGCTCCCAGAGACAAGGAGTTAGTGAGCACATGAAGTGATATTGCTGTGTGGAGGAGCACTAGGCTCCAGAGTGGTCCGTGGTGTCTCAGAACTGGCCCTTACTGTCCACAGTATCTTTGTGAATGGGGATGACAACATATCTGAAGTATAAGCTGTGGAAAAGGTGAAACTGGAGTGTCTGGTATTTTCCTCATATCCATTCCCTCGACTCACTGGCCTTCTGGGATTCAGTCAAGAGTAGGGACATTTACTGTAATGCAGCGAATTCTTAACCATTCTATGCTGCCTTGCTGTTCATTAAACATATAACTTATGTTTATGGTCTTATATAACTTATATAATTGATCTTATACTGGGGGAAGGGGATAGTCATTTTTAACATAGTTTTCAGTTTTCCTCAAAGGGGTTAATCCATAAATCTGTTGTAAACACCGCCTTCCTGTTGTTTACCTTCCAGTGGGACTGGATGATAGAGTACATTCACTCACCCCTCAGCCTCCACTCTGCATGAATTACACAGGCTATGTGGTGGGAGCCACCTGTCAATCATGGCATGACCCTAGGGAAGCACCCAAGAGAGTAACTGAGTCTTCAGCCCACAGATCCCCTCTTCTCTTGCTTGATCTGGATCTTCCACACTGGCTGAGCATGTGGAGATTAACCATGTGTCCCACTCGGCCTGGTGACACAGACTGTCCTCTGCTTTCTGTCATTTTATGTGCTGTGCTTTGTTGTCTCTTGTGTGTGTCACCAACACACCCTAGGTTAACTTCTTTCTTGACTAGAGCTCTATTAGAGAGCTTTTCTCATAATAGGAATAAGCCAGACACAGGACAGATAAGAACCACAAAGCTGTCCACCAATATACACAAATCTCCTATGAGAAGAACTCCCCACCATAGGCTGGACACATAGCATTAGGCCATATTCCAGAATAAAGTCATATTCCATGGAAGGACACTATAAACATTTATGACCAAATAAACCATCAGATGCATCATGAAGGAAAGCACTTATTCTCCTAACAGATTCCTCAAGACCAAAATGCAGAATATTATTTATGAGTTATATTCTATTAACATGGGTGTTAGCTATAAAGGGGTAAGACAAATCTCCAAATATATGTCTTAAGTAGGGTTTCTATTGTGGTGCTGAGACACCATGACTACGGCAACTCATAGAAAGGAGAAGATTTAATTGGGGCTGGCTCACAGTTTCAGAGGTTCATTATCATCATGGTGGAAAAGATGGCATCATGCAGGCAAACATGGTGCTGGAGTGTTCTACATCTGGATCTGCAGGCAGCAGGAAGAGATGTTGGGCCAGTATGCCTAGATTGAGCATATGAGACCTCAAAGGCTTCGCCCCAGTGACACACTTCCTCCAACAAAGCTATACCTACTCCAACAAGGCCACATCTCCCAATAGTGTGGCTCCCTGTGAGCCTATGGCACTATTTTCATTCAAACTACACAATATCATATCAGGTACAGTGACATGCACCTCCAATATCAGCACTTAAGGGATAGAAGCAGGAAAGTCAGGAGTTCAAGGCCTGCCTCTGCTACATACTGAGTTTAAAGCCATCGTGGGCTACATGAATTCCTGCTCAACCAACAAACAAGTAACCTTTAAAAAAAATAAAAAACTCTTAGTTCTGTGCCAATGTAAAAGGGATGTTGAACTGCAGGGAGGATTGTATTCCTTAAAATGCACAATGCTGAAGCTCTACCCAGGAGATCACTTTATTTAGAAATCAGAGTCATTAATTAGTTATGCTAGAATTAGACACGATTAGTTATAACAAGGGCATATGGGAATACATTAAACTCTTAAGTCAACAGGATAGAACTAATATGGGATAGCATTGGAAATGTAATTGAGGAAAAGATGTAATAAAAAATATTTAAAAAAAAAAGAAAAAAAAAGAATTTGGACATCAAAAATAAACACAGGGAAAACTTCACATAAAGAGAAAGACCGAGACAATGATGTTTTCCACTGCCAAAGATCTCCAGCAAGCCACTGCAACTGCACAGCACATTGTCTCCCAGCCCAGCAAAGGAAAGAATGCTATCAGAGCCTTCATCGTAAGCCGTTCCATCAGCGATCCCTTGTCATGGCATCCCTGGAAAAGCCTGGGAGGCCAATCCTCACCTGGATCCAGGCTCCATTACAGAAGTTGCTCAGTGGGTATGAGTTGATCAGTATGCTGATTTGACCCAGGTCAAGAATGGCCTGGGTCATACACAGGCCTGAGATCGATCACAAGGCGTATCCCAGCTCTCTTAGGCAGCCAGAAGACTCTAGAAATTTCTGTTGCCAATGAGATGTATGTAGTAAGCATGAAGGAACATGATAGAAGTCACTAAAAGCTGCAGGATGCATCACTTGATGGGGGTGACAAACAGTGGATGCCCATTCCCTGGGTAGCCATGCAAGACAAGCAACAAGGGAAGAAGAGGGGCACACTGCATAGTGGAAAGCCTGGCTTCCTGCCCTGGTCCAGCTAACACTCTCTTTTGGCTTGGAAAGAAAAACTCCTCCAGTGCTCAACTCCATGGTGCGTTAAACAAGGAAAGGTAAAGAGTTGACAGCCAATAAGTTGGTAATTAGCTCACCTACATCTCTCAAGTATAGAGGAAGAATATTAGACACGAACTATTTTAGAAATAATCTGTTTCCTCTTGAGAAGTGTCAAGTGAATGCTAGGTTATCACACAGTAGAGCGTTATCACAGGGGTGCTTAACATTTGGGGTGACATGCGTCCCTTTGATTGCTTGGTAAAAACGTGTTGCATAATATAATGTTTTAAAGTGCACAGTGGTGGGGGGGGGTGTTAGTCTTCTGTGTGAACTTGACTAGGTCTTGGGCAACCCAGATAGCTGTCTAAGGATTGCTGGAACATCTGTAGGCATGTGTTTCATAATGAGATAGTCATTTGGATGTGGGTAAGTATCATTCAATCTCCTGAGGGAAGGTAGAAAACCAGAATGGATAGAGGAGCTTAGACAGCTTAAACAGCTCCAGCTTAGACAGCCCCAGCTTAAACAGAAACATTTTGCACATGGCAGGACTTCCCCTGTTACTTGAGCAACACCCTGACCGAGATACTGCAGGGTGCAAAGATGCTTTTCCGTCAGTGTATGTCAGAGCTTTATGACTGAGGAAGCAACAAAGTAAAAGACATTGTGGGGAACCCGTAATGCTATGAATGAGTATGAAGAGGCCCATGGTGACCATTTGGCGCCATTACAGATGGTGCTGTTGCCGATATCTGCTGCTTATATTCGGAGTTGAAGAAAATGATATGATTCAATTAAAAGTTAGTGGGGAGGAAAAAAAGATACATTCTGTCCAAGTTTCTGATCTTGTGAGTGGAGAAATCTTCCTGAAGGGGCACTTCCAGCATTGACATTAAGGCTGACCCGGATGTTTTTGCATGCCAGGTAAGTACTTTTGAAGCTCACATCAGGGACACTGATGCCCAAATGCAAGTGTCAGCCACTTCTTAGCCCTGCCTATGCACAGAAAACATGCTTGGGACACTCTGGGGACTTCTCCATGTGACCCACAGGAAGGCCTCTGTTTGATGCCTCATGCCACAATATTGCTGCCTCTGCACAGGGCAGCATTCAAAACACAAATGCATGCGGTCGTGAGCGTGTGGAAGAGGGAAGCTCCCAGCGTCACAATGCTGGCTTACATGGAAATACAATGCTATTCTTGATAGGTTTGGGTGAAGGTCACTTGGCTCTGCCCACGCTTGGCCAAGTGAGTCGGTTGAAAAGGAAACGCTTGTGTGTTTGCATGGGTGGGATTGAACTGGATAGCTGACCTACTGCCCCCTTGGCTGATGGGGATACAGGCAAGCTTGACTCTCTTCATTGTGTTATACAACTCACACACCACAGTCCCTGAGGCAGGCAGAGGGCAGAGGGCAGAGGGGCCAAGACTGGCAAGCACAGGCGAGAGCACAGAGCTTCAATCCAGAGGCTCAATCCACTTGTGTCCTATTCAATTTCACTCTCTTGGGGGTAGCCTCCTGTAGGTGGGGGAATAAAGGTACAAGCATACTTTATTGGCATGTACTGTTCACCCAGTAAGTATCTGATGAGCCCTGGCTTTTGGTAGCCATTGGCTGGATGTAGGAGACATAGTGACAGTGTGCCCAGTCCTTGCTAAGTCAGTTTCAGTAGGGAAAGAGATAAATCAGATGATATGCACTGTGTGGTGTGAGAACTTTATAGATATCCAGGCTTACAGAGGAAAAACCTGTGATAAATCCACCATACATTCAATATAACACTGATAAAATTACTCTTAATACACTTAACCAGTTGAACCTGTTCATAAGAGAGCCCACGTTAAGCATACCGGAAACTCTAGGCTAGCCTAGGCTAGGCAAAACTATCTAACTCAGCTGAGTTTATAATAAAGTAGTGAATGGTTCATGGACTTAAATGAATGTTCACTCCACTAAATGTGAAAAATCCGTATGCCCGGCTGGGTGCACATTCACACCATCAAGTTGGAAAACCAGAAAGTCTGCCTTTGTACATTGAGAGTGGCTGCTATGGTGCCGAAGTTTGCACCATGCTCTGAGAGCAAAGAGACTTTGTTCATCCTGATATTCACATGGCTTTATGGTATTACAAGGCAGCCCTTGAACCTTGGGGTTCTTTTGGGGGGGTTAATATTACACAGACTTGTGAGCTAAGGCAATGTGTGGTAGGTCTGGGGTAAGGTACTCCTCATTGCCCTTGAGAGAACCATAAGATTCACCACTTCCATTCTGGTACAGCTCTACACTCAGCCTACCATACCCTACAGTAGAAACATATGGACATAAAAGCCATAAGGTACAACAATTAATAATTTCCTAGCTCAGGCTAATGATGTAGCTTGGTGGCAGAGGCATCGCCTGACAAATGCAAGGGCTGACTCCCTAACACCACAGTGAGGGTACAGAGCACCCACCCATAAGCCAACTAGATTCAAAGATCAATTCTGGAAGTGACTCCCCAGAAATGCATGAGGAAAACAGGTTCAGAACCCAAGACCTCTCAGACCATCTGCAGACACATCACGAAGCGTTCAGCTGGGCAGTGAGACCAGCTCTGGCGTGGCATTAATGACATCTGCTCACAGCAAACCTAGCAGAGGGAGGCTGAAGAACTCACATGATAACCTGTACACTGACATTAAGGAAGGGACAAGCTCGAGGTGACCACTTCATGACAAGCCATCCTTTTCATGGATGAGGCAGGAGAGAGAAGCTGCAGTGAACAATTGGTCTTGCAAACTTTATATACCTCAGTACGGGGCAACACCAGGGCCAAAAAGTGGGAGTGGATGGGTAGGGGAGTGGGGGAGGGGGGTCTGGGGGACTTTTGGGATAGCATTTGAAATGTAAATGAAGAAAATACCTAATTAAAAAAAATAAATTAAAAAAGTTGGTAACCTTCAAGCAGCCAAGTCATAAAGACACTTCAGAGAGGCATGGGGGGCAGTCATGGGTACCAGCATATAGTCCTTTTGTCCCTTACCAGAAAGAGGTGAGTGAGTGAACCATCAGATATGCACCGTTCTAGAAAGCACGGTGAGTAAAGCCAGCCCTCCTGGGGAAGCATATGTAAGGCCTTACCCAGCTTGTCAGGAAGGAAAAACTATTTATTTCTTTACTTACAAGCTTAATTCTTCATGCATCTGTAGACTAGATTCCTTAGATGGGCACTATAATTTTTTTCTCTTTTTGAGAGAAACAAAAATATCCACAAGGAAAATCTGAGTATGTGTAATATCTTCCAGAAGCTACAACAAACCCTCCATCAGATGCTCCTTGCAGGCAACCTCCCTTAAACCTCAAAACCACGATGGGAGGAATCCTGCGTCAAGAATTGGGAGATCTCTGAAGGCTTAATGGCTTAGCCACACTCCTTGAGGGTCTTCACCATAGCCTGCTTCCAAAGGCTCCGTTCCATACATTCACGGACTGGACACCATAGGAAATGCCTAGGTGCCAAGATAAATGAGTCTCTTCCCTGGGGTGGTGCCAAGACCCTGGATTTCAACCACAGCTGAAAGGGCCCTTGGAAAATTTGGAGCATAGAGCCAGGAAGATGAAAGAGGTGCACACACTGGCTTTGTAGTCAGTGAGGCAGTCTAAGCCCAGCCTTCTGGGCAACCAGGGCAAACTCTGCAGGAAGCTGCAGCTTTAGGGCAGGAAGCATGAATTTGTTCCTAGGTGGCCCCAAACTGAGGACACCAAACCAAGAGGAGATTATTATGTCTTCACCTTCATCTTCCTTATTCCTGAGACTATACCATTATTCACTACCCCAAAGCCACTCACTGAAGCAGGATTTCGACTCGGCACTTGAGAGAGACGCCAAGTGAGGAGCCACAGAGCGATGCAAGCATCTTCTCGTGTGCCACAATGCTTAATGAGGGCATTCAGCTCTGGAAGCTTTTGTTGGACTCATCCCATAGCCTTCTGACCTCCACAGGGCCTCACACTACCAGGAGAGACAATCTCAGGTTTATCCTCCCTTAAATAAGTATAGGAGACAGAAGCACAGAGACCACAAAGGAGGGAGGGACCAGAGATGAAGCCAGACTACTAAGAAGTCCTCATAAAACTATTCTTTTATTAATTATGAGAGGAATACAGTTGGGCCACATTTGCCTCTTGTTCCTGTGTAGTGATTTCAGCGGCACCTCAGGGTGACTTCTATTTAAGGCTGAGTCACATATCGCCCTGGGACATTTGTGACCAGCAAAACCCAGCCTCTCCATATCCTTGCTATGTAGAGTGGTCACTCTTGGAGAGATGTGGGTCAGTTACTTTTCTGATTGCTGTAATAAGAGAGCTGACAAAAGAAGGCGGGGTATATTTGAGTTCAGAGGTTGAGAGTGCAGTCCATTGTGGTAGAGGGAGCATGAGGTGCGTGGTCACATAGCATCCTTGAAACAGAGAGAGATGAACACTGATGCCTGGCTCATAATCCCCTCTTTGATTCAGTGCAGAACTCCAGGCTCTGGCATGATGCCATCCACAGTTAGAGTGGGCATTTCCATCTCAATTAATGTCATCTAGAAACTCCTTAGCAGACATGCCCAGAGGTTTGTTTTCACGGTGATACTAAATCCCATCAATATGACATTCAAGATTAACCATCCCAACCAATAAGTGAACAAGGATCCAAGTTACTGCTTCAGAAAGAAATGTCTCTGTTTTCTAGAAGGTGCTGTGGTCAGCATTCTTGGATCATGGGCCCCTCTCACCCCAAGAACCTACACCATGAAGGGATGGGTCTAGATGTGCCATGGGTCGAGATTCTTTTCTCAGCTTAAAGGGAGGTTTAAGCAAGTTGCTGGTGGTACCAGCTGCTACTGAAAACTCGGCCTGCAGAGGGAATGTCTTAGGATGGGGGGCACGGCTGGGTATCAATCACTAATTAGGGTTTGAACCCTGGGCAGTAGCTGGTGGGGTGGCGTGGGGGCGCGGCTGGGTATCAGTCACTAACTAGGGTTTGAACCCTGGGCAGTAGCTGGTGGGGTGGCGTGGGGGCTGGAGGTCATGCTTTGTCTTCCCTCACACAAATCATCACTGGTTTTTGAGTTTGTTGACAGTAATGACAAATGACACGCTGAACCACAGAGACCTGGCTTTTCCACAAGGACACTGTGGCCAAAGACATGATGATGGTGGAAAACTGGAGCCTGTCAGCGTTGGGCAGGCTCCTCTGGCTTGGATCTGAGCCTGTTATTTAGAAGAAAACTGGGTGTCTTCAAGTAAAGCCTGGCAATGTTTTTGTTTTGTTATTTTTTGCTTGAAAAGGGGTCCACTCCATAGCCCTGGTTGTCCTGGAACTCATATGTAGACCAGGCTGGCCTAGAACTCACAAAGGTCTGCCTGCCTCTGCCTCTTTACTTTCTGAGCCATCTTGCTGCTTGAATAGCATTCTATAGCTCATGCCCACAATAGCCCGACATTATAATGAGAGCAGTGGTCATCATTTAATCCCGTGTTCACCGAGAACCAGGGAGTGTTGTGGGCCACCACACTTGGCTCGATTCTGGCATTCTTGAGCAATCATCCGGTGGGGGTACATTAGCAAAGGGACGCTTTGTAATCTGGGCAAGTGGACCTGCAGCAATTAAATTAACGTGAAACTGCTGAATATGTATGAGGGATAGGAAAATGTCCTTGAGAGGAATTTCAGCCAATTTCTAACTCTTTCAATCAGGTTTTAGTGGATGAGGGGGAAAAAAGGAGAAAACGAGGTGCTCCATACACTTGGGGTGCTGTCGGGCCTCATCCTGAAATCTCTTTTATTCAGTCCCACCTGGCACGGCATGGATTCTCCAGGGATCCTGAGATCAAATGCTTCCGGGAAGAGTCGTGAGGAAAGACCTGTGTTTCAAGAGGATTGCAGCCAAGGTGAGAGGCTGCTCAGCTTGCTGGTGAAGTCTAACTCCTAATAGCAGGTTTAGGTCTGTATTAGGTAGGGTTCTCTGGAATAACAGAACTTATAGAATGAATCTCTCTCTCTACATATAAATATATGTCATATATATGAATACATACCCTATGTAATCATATATGTACGTGTGTGTGTGTGTGTGTGTGTGTGTGTGTGTGTGTGTGTGTATGATTTATTCCAATGACTTACACGCTGCAGCTAATGCAACAATGACTCGCTGTGAGCAGAAAGTTCAGGAATCCACAAGGCTGGCTGGTGTCTCTGCTGGTCTTCAGTACATGCTGGAATCCTGAAGAAGTTGGCTCTGGTGCAGGTGAACGAGTGAATGTGCTAGCAAGGCCAAGCCAAGCAAGCAAAGACAAAGGCTTCCTTCTTCCCCATCCTTATGTAGGCTTCTAGCAGAAGGTGTGGCCCAGATCAAAGGTGTGTATCTTCCCACCTCAAAGGTCTGGCCTTGAAGTGGATCCACCCACTTTAAACCAGGCCAGAAGAAATCTCTCCCAGGTGTACCCTCCATTTCTGGATTGTAGTTCCTTCCATATGTAGTCAAGTTGAAAACTAAGAATATCCATCCAAAGTCCAATCCCTGACAACTTGACACACATCATAGTTTCATATATCATCATTAATTTCCAAATGATAACAACATCCAGGTCATAATAATGCCTAAACATAATACCACATACATGCCTAAACATAATATAACTATTACCACATACAGTCTGAAACACATTATATATTTAATTAGGCATAATTGCACCTAACATGACATAACTGTCCCATATACAACTGCAAATGCATTATAAATTTAGAATAGATGACAATGTCTTTTGGGGGACATTCCTTTATTATCCCAAACTTAAAGAAGATAGCCATTGATATTCTCTTAATTGATAGTATATGTTGAAAGAAAACACAAATATCTGTACAAAAATAATCTTAGCACAATATGACAGAAAGACTCATGTCAACTGTAATCCTATATAATACATACATATATGCATATATTATATATTATGCATATATTATATATACATATATGTATGTATAGATAGGTATATACAGAGACATATATGTAACATATATATATATATATATATATATATATATATATATATATATATATATATAAAATCCAACTATGATCACATGGCCTTAGTTGGTATTTATAACTACCTTCCTCTACTACCCATTCTGTATTTCCCCTCCACTCTCTGCAAGCACCTCAGCAGGTCTTGGCTCTTTTCCTGGTGGAGTGACTCATACCTTCACTCCTGATGGGTCTGTGCCCTTTGTCATCCTGCCTGTGACTGTTGTAGTTTCCCATTGACTTTAGTCACAGGACACAGTAGCACCAAGAGACACCCTAAAGGATCTCATGGACTCCAGACATAATCTCTCTTACCTCCATTGTAGAGAGGCAATCCAATTTCCCCATGGTAGTCTGGATTAATCACACCTAACACTGTTATCCTTCTCTTATCCCTTTGGTCTAAATGCATTAGATGCCCAACGTGGCCAGAGGGGAGCCAAAGCTTCCAGTTCAATGGGATGTTGTGGTTCCTGGTAGGAGCACTCTTCCCTGAGGAACTAAAACTTCTAGGCCAGCAGAACAGGGAACAGAAAGCAAAAATTTTCATACTGGGTCATTAATGATGATAGTGAGTGGAACTATTCCCCTTTTCAGTTTTAGATTCCTGGATCCACGGATCCTAGCTATAGGAGAAACAGTCCCATATGTCAGACGCTGATTCAAAGCATATACTGCCTTCTGGAGAACCTTGCCCCAGCCCTCTAGGTTGCTGCCACCTAATTAACACTGTAATTGTGTCTTCAAAAAGCCATTCCATCTTTCTGTCAGGCCAGCTACTTCAGAATGGTGGGGAACATAATAAGACTAGATTATATGATTCCATGATTCTAGGCCCACTGTTGTGTCATCCTGTACTCTGTTTCTCCTCTGGGGTACCCAGAGCACCATCTGGCAAGCCACCAAGAGAAGGTAGGGAAGAGTTCATAATGGGTGGTCCACAGTGTGTGGGGGGTTTTTTTGTTTTTGTTTTTGTTTTTGTTTTTGTTTTTGTTTTTTAACCAGACTAGAAGGAGAAAACAGAGGAACATCGGGGTCTTGGATGAATGCTGTGGTTCCTGTTCTCCTGTGTGCCCAGATGTTGCTGATATACCACTGGGATTCAGTAATGGAGGATCCTCAGTCCACAGGCATCCAGGCACTAGATGTGCAAGCAAGAAGGGGAAGGTAGAGATGGGGGGGGTGTTGGTGAATGACAGGCGAGTACAGAGACGCTGGATCCTCTAAGAGATCTCCAGAGTTTAGGTGTGGCTCATAAAGATGAAAGCCTTTCCTGCAATGATCATTAATAAAGAGATGGTCCTTGGTTGTTTAGACTGCTTTATTGATGGTGGATATGAGTGCATGCACCTTACTCAGGGTGAACCAGGCATTCAATTTGCGGGGAAGAAGGTCCAGGAAGGAAAGCGCATTGGCTGAATGCTCAGAGCCTATGATTAGCCTATCCTCCTCTCTCATTAGCATGGAGAACTCCAAGATTTTATGCTGTGGGACGGATTGCCATGGTCTTCTCGGCGTGGCATCATGGTTATATGTGCCAGAGCAGACAGAGGTAAGCAGAGAATAACTTCTCTCTGACTGTTCTCAGTTCTGAGATTCGTGGGGTTTGAACTCATTCAACCTTGCCATTTCTCATGCCTGTCGGGTAACAGGATCCTACACGCCCTGCTCTGTTATAGTTTTCTGCTGTGACGTAAGTTCCTTGGTCAGAGGTACTGTGTGGAATACCATGGGGGTGGATAGAGCATTCTGTAAGTCCATGGATGATGGCTTTGGCAGAAACATTACATACAGGAAACACAAATCCACAACCCAAATAAGTGTCTACCCTAGTAAGAAAAAAGTATTGTCCTTTTCATAGAAAGACACAGAGAAAATGGTCCAGTGTGTAATTAACTTGCCACCAGGTTGCTGACTGGTGCACTCTTGGGAATGATGCCATATTTGAGGCTCATTGTTGGCCTCTGCTGTTGGCAGATGTGGCACTCAGTAGTAACTGTAGCCAGGTCAGCCTTGGTGAGTGGAAGACCATGTTGTTAAGCCCATGCATAGACCCCCATCTCTGCCACCATTACCACTTGGTTCATGGAACCATTAGGCAATGGTAGAAATGACTAGGGAAAGACTGACTGACCACAGAACAGGTCATCTTATCTATTTGACTACTGAACTCCTCCTCAGCAAAAGTCACCTTTTGGTGAGCATTTATGGGACATGAGTATCTTCACATTCTTTGCCCATTTAGAGATCTCGATCCATATACTTCCCCAGATGTCTTTCTCACCAATTTTCCAATCATACTCTTCCCAAGTCCATTATCATCCAGCCAATCCATTTGGTACATCCCATTAATCAGTGAACAATCACACATCTTGCCATTTCTCCTTCCAAACAAACTGTATGACCATGGGTGCTGCCCGAAGTTCTGCCCACTGTGGATATTTCCCTTCACCAATAACTTTCAGGGTTGTCCCAGAAAGATGTTGTAATGCTACAGCTGTTCACTCCTGGTTGGTACCTGCATAACATGCAGAGCCATCAGAAAACCAGGCCCTAGTCTTCTCTTCCTCAGTCAGCCAACCTCGGAGAACACCCCATAAGGCTATTAGGTGCATTTTAACAGAAGTAGAAAGCACAGGCATTTGGGCAACTTCTTCATGTAACTTGCTTGTGCCTTCAAGACCACCTTGGGTCCAATCACATATATACTACTTCCATTGACAATAGATTGCTGCTATGCACTTCCTACTTTGTTACTTAGTGGATTAGATAACACCCAGCTCATGACAGGCAGGTTAGGTCTCATGGTAACTTGATGGCTCATTATCAAGCATTGTTTCCACTAGGGCCCAATAGTAGGCCAAGAGCTGTCTTTCAAAGAGAGAATAGTTGTCTAAAGATGACAGAGCTTTGCTCTAAACTGCTAAAGGTCTCTTCTGTGATGTATATATAGGGGCCTGCCAAAGACTCAAACAGCAAGCATCCATGTCTGCAGTGACACCTCAAGTACCATCATGTCTGCTAGATCATATAGTCCCATCAATATAATATCATCAATAGAAGATCCATTCTAACTAAGTTATGACCCGTGGCTGGAGAGTTACAGTAAAACTGTTAAAGGTATACTGCTAGCCTTGACAAGTGAAAGCAGATACTTTTAGTTGTCCTTATGAGAAAAAGGTACTTGCTAGATCAATAGCTGCATACCGTGTACCATGTTAATTTGCTCAAGTTAGGAAACCACATCTGGAACAGCAGCTACAACTGGAGTCATTGTCTCTGGTGGTTTGAATAGGTTTGTCCCCATAGACCCATGTGTGTGAATGCTTGGTCCATAGGAAGTGACTCTATTAGAGGGCATGGCCTTGTTGGACAAAGTGTGTCATGTGGAGGCAGGCTTTGAGATTATCTATGCTCAAGCTACACTCAGTGAGACAGTCTTGTCCTGGATGCTCACGGATCAAGATGTAGAACTCTCAGCTCTTCCTCCAGCATCATGTCTGCCTGGAAACCTCCGAAACTGCAAGCCAGCCCCAGTGGAATGTTTTCCTTTATAAGAGATGCCTTGGCCATGGTGTCTGTTCACAGTCATGGTGTCTGTTCACAGCAATGAAATCCTAAGAGAGAAGTTGGTACCAGAGACTAGTATATTGCTGTGATAGGCCTGACCATGCTTTTGTTTGGAGGAATGTGGGTTTTGGAACTCTGGATTAGAAAGCAGCAGAATCCTTTTAGTGCAGCGTAATGGTATATACAAATGGGAACATGGAAGACAGTGGTGCTGAGAATAGGTGACAATGTCCATTGATAGTTATATCATTCTAGTGTTATTATGACCTGGTTATTATTTTCATTTGATTAGAAGAGTTGAGGCCTGAATTGAGAGTTTTCATAGGAGAAGAACTTTAGTATGCCTAGAGATGATTCTTGTGATATTTTGGTGAAGAATGTGGCTGCTTGTCTAAAGACAAGCCCTTATCTGAAGAGTCTGCCTGAGGGCTAAAGTGAAGGGATTTGGATTAACTGCATTTGTAAGCTTAAATTTTTCAAAACCTACTTTTAATAATGTTTCTTAAATGCTTTAACTCCCTTCTAGACCACAACTCACCAGAGGTAGTGGAAAAGAAAGGTTATTAGGATACAGGGGAAGTGGACCTGTTTAGAAATTGTTCTTTGGAGCAAATCCAATCCGTGTTGTCAGGAGATCAGCAGCTCAGTTGACAGGAATCAGCAGTGGCAGCTCAGTCTACTCACAAACAGTTCGCAAGTATACCAGCAGTCCAGTAAGTAGTGTCAGGAGAGCAAACATGAGTCAGCAGCAGTGGCACAGCATAGCAAAAGCATCCAGGCTTCCACTGAGTCAGCAGAAACAACCAGGACCAGCAGGGATGCCAGAAGAAGTTCTCTGTTGTGCCTCTTCTCAATGAAGTGAAGATCAGTGAAGAAGATGAGAAGCCAACGATGCATTGCACAGCTAGCTATGCAAGCCCCAAACATCACTTCCTCCCACAGGTCTTGCTTTACCATGTGAATCTGTCTTTGTGAAACTCCACATCAGTCTGTATCAGCTGATATGAGTCTGCAGAAGTGGCAAGAAGACACTAGAAAGTTTTTTGGTGTATTTCTTTCTATGGAGTCATGACAAACACAGTTCAGCAATGCAATGTAAGGTGCAATACATGCCTGTCGTTAGCAAAGAATCCTTCATCATGCATCCTTTCATGTGCTGGCTTTAGCAAAATATCCTTTCACCTATGTCTGCTTCAGCAAAATGTTCTTTGACATAAACTGACTTTCCAAAGAAACTAGAAGTTTCTACTTTGTGCATTGACAAAGGAAATCTCAAAACAGCCTCACACAGACTCTGTTCTGTTGTTCACTTGTATGAAAAGTGGTTTTGTTTTTTGTTTTGTTTTGTTTTGGTTGTTTTGTTTTGTTTTGTTTTTTGTTATCAAACTAGCAAGCTGAGAAAGGAAAAAAATACAAATGTGTGGTTCAAGGATGAAAGGGGCATCAGAAAGTGGAATGGAGCTAAATATTGTGTTCAAGGACATAACTAGATTAAAGGTATTAAATGGAAATAAGGGAGTGGTGACCTCAGAGCAAGATCCCACCCAGCTAAGCTTCCATCTTGTGAAAAGGATGTTCCCCAAGGGACATTGTCACCTATTCTAAATTTACAATGTGTTTGTAGGATGAATAGTTATATCATTCTAGGTGTTATTATGACCTGGTTATTATTTTCATTTAGACATAAGGATATATGATTGTGTGTCAAGTTTACAAGGGGTGGATTATGATGGCTATTTTCAGTTGTCAACTTGAGTATATCTAGAATGAACTACAATCCAGAAGTGGAGGGCACACCTGATCCAGATCTAGAGGCAGGAAAATAACATCCCTTTGGACTGGATCTTGAGGGTAGAAGACATGGGCTTTCAATATGGATATTAAGATGGGATGACACACACTTTTGATCCAGATCAACACATGCCTTTAATCTTGATCTTGAGCCCATAGTGACCATGCTTATAAAGGCCTATAATCAAAAGTAATTAAGAAAAGGCTTAGGTTGTATACTCCTTTAATCCCAGCAATTAGAAGACAGAGGCATTAGTTCAAGGCCAGTCTGGTCTACAGTGCAAGTTCAATGACAGCCAAGCTTAGGCAGTGAAGGAAACCATTGAAAACAGAAAATAAAGATGCAATTGAACCAGCGGGGGGGGGGGGGGGGGGAGGATGTTCCAGCCCCAGCAAGCAGCAAAACGTGGTAACTTTGGCCATGTGGTTCTAGCTTTAGAATGAAGGATAGAATTTCCCTCTGTGACTAAGGAAAGCTGCTGATGCCAGGACTGTGCCAGTGGTATCTCTGCATAGATGCCTAGGGATGCCATTGTATGGAACTATGAAGGTGAGGCCTGGAATGCCTTGGAGACCCCAAGATGTTAGAGATGCCAGAGTCATGGGATACCTCCCAAGGAGAGCTGATAACAGGGAGTGGAACCAGCCCAAGAGAATCAAGTGTGTTGCAGTCAACAAACTTGAAAGGACTTGGAGATCTGAAGAGTGCTTTGACATCAGATACAGAAATGGAGAGTTTGGAGTTTGCCCAGCTGGTTTTTATCTTGCTTTGGTCCAGTATTTCCTCACTGTGCCCCGTTTCCTATGGTCTGGAACAGTCATTATATCCTGTGCCGTGATATGTTGGAAGTATGTGAACTGCTGTTTTCTTTTGATTGTATAGGGGGTTATAGTTAAGAGATGGCATGAATTTCAGAAGAGATTTTGAACTTTTAAACATTGTTGAGACTGTGATAGACTATGGGGACTTTTGAAGTTAGACTAAATGCATTTTATATTATGTTATAGCTACAAGCCTAGGTGGCCAGAGAGTGAAAGGTGGTGGTTTGAATAGGTTTGGTTCCCGTAGACTTATGTGTTTGAATGCTTGGCCCAGAGGGAGTGGCACTATTAGGAAGTTTGCCTTGTTGGAGTAGGTGTGGCCTTGTTAGAGCAAATGTGTCTCAGTGGGGATGTGCTTTGAATTCATACATGCTCAAGCTATGCCCAGTGTCCCCACCCCCACCCCAACACAGTCTCCTCCTGGCTGTCTGTAGATTAAGATGTAGAACTCACAGCTCTATTTTAGGCACTTTATCTAAATCTTCCTCAGGGAACCTGGCCACTCCTCCATTCAGGGTTTCTGGGTCTGCAAACGGGCTCCAGTCTATAAATTAGTTCATGAACTAAGATTGCCTTTTGCTATGATACAATGTAACCTTTCTTTCATTTGTATGAATTTTTTCTGCTTATACAGATCAAACAGAAATTCAGTAGGCTTGTTTATTTCATGCCTGGAAACACCATGATTGTTTAGCCATTTACTAACTGTCCCCACAGGTCCTGCCACCATGAAATTCACCTTGCCTGTGTTGACCATTATGGATTAGACCATTATGAACTTTGTTCTGTCTGTGCTGCCCATGACTATAACTGCATTCACCTTTGGTGATTCAGTGCTGACTCCTGGCCCTTGCTACCTCAGGGCCCCAATAAACCCATTGCATTCAATTCAGCCAATTGAGCAGCAGCATCTCCAACCCTAAGGTCTGCCTCAAGGAAAAGAGGGACAACAAACCCTTCACCTGTGGGCTGTGGTGGCGCTCACCTTTGACCCCAGCACTCGAGAGGCTGAGGTACAGGGTTGGGTGGGGGACAGACCTCTGTGAATTCAAAGCCAGCCTGGTCTACAGAGCTAATTTCGAGATGGAGAAACCCTGCTTCATAAAACAAAACAAAACAAACAAAAAACCCCAAACTAAAAACCCAAACTCTTCAAATGTGCTGGTGCCCCCTCAGAGTTTTGCATTTTATAGGATTAGTGAAGGAGAAGGCCTTCCCAGTGTGGAGGATTGGGTTTTACACAGTGTACCCATTCTAGCGTCCATGAGCCTGAACATCCCGTCAACACACTAACCAAGGTATATCAGGCATCTCCAACTCCTTTTCCGTAGGCCATCTTTTGATAAATGCTTCAGCCAACGACTCAAGCAAACTTTTGACATCTTATTTAAAAACAAAACAAAACAAAACAGAACTGAAACAAAAACTCTGGGAGTTTCCATATTAAGCCTAGACTTTAGGGTTTCTCTTACCTGAGGAAGTAGTACCCTCAATAGTAGCCTTGAAATATTGCCCTCTTCACCCAAGGAAATTAATCCTTCATATCTGCTCAGAGGACCCATAGCAAAAAACTCAGCCTGATCTAGTTTTATGTTCCTTCCACCATTATCCCACACCCTTAAAAGCCATTTCTACACATACTCCCCAGACTTCTGCTTGAATGAAATTAGCAAACGCACTAAGCTCTTATTAGTGCGGCGCACCTCCTTCTGACCTATACTTTCCACCTCTCCTCTAGGAGCCTGTGCTGCCTTAAGTCTGATTATGTCTAAAGGCAACTGTTGCTGGGTTCTGAGGGACATCAGTATTGTCTTTCCTGGTATGTCCTTCAGAGATCTACACTGCTGGTTTAGCAGATATGAAGGATTAATTTCCTCAGGTGAAGGAGGCAATATTTCAAGGGTACTACTTCCTCAGGTGAGGTAAACCCTTGAGAATCTGAGAGTTCAAAATTCTCAGCATCCAACAGGGTCTTCCCACACATCCCCAGCCCAAGTTGTAGGATCCCATTCTTTACCAATTATGCCCTTCCTTTAACTGCTGACAACCTCCGAGGCTGAAACATTTCTTGATGTAATTTTTGATGTAATTCAGTCAACCTTATAATGAGGACTTCAGTTTGATTTTCTGCAACTTAAGCCCTGTGGCTGCTGGGGAGAAGATTCTGTTCCAGGGCCCACTTAGAAAGCTTTCTAGTGTTAATGTGCACCTGGAGTCAGTCAATTTTATCACTAAGTTCTTTGGTTGTCCTTCAAGGTATTCTGAGATGCTAGAAGTTGCTTAATTTTATTGTGGAGTTCAACCCTAACCTTTATCAATCTATCCAGAGACACTAAAGATAACCAACCTTTATCCTTTATCAATCTGTTCAGAGATTCTAAGGATAACCAGCCAGCAGCAGTATTTCCCCCAAACTGTCAAAAGTTTCATATACAGAGTCACCAACTTGCCACTCACAGTTGGTTAATCGGACAATCAAGTTTGTAATATAGTTCACACCACAGATTTTCAGTAGTCTCCCAAGCTGCTGGGAGAGGAAATGTCTGGAGGGGCTTTGGTAGCTATAAGTGTTGGCAAAATGAAAAAAAAAAAAAAAAAAGCCTATTCCAGACACTTAAAAGAATCACCTTTCTCTTCTTCTAAAACCACTTCTAGTACCCAAATCTGTAGTAGCCAGTGTTCTCTAGAGTAACAGGTCTTATAGGATGAATCTCTCTCTCTCTCTCTCTCTCTCTCTCTCTCTCTCTCTCTCTCTCACACACACACACACACACACACACACATCAATGCCAGTGGTTTTCAACCTGTGGGTCACAACCCCTTCAGTGGCCAAATGACCCTTTCACAGGATTCACATGCGGGACATCCTGCATATCAGATATTTACATTATGATTCACAACAGTAGCAAAATGACAGTTACAAAGTAACAATGCAATAATTCTATGGTGGGGTCACTACCACACAAGGAACTATAAAAAGGGTTGCAGCATTAGAAAGGTTGAGAACAGTTATTAAAATAACTTACGGGCTGCAGTCCAGCCAATCCAACAATGGCTGTTGTGAACAGAAAGTCCAAGAATCCAGTAGTTGCTCAGTCCACAAGGCTGGCTGGCTGGTGGACTTATTCCTTCTTGCTCATCCTTATACTGACTTCCAGCAGAAGGTGTGGACCAGATTAAATGTGTCTCTTCTCACCTCAAGATCCAGATCAAAGGCTTATGTCTTCCCACCTCAAAGGCCCAGCCTAGAAGTGGATTCACCCACTTTAAACCAGGCAAAAATAATCTCCCATAGGTGTGCCCTCCATTTCTGGATTGTTGTTCCTTCCAGATGGAGTCAAGCTGACAACCAGGAACGGCCATCACAGGTGGGCAGAGAAAGAGGGATGGAGAGATAGATCTGAATGAGGTAAGAAATCCGAGCCAGGATGCACATAGGAATCCACTGTGGGATATTCCAGAGCCACTGAGGATACAAAGCACACATGATTGGTGTGGAGCTTTGACCACTAGCTTTAGGACTTTAATTTCCTGTAGGAGGCCAGAGCACAATAAAGATGTTTCTATATCTGCAGGTGCTACAGTCAGAGGGAGTCCACGTATGACACAGTCCATCTCCAAGATCTTACCAGGACCCCACCAACGCCAAGGCAGAATCATCATCAACTTCCCTGTCTTGATCAGTGCTAAAGAGAGCAGGTATTCACATTCATTCACAGAAGGAAGCAGAGGAGACCCTGGGCACCACCTCCTCAGCAGGCGGGGTTGTGTCTTCCTCAGCCCCAGTTCACGGGGAAAGTCACATGTATGCTCCCATCCTCTCCAGCTGCCTGTGAGATGCACAGATCTTTTTCCACTAGTGAGAGAAATATCTTGTCTCATTGGCCTGAATTGGATCCTGGGCCCACTGCTGTTTTGAGGAAAGGGGCCAGTATGGTCTTCAGTACCATGACTACTTTGTAATAGCCACTCTGAGGGATTGAGGGCAAACACAAGAGAGCTGGGGGTGGCTGTGGGCATCAAGCTGGTGGGCCAGGGGTGGGCTATCACTAAATTCTTTCCTTGATCAGATAGAAGGTGCTGGGTGATAGAGTGACCTATCTGGGGACAGAGAACACTCTGCCAAAGCAGGCCTGCACTAGGTGATCTTGATACAGTCCAAACAAGGTGAGCACTCCTAAGGTCCAGGAGAAATACTCCTTACCCCTCATTATGTGTTAGAATCACATGGAGAGTTCGAAAAAAAACAATGCAAGAGGCTGGTTCAGATTCACTTGTCCCTTTGGGTCTAGCGGATGTCCCACCTGATGAACCCAGAGGTTCCCAGTTGTGATTGAGTTGGTGAGGGAGCAACCTTGATACCTTGATTTGAATCCTGTCAAACACCAACCCCAGTGTTGATTTACAGGACTTGGTAGGTGTAGTTGACGTTCTTACCATCGGCCTTAGGCACGGGAGACAGCCTGGGAGGATCTGGCTCGGTTTTGATATGTCTTCAGACTGAATGGAGGCATCCTAGTTGATGAAGAAATTGTGTGTGGAACGTAGCTTCCTTTGGCTTCCGAGAGTCCCAGCTTGCTCATTCTGGTGGCCTGCCCTGTAGCTTTCCTATTTCTAACTAGTTCGCGTGGTTACTCAAGCCATCTTCCAGCACTACATCTCTAAATGTGCATCTCTCACTTTCTGATTGACTCCCAGGAGCCTGACTGACACCACGTAGTTTTAATATGCAGCTTGGAGAACAGAGGAAGTGTGTAGCAGCAGTTAAGACAAAGGGCATCTGTAGCAGTAAATACTTAAAGTGTGTAGCAGCAGTTAAGACAAAAGGCATCTGTAGCAGTAAATACTTAAAGTCTGCTCTATTCTCCTGTCCCTGCACCCTCCCAAGAGCTCTGGACTCATGAAGGAAAGACACACATGCGCAACCTTTATATTTTAGTATGGTTCGGCTAGCTCAATGGCTGGCCCACTCTTGAACCTCCACGTGGCTAACACACTCCCCTCTGATATTCCTTAGTTAATACTTGCTAGTTCTATATTTCATCTCTGCTACCCGGGCCCAATGAGGGCTTGGCCCCTGGGGCTGCTTTCCTTGATTTTTACACATCCCTGATTCTCTCCCTCAAGCATCTTTTCCCGATGCAGGTCTGTCTCCTTCCCCTCCTAAAGGGGGAACACCTTTCTTCTCCCTGTCTCTGCATTTCTTTCTTGGGAATCCTAAAAGTCCCACCTCTATTCCCCTGCCCAGCCATTGGCCACAGGCTCTTTATTGACTAGTCAAAAAACAACTGTTAAGCACAAGTCAAATCCTCAATCGGCATCAGAACAAAATAAGGTCATAAGGCCCAAGTTATGTGACATTTTTTCCACCCAAAGCCTCTGATGGCAGTCCCCTCAGCCTGTGACATGGACCGCAAGCACATTGTGGAGGTTGAATGTTCTCAGGTATCTAGGTGCTCTGTGAACACTGGATGGAACGATGGCCACTGCTCCCATTATAATGTCGGGCTATTCTGGGCATGAGCTATAAAATACTATTCTAACAAAAAGTGAAACCTGGAGTAGCAAGATGGCTTGGAGGGTAAGAAGGGCTCTCTGCCACACCAGATCACCTAAGTTTAAAACCAGAACACAAACACACATGCACACAATTTTTTTAAAAGTCTTTAAAAAACAGGGTTTTTAGTGGATCACAGACTCCTAGAGTGTTTTAATGATGTTTTGGATACAGGAAACTCTGAGACAGACACTCTGATTTTGTTTTCTGCTGCCGATGTTCATTTTTGATGCTGATGTCACTGGTGACCTCCTCAGGCCCCTATCCTGCATTGCCAGCCCATATATCCCTGGCTATCCCTACCTGCAGCCTCCTGTCCTCCCTAAGGTCTATCTGACCGGTGCCCTCTGGTGGCCGCATGCTGCATTCACTGCTCCTTAGGTACAAGCTTGCTGAAAGCTGCCTTGAGATCTCTAATTTGCTATGATTTCTTCCAAGAAAAGCCACGGATGCACACATGCTAGTTAGACCTTTGATGGGCTGTTAGCAGCTGCTCCTTTGTATATTCTCCCCCTCATCATCGTGTATGACCCCAGTTGCTCCTATCAATGTCAGCTGTCACTCAGGATTCAGGAGCTAGTACGTTGAACAAACACTGTGTGTCAAGCAGTGAAGTTTCTGGTGTATTAGAGAGCAAACCTATGCGTTCCTGGATTTTAAGTTGCAGCAGGGGAGACAGATTAAAAAAAAAAAACAGCAAGAAGTACTCTACAGGGTACCTACAAGGTGAGGGTTGGGAAGGTAGAGCGGAGCAGGTACAAGTTCAGAGTAGGTTAAAGTTCAGGTGAGGATAAAGATATCAGTGTAGGGGTTTGGTTAAATATGTCAGATCTGGACTTGAGGGAAGAGAGCAGCTGGTGTGAGCCATGGAGACTTTCTGGGGAAAGAACATTCCAGGCAGAGAAAAACCTGCAAAGGTCCAAGATCCTGCTTGCTCCGTTTAAAGACCAAGAAGAAAGGTCCATGGAGGTTTTACTTAATGTTTGTGTTTTTCTCAGCAAAACACCTGGAACAGTGTCAGGACCGGGAACTGAGCCTGGGAAGACAGGACAAATGAAACAAAGTCCCTGCTCTTCACTCTGGTGAGACACGGGTAGTAACAATCAGCTACCCAGAGTTCACTGAAAGACAAAATGTATTCTCCTCTAATTAACAGCTGTTTCCACTCCCTCCTCGCTGCTTCCCACCCACTGAATAACAAGTTCTGTCACAAACTTGGACTGAGGACATATTGAGCAGTGGCCTTTCAGTTTTACCATAGTACAACAAGGGAGACAAGCAGGGATGGAGAGATGGCTCAGCTATTAAGATCACTTGTTATTGGACGCAGGTTCCATTCCCAGCACCCACATGGTGGTTCACAACCATCCGTAACTCTAGTTCCAGGGAACCCAACACCTTCTTTTGAACTCTGTATACCAAGCACGCATGTGGTACACATAACATACATACATGCAGGTAAAACATTCACTGTAAAATAAAAAAACACAAATCTAATTGAGAGAGAGAGAGAGAGAGAGAGAGAGAGAGAGAGAGAGAGAGAGAGAGAGAGAGACCCATGTATCTTCTCTGCAGAATACAGCCTCTGGAATAAAGCTGATGTTATGGCAGGAGACAAGGCTGGGCCAGTGTCATAGCATGAAAAGCCTTAGATAATTTAAATGTACTAGTTTAATGAAACAACCAGAGCCCTTTCCAAGAGCCCCATCCTGAAAGTTAACCAGACAGTGATTTGGGGCACAAGGCTGAAGTCAGGTCCTGAGTGTGAGTTTGGCAGCCTGCCACTGCCTTCTTCAGATTAAGCCCGCCATCTGTGATGAACTGTAGCTTATTGGCTGTGATTAGCTGTGATCAGCGGTTACGGTATTGAGCTCCTGCATGGGATTGCTTGTTAATTCTGTAAATTAGATTTCAGAGCCTCGAGAGTGGACTTGGGTCTGGAGGGTGCCTCTGGGGAGAGTTAGGTAGGTTTGACAAGTGATGGTTGTCTGGGATGTTTCTAAGCTGAGGTAATAAGCAAACTACAGAGGGGAGATCCCTGGTGGTGGTGATGGTGGAGGTGAGCAGGAATGAAGAGTCTAGGGACACTCTTGTGCCTCTCCCTTTGGCCATAAGATTATTGGCACAATGGGCTCTAAGGCACTTGAGCTTCCCTAAGAGTCTCAAGCTGGAAGGAAAGGCAAGACCAGTTGTACAGCCCGAGGAACCTTCTCTGCTCTCTTCAGATGACATTCTACTTCTAACAGCTTACCATATTGCAACGGGCCAGGACGTGGCTCCATTTAAACTTTAACACCAGGTCAGGACTTCTAAGATGGACTTGGGGTTCACTGAGCCTCTTTGTTCCTCTTCTCAATGCAGCCACATTGAATAGATCTCCTTTCTCCATTCTCCACTATTGCAATTGTTTCTGTAATTGATATATTGAGCTTAGCTTCTCAGAGCCACTAGGATATAGGCTTGTACCCTAAAAACTCCAGTAACAAGAAGCCCCTCCCCCCCCCCCCGTGGGGACTGGATGGCTCAGTGATTAAGAGAATTTAACTGCTTTTTCACAGGACCTCTAGTTTGGTTCCTAGCAATCACTACAACTGGCTCACAATCACCTTGAATTTCAGTTCCAGAGGGATCTAGTACCTCTGGCCCCCAAGGGATATAAAATAAAGTCAATAATAATAATAATAATAATAATAATAACAAAAGAAGAAACAGAAGAAGAGGGAGAGGAAAAGGAAAAGAAGGAGGAGGAGAGGAGGGAGGGGGAGGGGGAGGGAGGGGGAGGGGGAGGGGGAGGAGAGGGAGAAGAAGAAGAAGAAGAAGAAGAAGAAGAAGAAGAAGAAGAAGAAGAAGAAGAAGAAGAAGAAGAAGAAGAAGAAGAAGAAGAAGAAGTCGTCACCACCATGTGGTGAAAATCTAAGACTCTAGAATAAATATTCAGAGAGTGAAACAGGTAGATGAGGGGGTTAGGTTAGAATGGGGATGAATTGGTAGTGAACAGGGAACGCTGTCCAGTACCAAGGAGAGCAAAATAGTGCTGCAGAAAGCTGAGTCCACTGATGGATTCAGCAGTCAGAATGCTGTTGCCATTGGCATCAGTCAGGGAGCTGTGAACAGGCAGGGCCATACACAGTCCCTAAGGAAGAAGAGACCTGTTTAAGATGTTTGGCTGTGCCGAGCAGGGGTGAGGATCATCTAGATGGGAGGACTATGGGGCATGAGATGCCTGTTGATGAGCCTTTCTTCCTGGGCAAAATCAACAAGCAGCCCCAGCATATGGACAAGAAAGGGCACGTTTTGGTAGAACGCAATGTAGCTTATGGCAGTCAGTCTTCAATCTGGGACTCTTTCCAAAGAATTGTGCCTCTGGTGGTGAGGGAATCAGCATCCAGATCAATCTGGTTGGGAAGCTGACCTGACACGCACACACATCTGCTTCATTCAACGGGCTGTGAAAATACCTGGGGCTGCACAGGAATAAATAAGAGTGGAACATTTTCTAGGATCAAGGCTGCATGAGACAACTAATGTGAGTTGAGTTTCTTTACATTACAACATAGCTGTATAATGATAAGAACAGAAAATTTCAGACAATATTCAGAAGAAAGGAAATTAAACTTTGGCTCTCTGCTGTTGGAAGTTGACGTGCTACACCTACTGAGGAAGACCCAGAGGTTTGCAGGACCACATGAGCCATGGCCTGGCCATCAACATGCAGTTCATCTTGACAAGTATCCCCCAATTTACTCTGCAGAAAGTTGGCACAAGGTACTGTCACTGATAGGACAATGAGAGCCTTTGCTTCAGACTCCACACCCTGTAGGAGCTCTTCAGCTAGCACAGGCAAACAAATGCTTCCCCAGACAAGGATGGGGCTGCCTCATCCTACCTGCACTTGGTGCCCCCAGACTGTCCTGAGTTGTAGACAGAGATGATGCTGGAGCCTGTCCTGAGGAGGGCCGTGTCATTCAGTGGAAGAACTGAGGTTAAGGGCCTTTGGAGCGCTTGTATCTTGGGAGGCTTGAAGATACAAAGATGGAAGATGTAGCAGAATTTCCCAGTCCAATCGATTTAAATATTAATACAAGAAGCCTGTGATTGGACAGGGGAAAGGGAGGTGGAGCTAAGAGTTTCAGAGATAGAGACCGAAAGAAGGAAGATAGAGGAACAGGGCTATCCAGACTCTGCCTGGCTTTAAATAGCCACAGGTACCTATGAATATTTTATAAGAGATGGATAATTACAGGACAATTTGTCTTATCTAGGTTGGCAATTTATATCAATTATCAACTGGCTCTGAAATTATTGTGTGGGCATCTTGTGAATTGAGAACTTATTGATATATAAATCTGACTGATTGCTTATAGGCTTACGTTTGCTTTTACTGGGTTATGGCTGAGAAGGAACTAGTGGCTCTGAGATAAGTGACCCAGAGCTGGGAAGACCTCAATCAGTCACCACTGGGGCTAGCCTAGAGGTAGAGGTGGTGAAACCACCAGGGCAGTGAGTAGCCAGGTATAGCATAGAATGGTGCCTATTTTTTTTTTTTACTATTTCCTACAACAGAAGACCTTTGAAAGACTTGTGAAGTTTTAGAAAACATACATACGTCTTTGTGATATCTCAGTCTTTAAAATGAGGACTTTTTTAAGTAATGTCATTAGACCATTATATGTGATGTCAAGTTCATAATAAATTTGTTACTGAAAAAAAAAAAACTAAAAAAAAAAAAATCAACCTACCACAGTAAGGTATAGGTATACTTTAATAAAATTAATAAGTAACTTTAAAATACTGTAAACCATTTGACCCACTTGCTAAGTGATAGATGTGTTTGGGAAATTCCTACAGCTTAAAAAAAAACAAATAAACCTTAAGGGTTGGAGAGATGGCTCAGAGGTTAAGATCACTGTCTGCCTACCGGAGGATCCAGCAATACCTCTCCTGGGCATATATCCAGAAGATGTCCCAACCGGTAAAAAGGACACATGCTCCACTATGTTCATAGCAGCCCTATTTATAATAGCCAGAAGCTGGAAAGAACCCAGATGTCCCTCAACAGAGGAATGGATACAGAAATTATGGTACATTTACACAATGGAGTACTACTCAGCTATTAAAAAGAATGAATTTATGAAATTCCTAGCCAAATGGATGGACCTGGAGGGCATCATCTTGAGTGAAGTAACACAATCACAAAAGAACTCACACAATATGTATTCACTGATAAGTGGATATTAGCCCAAAACTTAGGATACCCAAGATATAAGATACAATTTGCTAAACGCATGAAACTCAAGAAGAATGAAGACCAAAGTGTGGACACTGTGCACCTTCTTAGAATTGGGAACAAAACACCCAGGGAAGGAGTTACAGAGACAAAGTTCGTAGCTGTGATGAAAGGATGGACCATTTAGAGACTGCCGTATCCAGGGATCCATCCCATAATCAGCTTCTAAACGCTGACACCATTGCATACACTAGCAAGATTTTGCTGAAAGGACCCAAATATAGCTGTCTCTTGTGAGACGATGCCGGGGCCTAGCAAACACAGGAGTGGATGTTCACAGTCAGCTATTGGATGTATCACAGGGCTCGCAATGGAGAAGCTAGAGAAAGTACCCAAGGAGCTAAAGGGATCTGCAACCCTATTGTTGGAACAACATGATGTACTAACCAGAACCCCGGAGCTCTTGTCTCTAGCTGCATATGTATCGAAAGATGGTCTAGTCGGCCATCAATGGAAAGAGAGGCCCATTGGACTTGCAAACTTTATATGCCCCAATATAGGGGAATGCCAGGGCCAAAAGAATGGGAATGGGTGGGTAGGGAAGTGGGGGGCGCTATGGGGGACTTTTGGGATAGCATTGGAAATGTAATTGAGGAAAATATGTAATAAAATATTAAAAATCAAAAAAAAAAAAAAAAAAAAGATCACTGTCTGCTCTTCCAGAGGTCCCAAGTTCAATTCCCAGCAACCACATAATGGCTCACAGCCATCTGTAATGGAATCTGATTCTGTCTTCTGTTGTGTCTGAAGACAGTGTACTCATATACACCATCTTTAAAACAACCTGAAACTAAAAGTTCTCAAGCTTGTAGAGATTCGGTTAATTAATCCGCACAACAGAGTCCTATACAGCCTTTAA
This sequence comes from Mus caroli, assembly GCF_978045245.1. NCBI lineage: Eukaryota > Metazoa > Chordata > Mammalia > Rodentia > Muridae > Mus > Mus caroli. The sequence continues at coordinate 5,809,434 of NW_028227264.1, forward strand.
GAGAATGGAACGATGTTAATGTTAGGTTTCTAAAATATATTCATTTAAAAACGAATGAAGACTAGAGTCCTCTTCTCTGTGGAATGCGCACAGCATTGTGTCTGTAAATATGTCTGAAAAGCTAGGCCAGCACTGCTGTCTGCGGGGAGGAGAAATGAAGTCGCTGTCAGGATGGGAGAGGTGTTTTGTCTTGTTTCAGACGCATGCATTATATGCTCAAGAAATGTTATTGCTGACCCCCTCTGTGGGGACAGGCCCATAGCTCAGTGGCAGAACACTTTCCTGGCATATCCAACTGCCAGGGTTCAAGCCCTGGCACCACAAAAACCACACCACACTATGCTAAATCAGGATTATTATACGAACCCTGGTTCACCAACGTTGAAAGACAGTTTTGTCAAGTTGGCTAACTCCTAGACTATCTTAATCTGAATTTTTTTTTCCTCTCTTTCAGTACATATGAGTTTGGTTATTTTATCCACTGTGAATTATTGGTCCAGCCAATCACTTCTATGGCGACAGATTCTTCATTTGAATATAAGCTTAGAGTTGAGAGGACCTCCAAACAGTTCTCTTTTGATAGGTGCCCCGATTATGATTCACTCTTGTATACTGGAAAAGAAAACAGTATGAGACCTGGCAAGGCGGACCGTATGCTTCAGGTACCGGAAATGAGTAGGGCGGGGGGGAGATGGCTTAGTGGGTAGAACGCTTGCCACATGAGCCATGTGAGCCATGTGAGTCACGTGGGCCGCGTGGGGATTGAGCTTGTATACCCAGAGCCCAAGCAAAACTGGGTGCAGTAGCCCAGTGTTCCTACAGTGAGATCAGAGTCACAGACAGCTGGGGGGTGGGGGGTAGCTGACCTGAGAGGACACAGCAGTTTATAAACAAGAGATTCCAATCTCAAACAAAATGAAAGTCAAGGGACTTGACTCAAGACTGCTTCCGGAGCTCCACATGTGCGTCATGGCACATGCATGCCCATATACACGTGAACTCAGACATACAGACATCAGGCAAACAAAGATCCTTTTTGAATCATAAAAAAAAAAAAAAAGCCGGGTGTGGTGGCGCACGCCTTTAATCCAGCACTTGGGAGGCAGAGGCAGGCGAATTTCTGAGTCTGAGGCCAGCCTGGTCTACAGAGTGAGTTCCAGGATAGCCAGGGCTACACAGCGAAACCCTGTCTCGAAAAATCAAAACCAAAAAAAAAAAAAAAAAAAAAAGAACCCTGTACAAATTATTTTTTTACAAAACATGACACTTCTCAGCCTTTAATTTCTCATCTGTCTTTGAGGCACCACAGGAACAACCAGAGAAACAGATTCGATGACGACATTTTATTTACCTTTCCCCCTAGGTACATAGGTGACATAATTATAGACAAGCTTTGATACACAGGAAAACCCTTCTGTCTACCTTCCGTTTTTTTTTTTTTTAAATGGATCATCACAATATTTTTTTTTTTTTACAATTTTAAAACAATACACAGCTTTCTCGGGCTGAAGCAATTGCAAGAACGTATTGGTATTGGTATATTACAGCTACTTACAATGTTTAAGAATAGCAATGGAGAAAAATAAGTTATTTAAATATTGATTTCATATACAGAAAGTGCAATGTTGTTAGTTGTCATATAACTTTCTTGACAGTTTGTGGGGTTTTTCCCTATCAATTTAAAAAATCAAGATAACATGGACTCAAGACAGTCAGAATTTTTCGGGAACCTCACTCAGTCCTCACACAGCAGTGACTTGGGAATCTATTTGTGTTCCACCGCAGTTGTGAACCACACTCCTCCGTGTCCAGGACTCTTTGCTCACAGAAGACTCATTTCCAGTTCCATCCACACCTGGGGTCGGGACAGAGAAAAGGGCCCCCAAATATGCAAGGCCATGAAAAGCTATTTGCTCTCAGTATCTGGGAATGTAAATAGTAGTTTGGGCGGCTGCTTTCTCTGCAGACAGTGGAGACACACCAATCACACACATTCTGGGTAGCTACCTGAGCCGAAACGCCTTTCCAGGTTAGTTTTGTGCTTTGCAAAGACAACAATTTTCACCGTCATTCAAAATTCTGTACCAAATGCAACCGATCAAAAGTGGCTATTGCTAAAGCCAGCCGCCTGTCTGCTAACAGCCACAGGCAGCCCCGAGTCTCCTCAGAGTCATACGCTAATGTTCAGGCTTTTCTCAGACCAAATGAAACGTTCAAAGCAAAAGAAAACCAAACAAATATGATACAAGGGAAGGAAGGAAGGAAGGAAGGAAGGAAGGAAGGAAGGAAGGAAGGAAGGAAGGAAGGAAGGAAGGAAGGAAGGAAGGAAGGAAGGAAGGAAGGGATAAGAAATCTCAGCCCCTTCAGATCAGACATTCACACTAAACTCGTGGTCCCTGAATTTAATTCTCCATGCAAAGGCGACAATTTCCAGAGTGATAAAAGCTACTGTTTGACACTCTCAAGACCTCCTTGATTGACTTAAAACAGAAACCCTACACCAAGAATGAACTGAAACTTGGAAATTCCCAAAAGATTTTTCCTCCTCCCTTATTACCTCCAATGTGACTTTTGCGTAGTCTCTCTCTCTTCGCTCAGCTAAAATCAAAAGGGCTGTCTGTCGCACGGTCAGGCCAGGGTTACTTCACAAGCAAGAGAAGAAGCCTGTTTTCCAATGCCAACCCCCACTACAGCATGCGACTGGGTGCTGGACTGGCAGAGAACCCTGCACCCCCACCCATTGGGTGGCCTATGCCTGACCCTGGAAGCTAATCGAGGCCTCTTTGTTAAGAGTCCAATAGGAACCCAGTGCCTTTACTCTTCTCATTCTAACCTGCCTCAACTGCTCCACGTGGCATTTAATAATAGGCGAAGGGAAGTGAGGAAACCAAACAATATTATTATTTTTTAACGCATACTAAAATGTGTGTGGGGTGGGGGGAATCACCTGAGATTTTCCTCAGAGACATGGATGCAGCTATATAAACCATATGGCCAGGATGGCTTTGTTATTCATAAAACCACTTGCCCTTCTCTCCTGAGGGGAATCAAGTTGTAATAACCCAAATGAACTAGTGGAGGACTGATCCGGGCCTCGTATTCAAAATGCTTCCAAGATAACTGGAGACTTTACATCGTGCTTGCAAGAATGTGAAGAAAAAACACTTTGTAAGCAATGGAGCAGGTGCACCTGTCTAAGTGTGCCAACTGCTAGAAAACCAGACGCCAGACAAAAAGAGGGCAGATTACATGGAAATCAAAGTTGGAAAAACCAGTTGAAAATATGCAATATTTAACACCCAGCGGGTGTGGTTTATCTGGCTCCATAATGAACCTTTGCTTGAATTAAAATAATTATCTACATAACAAATGAGAGATAATAAAACCGGCCAAAACGAAAAAAAAAATTAAAAACAAACAAAAAGAACTTTAAATGAGTAAGTAAACTACTTCCCTTTTTAGAAAAAAAAATCTTTCTGAAATATGCAACTTACAATGGCTTTCTGCAAAGGTGATCTGGTAGTTGATGAACAGATTTGGGAATGGATGAGGTTAGGATTTCACATAAATACTGCAACACCATGGCCACCGTGACAGCCACTCACAACACCATGGCAGCCTCTCACAACACCATGGCCACCGTGACAGCCTCTCACTAAAAGGAGAAGACTGAAGGGCAGTCACTACACACACACACACACACGTGCCCCTCTGTGAGTCCCGACCGACTTTTACTAAATTTATAGTTAGTTCAAAAACTAAAAGTCAACATGAAACGTGTGCCTGGTAGTCACCCTTCTAAAATAAGCCATGTTAGAATGAGACTGTTTTTTTTTTTTTTTTAAAAAAAAGGCTATTTTTGCTGGAAACATCCCAAACACGTTAGATGGCAGTCTAAGCTGAAAATCTGGAAATAGGGTTAAGTAAGGGTTGTGGACACTAGATAGATAACTGGTTAAAAGTTTATATTAAGGCAAATAAAAGCTAATTGCTAGAAAGCAATTAAAATGTCTCTCGTTTATCTACAGGAGAGGAGGACTGTTCTGTTCTTGATAGAGTCAGCTGTTGTAGCTTTTGAACAAATGAGCATGGTCAATAGTATACAGTAACTCCAGAGTCTGTTGCTTTGGCCTAGCTAAGCCCATCGGGCTCGGGCATCGGGTGACCAACAGATGCGCAAGGGCACGATCAGACACGAGCCGGCTGCCTCGTCCTCCTAGCCCTCTGACAGCACAAAGACAGACTGGACGCACACTGTTTGCAGTGTCTTGGCTCTTCAGTGCCTGAAAACGGAACTAAGTGCTTGTCTTGCCTTTGGGCATCAAAGAGAACCGCCTCGATTTCCTTGAGGGGCAGGGAAAGAGGGTTTTACCGGAAGAGAGGGTCCTCGGTTCTGAGTCCCAATCCTGCAGTTCGTGAGCCCCGAGCGGGTACTTTTCTTCCCAATCAGGTCAACCCCAGCAGATGTGGAGGGATTGTATCGGCTTCCTAAGCACAGTGAGAGGCTGGCTCTTGTCTCGGGAGGGCCACGGCCGGCCTGGCTACATAGCCTCAGGGCTTGGTGGCAGTTTGAAGAGTCTGGCTGCGGTTATGAGTTTCCTTATGTGTCTCTCCTCGGTGATGCCGGCCTCCTGAAGGCCAGTGTGGGACAGGGAAGGCACTTGGCTCAGCGTGCTGAACCCTGCTTCAGAAAGGGTGCTCGTGTACATGGGCAGGCCGATAGAGATGAGCCAATCCGACACGGATGCAACACATCCGGGAGAGAGGGGCTTTCTGCAGATTTCCGTCAGCCCACCACTCGGGATCTGTATAAAGAAGAAAAGCCATGTCACAAAGATTGCACAAGCACCGTGAGTCACCTTTTGTATGGCCGAGGGACACAGTACTGCAATACATCACTGCTATGAGACGTCAAAGTCAACATTAAGAACTTTGCTTAAAAGATATAAAAGACTTTTTATAGAGCTATCTCTAGAAGATTCCGGAAGGAATTTCGGACTAGACCAAATTCCAATTTCCTGTATAAGGCTCCAAGTTGGAGGCATTTACGTTTATCTTGTTATTTTGTCTCCATGAAATCCCTTAACTAAGGTGAACTACAGAGACAAACTTGTATGACAGTGTAAAAAAGATACTCAGTGAGTAGTGTTTTATAAAATGTATTTTCTACTGTAGTTTTGACCCTATATTAACAACCAGAAAATTAAACATTTAAATGTACATCATTAATCAACAATTTAAAATATAATAATATTGAGTTGAATAGGACAGAGAAAAGGACCCTGAAACCTTATTGCTAAGGCTACCTTTCTGAAGGAGATTTGCAGGGTGTAAAAGCCTACACAATATTGTACAATTGTGCATGTACTCAGATTCACAAAGGCGTACATCATATGCATGGAGGCCAGAGGCCAGAGGTCAGAGGTCAGTTTCCATGTCCTTACTCAAGAGCTAGCCATCTTTTATTTTGAAACAGGGTCTTTGGCTTTCATCTGGCACTTGCTAATTCAGCTAGGCTGGGTGCTCAGTGACCTCCTGGGATCCACTTGTCTCTCCCTCCCTCTGCAGCCACACACAGGATTACAAGTGTGGAGTTTTTTCAGACGGGGCCTAGAGACAAAGCTTAAGTACCCATGCCAATACTCTTTGCTCAGACAGCCATCTCTCCAACCCTGACTGTGTGTGATCTTAATGAAGCAAGCTCTCACCATCGAATACATCCTCAGGTATTATTAGAACGTCCACAGATGTGTTTTAAAGCAAGCTGCCTTTCACTACATAATTTAAAATACAAAGAAAGGAATAAACCCTAAACACTTATGGATATGTAATTGGTTAAGCCATAGAATATTCACCTAATAAAAATCTTGAAATCCTGATCATGGAATTTTTTTTTTTTTTTACTAAGACAGACTTAGGATCTGATCAGTAAAAACCATCAGGGTTAGAACTGTGCCTCTGCTGCTCATGCGCACAGAAATGGCATGGTTAAAACTGAGCAGTAGAGGTTTGATACACTTAGGGCACACAGCAAGGTGTTTAGAGAAGTGCAAAAGTCACACAATAGCTAAGCCAAGCTACTTAACAGACATCAATTACTTCGCTAATCCACAGGCCTTTCTCTCGTGGAATAAGAATACAGCCACATCAGCATCTTCCTCCCTCCAAGGACATAGCACACTCTTGTCCGCTGCAGTGTGTGTGGGATGCACAGAGCTCCTGAATGAACGTACTTATTTGCTAACACTTGGTGCTCTGTGTATGGATTTTTAAAACAGGTGTTCCTTGTGCTGATAGGACAAACCTCCTCCCTTTTTGTCTTTCTAGAACGGTCGTAGCCTTGGTCATCCAAGAATGTGCCTAAAGTCAGGCGGTGGTGGCACACGCCTTTAGTCCCAGCACTTGGGAGGCAGAGGCAGGCGGATTTCTGAGTTCGAAGCCAGCTTGGTCTACAGAGTGAGTTCCAGGACAGCTGGGGCTACACAGAGAGAAACCCAAAACAAACAAACAAACAAACAAACAAAAAAAGAGAATGTGCCTGAAATCCCAGCATTGAAGAGGCCGAGGCAGGAAGATCACCAATTGAAGGCTAACTTGACCATGTCTCTAAGTAAACAAATAAATAAACAAAGCAAAACAAAGAAACAAACACGTAAATAATAACGGGTTGGTAGCTTAGTGGTAGAGTCCAGTCCTGTTCTAATAGGCATAAAACACAGAAAAATAAAATCCAAGTCTAGGCTAACGGTATTATTTTCTCCCCAGGTTTTTTTCCCTAGGTTTCTAGCAAGTCTTTGTGTTATCAATGCCTGCCAGTAATGACCTCGTAAGTAAATATATTGCAGGAATCTACGTGGGTTGCTCACCGCCATCCGATGTTGCTTCCGAAGCAGCTTCACCCGGATCTGGTCCATATTGGTGGCAACATCCCTCTCAGGCTGCTCTAGGTCCTCTGCGTATCTCTGTACCAGGGCTTCAGGGATCCCACAACGGCCATGCTGCCCAGGGAAAGAGAAATGTGGCATCAATGGTGGTCCAGACACACACACCCCACCTAAGACACACAGCTTAGCTATCAGAAAATAACACCTGGGGTTTCAGCTCAAAAGGAACCTAACCTATTTATTATGGGGCAGATTCTTGAAAAGGAGCCTGCTTGTATTTTCACCTTACAAATACTGATGAGTTCTACAGAAATATCTCAAATCAGAATTAGGACAACACAATCCTGTGTTTTCCAGGCCAACACCTTAAACCCATTTTTACAAAATTAAATTCCTTAGCCAAACCATTACTCTACAGATACTATTTGCCCTTCATCCAAGAATCACACCACTACATCACCAGGCCACATTACCACTCTCCCTATTTTCCCTTCAAAGGACACAGTCATACATAGAGTATCAAAGAGGAAGAAAAGAAGGAAAGGCCTGGGGGGTAGAGGTAGGGATGGGGGAGGTGTTCTTAGGTGGCATTCATGATCATAAGGATTTAATAACAAGGACTCTTGGGGACACATTAGAACAGAAGATGCCTTTCCAGCAGAAAAGTATGGCCACCTCTATTATTACTGATTTATCTTCAAAGTCGCTTTGGTGTTGATAGCCTTTTCCTCTTCTCTTTTCAAATGAGAACTGCATTTCAGTATAGATAGAAATGTTTTTGGTACACCAGCGATTTTCATATCATGCCCCCACCAGCTGTTCTGTATAGATATTTGTATAATTACTGTAGTACATCTGAACACGGCTCTGAACCATAAGTGCTTTACAATTTTCTATATATGCTCCCATTAATGGTATTTGCTTACTACAGCCTGTCTCTGAGTAGATAATGCAGGCCAGGTATCTGAAAGCACAGTTAAACTATACAGAAACGGAGACACAACCTGCTGTGGGGCATGCACACTAGGTTCGGGTCTCTCCTGCCCATCACACCAGCCTATGAGGGTCAATTCTGGTGCTGAGCCTGTTCCCTGAAAAGCACAGCTGCCACAAACTAAAACCAAGTAAGAGAAAAAGAAAACCATGAAGCTGTGTTTGTATTTAATCCAGGGTTAGAGGGTTGCACTCCCAGTTCAGAGGCCATAGGCAGAATGAACCACGTGGCCTGCAGAGCACATGTGACCAAGGTCTTTCCTGGCTCTCATCTGAGTGGTGCACACCTTTAATCCCTGCACTTGGGAGGCAGAGGCAGGCGGATCTCTGAGTTTGAGGCCAGCCTGGTCTAAAGAGCAAGTTCCAGGGCAGACAGAGCTACAGGGAAACCCTGCCTTGAAAAACCAAACCAACAAACCAAAAGGAATCAAGTCAGGGCCCTAAGGCCCAGGCCTCGGATACCTTGTCAGAGTAGGGCTCCTCAGTGAGGTCAATGCCCTCCGCCTGCAGCTTGTTCTCCGTGAGCATCTCTAGGTCCACACCCCGGACGCAGGAAACCTTCCTGCTCAGCACTGGGCCCAGTTTCACACCATGCTCCTGCAGGCTGGTGCTCTCGGGCAGCTCAGCCAGCCAGGGTGGCGGTCTCGTACAGGCTGGGCTGCCCGGCTCAGTCCCCGAGGAAGATCTGGGTTCCCGGGGAGAGGGGCAGTCGCTGGGACTGACTGGGCTGGCGGGGCTGGCCTTCTTCAGTGGCAGGATGGGCGCCTCTGGGCTGGGGACCAGGTGCAGGCCATTGGCTAGGCGCTCTCGGCTCTTCTTGGCTGGCACAGGAGGGGGCTGCGACGGATGTCTGGACTGTGTCCTGGTCTCAGGGGCGCTCTGCTCCCCGTCTACCCCTTCTTTGGTGCCCAGGGGGTGGTGATCATGTCCTTTTCTGAGACCCTCAAGAGACGTCCTTGTTAAGCCGGGTTTAACAGGAGGCTGGGCCTCGAAATCTCTGGGTATACACTGAGGAGGAGCTATCCCAAGGTTGGAGGCCACCACGGAGCCATCCAGTTTCTTAGCCATTGTTTTCGGGGGGTCGGAAAATCTCTTGCTTTGGGGCAGAAGCAACGCATCTGCTGTGGGATCTCGGCCTCGGGGCAGAGCCTTGGAGGTGCAGGCAGACGTCTTCTGTGGCACTTCGGGTACATTCTGAGAACAGGTTTCTGGCATCTCGGTAGGCACATTCTTGCCAACATCAGCATCTCCCTGAAGGTCATCCAGGGAATGGGATCGGGGCCAACTTTCCACGGGCTCAGGACCCTCCAGGGTTTCACAGCTGCGACAGATGGAGACCGGGAGGCTCCTTCGGTTTTTACTCAAACCAGTCACAGAGGGCGCGTCACAGCACTTGACAGTGTCCGGGGCTAGACCTCGTCCCAGTCTACCCTCCTCTCCCTGCTTGCGCACCTCCCCTGATTTAATTAAAGGCAATGTCGGGTAGTTGCCTGGCTGACCCCTGGTGAAAGGCTTTAAGTTGGACTCCGTGGACGACTTGGTAGACAGAACGCTGGGTCTGTGAGTTTTGGCTATGAGAGAAGGAGATTATTTTACAACGACGTTTTAAAGTCACTGAAACTGATGTACAAACAAGGGCTGGGGGACACTGGAAAAAAAGTGGGGTGATTAGCGATCCATTTTTATTTTTATGAAGAATTCTAGTTTATTAAAGTTCTAATAGGGACTGAAACTAACTGGTTATGTGGAAAAGAAACGCCGGGTCAAGCAGAAACAGAAGGCCAGAGCTAATGTCTATTCCAAGCTGCTTTTGGTAAGGAAAGACTGGCAATGCACTCAGAAACCAAGCCACACGATCTTCGTTTGGCGGATATGGGTTTTCTGAAGTCATGGTTGAACTGGTTCCTTAGAATGGGGTCTGTGAATGGTACCCACGAAGGGGTGATCAAAAGAAGAGGAACAAAACTTCCAATCATTCTCTCCTTCAAAGCTGCTCTTCTTGAATAAATGTACCCAGAAGCAAGGAAGCCACCTGGATACGGATCAGTAAACAAACCGAAGGGAGAGTTTCGTCAGACACCACTTACAAAATGCCGACTCCACAAATCTTCACGAGGCTTGGAAAGTACAAAGATGGTCTAATCTCTGAAAAGTTAGTAAGTTATTAATATAACTAAGAGATTTTTTTCTGCTAATCGATCTATAAGCAAACAGTTTAGAATCCAGACTCTCCCCCATTAAGTAACATGGATATAAACATGAACAGCAGCAGGGTGAAGTCAGGCTGCAGGCCAATTTGATAGGGAGGGAAAGAATATGGGTTGGGTGGTGAGCACTCAGTAAGGAGAATAGCTGCTTTAGAGCAGATGAAGGCATTCTTTGATAAAAACCACCACCACCACCATCACCACCACCACCACCACCACCTCTGTGTGAGGCAATCGAGATGAAGGAAACGAACAGAAAGACAAGACCTGTGGCTCTGGCATTCCAAGGGCTTTGGGCCCTCATCAGCAGGGAGAAAGCGTTTCCTTCCATGATTTCACAGCATTCTAAGCTCACTCAAACCTCAAACTGAGAGCATGGAGTGTTGCAGACCACTGCAGACCCTAAGGCTGGCAGCTAAGAACAGTGCTTTCCTCATACTAGACTTCTTATTAGTGAGGCCATCCTTTCTGGGGAGTCCCACATCAGCCTATGAAATACTTCATGCCCACCAAAGCACAGACGCAGACAAATGGTGTGGGGTCCTCAGTGAGGAAGAAGTTTATACTGCAAACTCTGCCTGCCTGGATTCCCACACTCATCAACAGTGACACACTAGCCCTTTCTCAATGGGTTGCTATTCTGTTGATAAATGGAGATACTAGCTTGCAGTTATTTCTGAACGTACTGGCTACATTTCTTATTACCGGAAGGATCACTACAGGTAAATGCAATGGGGAAATTGCTCACCAAGCACATCATAAAAAAGCCCCCACATCAGTTAAGATGGAAAACTCTTTCTTATTAAAATCCACTGAGCTCAAATGGATATAGAAATGTTTTCTTCTCTTATTACCTCCCACTATGAACCATATGTTTCAATGCCAGGTTCACATTCTGTTTCATATAGGGAGAGCTCTGAGTTCACCTTTGAAATCAAAGGATGGCTCACCAGTTTATTTAATTCAGTTCTTCAATAGAAATAACTGAATTCCCCTGGGACACCAAACCCTTTGGCATTGCCACCTTTCTTCCTTACTAACCCAGCACTGTTGGGGTTAACTTTACCTGACTATTTCAGCTATAGAAAACGTTATTAACAAAAACTGACCAAAAGAGCCTTCCGAACGTACGCAAGGATTTGCTGCTTGCTAACCAGGGCCCAGTGCAGGGCTCCTTAATGTGTTTTGCCTTGCATTTTAACCAAGGCTATCTAAATGTTAAGCATCAGAGGACCCGTTTATCTTCCCAAGTTCGTTGAACATTCTGGGTAGAAGAGCTTATGGGTAAATTTCTAGGTTCCCAATATGCTTAGCAGTGTGAGGTAGGCAATATGTCCAGAGGTGAGGGCTCTCTCTAAGAATGTGGTTGACTGTACCACGAGAATTTGAACTCAAGCCTTTATTTACCTTACCTTAGAGTTGGTCTGGGTGCCCAAAATAACTCTCCCACACTATTTTTTTAAAGCATGATTGACATCAAGAAGCTACGTTTTATGCCCACCGCCTACCATACATATCTGAAACAAAGATTACAATAATGTCACTAATGATACTAAGCCTTACCTCCTGGAATAGCTGATGCTTTCTATTTGCTGTCCAGGGTCATTAACTGATTTCATAATCCTCTAACAAACTGCAACCTATGGCTTGCTTCAGTAAATGCTAAGAAAGAGTCTAACTTGTTACGACTGGATGAGACTCCCAATAACCACTAAAGGCTATGAAACCTAAGTATGCTTTTGCTATTGCCTTCACGTGTTCTACAGATGACCGTGAGGGTGGCAGGACCCTTTTACCACTGCATCTAATCTTGTAATGATGGAAACTTGGGGAACACAAGAGGAAGCCACAGAGTCACCTGCCATTTATCCTCCCTGCTTCATTTTGCTTAAGACCTTGGTCCTGGATGGAGGAGGCTTTGAGAGTTACATATTGACTGCTTCCCAACTGTTCAAAGATAGAAGCCACAAACAAGACATGTGGCCTTCTAGTCACCCTCTCTAGGGGTAACTGCCTCTAGAATCAGGCTGCGTGGCTACAACATACGGCTGCAGGGGTTCCCTTGATGGATGGTCTACCTGGCAAACTGTTTTTCTTGTGGGCCTAATTGCTCCCAGTACTGAGATGTGAGTGGTTAGCGTGTGAAGAAAAGGGCACAGGAGACACACAATTTAGGTTTTATGGCTGAAGGTACTTTAGACAGAATTTATAAATGTAGCCCAGAGCAGCCAGGAGGACTAGACAGAGTAGTGGAGGACAAGAAACTTTCCAGAAATGGAAAGATGACTACTCGCTTCATATCCGTACAAGAATGAAGCCTTCGGAGACACTTGCAATGAGGTGACACTGAGACAGGTTCTGGGGGTCTGGGCCAACATTACCGTTTTCCAGGTTCTCGCTGCTTTCGTAGCATCCAGAGTCTCGTGGGGATCGTCCACTCAGGCCTTGGTTGTCCACCAGCAGCTTTTCCTGAGAACCGGACTGGTCGCTGTTACCTGGAGGATGAATACACAGCATGCTGTCACAAGGAACCTCAAAGTCAGCTCCATCTTCATCCTCAGCTATTGGCACATGTTAAAGCTGAACTAAACAAAAAAACCAAAAACAAGCAAACACAAAACAAACAAGCTAACCGGATCAGAACACCTCTCTTGAAGTAACGTGTCCACCGTGTGAAAATAAACTTGGCGAGAGAACCAGGGTTGAGACATGCTGATGGGTTTGGTTAAACAGTGGGAGAGTGAGGCTACAGAGGGGAGGAGAAACACAGAGTGTGCTACTGTGGTACTGGAGGAGGAGAGCCCTACAGAGAGATAGCACCATCAATGAGAAGCAGTGTGTGTGTGTGTGTGTGTGTGTGTGTGTGTGTGTGTGTGTGTGAATTGGACCTTTACAAGGTGGGTACGGTCCAATGCTTGTCAGACACCTGGAAGACTTGTATGTTGAATCATTTATGTTACAGGCTTTCCAAATCTGGGAGCTTAGATAAAAGTGACAAATGAAATATTGCTTTATAAGTATTGGGGAGTATTGTTAGCCTAAGGTAACAATATGTGGCCAGTTACATCATCTCAGTCAATGGAAGGCTGGTGAGAGAGGAACAGACCCCTATGCAAGGGGAAACAAAGCTTTCATCTTCTGCAGTGTTCAAAGTTTCCTTTCTCTTTACCCTTCTCCCACGGCCTTGGGCCAGCATTTCTATTCCCTGCATCTAGTGTGTGGAGAGCGTTCAGGAGACCCTCTGACCATCAAGCAAAGGAACTGGCCAGTGCGAACGGCACAGCCCCAGCTTCAGCAGCCCCTTTACAAAGTAGCATCATTATTTGTCAGTTGGACCTCAGTAATGGTTGGAGAAAGTCAGGAGACAAGTTAACTGTGTTGCTGATGGAGATGACTTCCTGGAGTCAATCCCATGGAGTCAAAGCCACGTGAGTGGTCAGTTCCCAGGCTGCTGTGTTTTCTACAGAGGGAGCCCAGGGAGCCCGGGACATGCAGGTTTCACACAGAACATCTTCAGATACTTATGTAGAGAAAGCACTTGGTCACACAAAATGGAAACCAATAGAACATTTTTTTTCCTACATAAAATAGCTAGTTACAAAGACAAATGGCTTTAATTTATTTCTCTCACCTGCCCACCCCAACCACACATACAAAGAAAAATCAATCAATCAATGAACCAGAACTATGATGCTCAGGAGATCAAAAAGAACATGTGGAGAGAGAGGCTGAGTGGTGCCTGCCAGGCCACACATGCACTGGTGGGGTCCCACCATCGTCTTCCCACTTCCTGTCTGTATTTCTCAAAGGGAAAGCATTCTATAGCATGCACAATACCAAAGAAGGTGTCAGAACACATTCTTAAATTATAGCCCCAAAGAACACTAATTACCAAATGATTGGTGGGGAAGTTAACAATCAGAAGCACATGAGCAAATCGTACCCCTCCCCCTAAAACCACCCCAAACTGGGACAGTCCATGGTGATGACCTCATCCCATGGAAGAGCCTGCGGGTTTGGACTGGCCTTTGCTCTTGTCTAGCATGCTATTTAGGAAAATGATCCTTGGAAATAAGGGCTTCGAGCTGTCTTTGAGTACCCTGTGAGATGGCCATTCATCTGTCCCTGGGGGCAGCAGCTCAGGGTTGCAGAGCAACAGAGCCGACTACAGACTAGAGGCTACAAAAGGGAAGCATGCCCCAGGGTGCTGCTGAGAAGTGCATCCTGGGACCCCAGCCTTAGCAGGTACTGCAAGGTCCTGCTGTTACAGAAAAGGGAAGGATCTCTCCAGTGCCCGAGAACCACGGTGCAATTGACCGTCATAAGGAAGACATCTGATGGTGCAGAGAGAAGGTGACCGACTCTTTCATGTATCTAGACTTTTCTCTCACAATCACTAGCCTCAATGCCAATGTAGGAAGACCAAGACCACAAGGAATAAGTCAACTGTCATCATCAAAAGGGCTGAAGTCCCATTTGGTCACAACCTGAAAGGTCTCAGCAAGATGGTCTAAACTGCCTCCCTACCACACCCACCCACCCATGTGAGCATGCATAGATGAGCATGCTCAGGGGCTGAATATGCACTGACACAGAGATCCTCAAACGTCAAAAACACTGGCATATAAGGGCACAAACTGGCTTCTAGAAGGTGCTTTTCTCAGGAAGAAGGAGAGGGGATGGGACTCCTGAAGGGAAGCCCCTTCAAAGGCTTACCACATTTCCTACACTGCAGACCAGCCATCCATTTTATTTCTCTCCATACTCCCTGCATACTTCAAATAATCTTTAATTAAGAGTCTTACAAAAACAAACACCTCTTCTTTTGAGTCGGGGTCTGTCTCTGTAGCCCAGGCAAGCCTGGAACTTTGAGTAATCCTGCCATACTTGTGTCAATGCTCACTTCCCTCAGAAACAGTAAGCTGAGGTTACAGGCAGTCACCACCATGCCCAGCTTCAAAGGCTGTTCCTACTGAGCTGTGTGCACGGCGGTGGTTAGGATGGCAAGCTCTATGGTATATGGATTTTACTACAATGTTTCTTTAAAGTAAATTTTAAGAGTGTTTTTATTTAGAGGAACTGAAAGAGTCTAAGGAGAAGCGAGCTGACCATCTTTTCCAAACAGAAGGCTGAGTGCAGACTACCACCTTTCCTTGCCTGTGGGAGACATTGGGAAGGTTTGGCTTCCAAGCAATACTGGAAATATACTTAATACTTTCAGTGGAAGTGTAAGCTAGGAGAACTTCAAGATGTCCCTTCATATCTTCAAGAACCTCACTGGATCTTTCTCACTACTGCAAGCAAACTGAGTTTGGCAGAACACTACTGTGGTTCTCTAAGTTATCAAGGTACTTGCAGGAAGTATTTCTTAAATAGAATGAATTTAACTGCATGAAATGGAAAGTCTTACATCACTAGGCTACATCTGGATATGGCCTCTCAACAGTAATTCGAGCTGCTAAGCCCTCGAATCCTTTGTTTCAAGATCAATAAAAGGAAATACCATTTTGAGTATCAGAGAAATCCCAAGCAGTGCAAATGCACAGACTCAAAATGGGATTTATGAACAAGGAGTCTGCCTGAGCCTCTCAAGTTAGCATCCTAGGAGATGATTCTGGTACAAATCTTGGGATCTGAGCCTAGGACAATGGGACTAAGCCAATGTGTTATGTCACACTAGCCTCAGACCCCTGCCTGTATGTAGGCTTTAGCTTTGCTCTTCTGACATGGAAATGAAACAGGAAATGTAAAGGATGATGTATATAAGCCAGCTGTCCTCCGTAAAGAGTAAACGACATAGAATTCAGAGCAGATGTAGTTCAGAAGAACAGATGGCTCTACATTAATCCATATTAATGGGGCAGGTCTGCCGTCCCAGTCAGTCACAAGGCAGGCTGCTTCCACACAACCTGGCCAGAGACCCCGGGGTTTCTCTAGAGCAGTGATTCGAGACCTTCCTAATGCTGTAACCTTTAATATGGTTCCTCGTGTGGTGGTGAACCCCAAACATAAAATTATTTTTGTTACTAGTTCATAACTATAATTTTGTTGTTATGAATCGTAATGTAAGTATCTGTGTTTTCCGATGGTCTTTGGCCATTCCTGGGAAAAGGTCATTTGATTCCCAGAGGGGTCACAACCTATTGTTCTACCTCTCTAGCAAATCAAATGCTATAGAGACCTGGTCATGAAGCAACATGGCAAGGAATAAAGAGGACACCAAGCATAGACCAAGCATAGACCTAGGCTGTCTGTTTACTCTATTAGAGATTTTTTCTGATGCCATGAGAAAATGCACTCATAAAAGGTGGCTGAAGAGTTTGCTGAGGACTTAGGGGTAAAGTCCATCCCAGTGGGGAAACGGTGGGTGCAGGCACTTGAGCAGCTGGGCCTGTGGCATTCACCATGAGCGGCAGAGAGAGATACAAGTTAATACCCACCCAGCTCACGTTCTCCTCTCTTTTATTCCAGGACCCCAGCCTATGCAATGGTGACTCTGTCAGCAAAGGCGGGTCTTTCCACTTAAACGGGCCTCACCTACACAATCCTTCACAGACATGCTCCAAAGCCAATTTATTCTAGGTCATTTCCTCACACAAGTGTCCAGAGGCTTGTCGCCTAGGTGGTCTCGATGATGTCAAGCTCACAATTAACCACCACGTCTAAGGTTCAGACTTCTCTTGATAGTGTTCCTCTATGCTACTGGTAGTAATTTAAAGAGTGAATTTATTAATACAGCTGCTTCTTTTTCCTCGGGTCTTATGCAGCCAGGAAATGCAAATGAGCCTCAGTTTACGACAGTGTACTCGGGTATTATAAGCTAAGATGCCCTTAACTCCCCTAATCCACTGAGCAGACTATTCAGCAATCTGGGACACCACCCAGTGCTAGCCGCTGCCCATCATGGTCTCAGAGGTGACCAGGGCTCCAGCTCACTGCTATTGTTTAGCACTACAGGTGTGCAGACTGCACACTGCTTGGCTAGAAAAAGAACAGGAACCAGAATTCGAAGTATAGTTTCTAACAATTGTGTATTGCATTCCTGGCATCAGAAAAGTAAGAGAACCCTAAGTTGGAGACCATTTGTAATGTACGCCTTCACTCCACCATTGCCCCTGGTTCTGATGTGTCTTTGAGTGGTAGAAATCCACGGGCTACTTATACCTTGGCAGCAGTGCACATAAAGGAAATGCGCTTGGATTTAAGAACTGGAAAGGATACATCCTCCATAATGAATACTCAGGACTGTTTTTATGTCAGACTGAAGAATAAGGACCATGATAAGCCTGGCTTAGCAACAGAAATGGGCACAACAAAACCCATGAAGGTCCTGAATTCCGTGCACACAGTATAAAGAAGAAGCTCCCACACTGAATTTGGGAACTCCTGATCCACACACTCACTTCAGTGAGACACTTCTGTCTTTCCTGGAAACTGATGGGTTTACTTTTTCATTACTGAGCCTATTCAGTAAGAAAACAACCCACACTTTGGAAATAATAAACCCTTAGATGGGCAAAGAGACTCCTAAATGGTCAGCCTTTTTTGCCCCTCTACTTAGCCAAGGGGTCCCCCCATCCTTTTTAGAATTAATTATTCATTTTTTGTATGAGTGTACTGTAGCTATCTTCAGACACACCAGAAGATGGCATCAGATCCTATTAGAGTTGGTTGAGAGCCACCATGTATGTGGTTGCTAGGTATTGAACTCAGGACCTCTGGAAGAGCAGTCAGTGAGTGCTCTTAACTGCTGAGCCATCTCTCCAGGCCAACCTAGGGATTCTTAATGGATGTGTGTTCCAGTGGGAACAACGGGGAACCTACTGGTCCCTTCAGAAAGCCTCTGGCACTCTTTTCACACATACTGACAGGCATGTCTGCTCTGTGTTTGTTTTGTCATAATAAGAAGTTAACCTTGGCTTTGAAAAGAAAAAGACCAACTGAATACTCCTGGTACCCCAAGTACACAATGACAGCTTATTGGAGGCCCGTTCATAATCATAATGCTGCTGTTTATCCAGCAGTGTGTGAGTGTGTGTGTGTGTGTGTGTGTGTGTGTGTGTGTCGCGCATGTGCAGGAGCTTACTGTCATATTCCTGTAACAGCTCCACCGCTGTCAGAAGAACTGCTCTGTGTTCTGGGTCCCTGATATTTAATTCATCTAAGTCTTCTTCCTCCAGGAGTTTGAAGGTGTCCAGGTCTTCATAGCCATTGAACAGGAATGTGGGCATGTGTTCCTGGGAGGCAGAGCAAGAAGATCAAAGTGAGTCTGTGGCCCAGCCATGTAACCCATATCACACAGCCAGCCTCAGACCCTTCAGACTTTTTCCCATAGTCCTTATGCTCGTCAAGAGATGAGTATCATTTATAATATATCCTGGGCCTCCCTGTCTTCCAGCTTAGTAGGCAGATGGGGTTTATAGGCTCACTCACTAATGGCTTAAGAAGGAACTAATTCCTCTATCACCACTTAGCCTGTAGTGAGACGGCTTCCCCTTAACATTCCAGTGGGGGAGACTTATTCAAATTCAACTTAGCAAACCCTATGAATTTCTCAGGACCAAGATGTTTTACAAGTTGAAAACTAGAATCTACCATGGTAGCTGTACTCCTTTAGAAGATGCTGGGAGTCACGGTCAGGGAGAGCTGAGAAGGCAGGTGCCTCATGGTCCCCTGGAGCTGGCTGTGAGCAGAACACTTGGGTTTCTGTTCAGAGCCCTCCCCAAAAGCAAACTCGGATCTAGGGCTTACGCTGCACTATTGCCCTTAGCGAAGGGCCAGGGTAACATTAGGATACTGGTAACCATTTTTATTGAATACTCGTAACCTTAGTGGGTCACACCAGCAAGGTGACATGATCACCCATCCAGTTTAGAGAGAGGACAAGCGACAAGGACACAGGTAGGACAAGAGTAACAGTGACTGACTTTCAGGTTGATCCGGTCCAGGAGATCCTCCACAGACTTGGGCTGGGATGGTCTTCCCTTCTTCCTCCTCCTGGTAGGGCGCTTGGGCTTCTCCTCTTCCTCATTTAGCACATCCACGTAGATGAACTTGAACGTGCCGACTTTGTTGTTCAGCAGGCCCATCCAGGTACCCATGGGTGGTTTGCTAATTATGTCAATGATATCTCCTTTCTGTGGCCCAGGGAACAAAGATCTTTCCGTTAGGTAGATGTCTAAGCCTGAGCAATGACATAATTCAGATGGTTGGGGAAATGCTACAAGATCACGATTACAGTCCCAGCTTCCTTCCTATCTAATCCTGTGTGCATTTTTACACATGTGCCAAGTATTCATGTGGATATGGGTGTGTGCACATGTGCACATGTGGCAACCAGAGGTAGATGTCCAGTGCTTTTCTCCCTTGCACCCTGTCTTACTTCTGAGAGTTCATCAGATGGTTAGACTGGCTGGCCAATGAGCTCTGGGGAATACCCCACCTATGTCTACATCCACAGCACTGGTGTTACAGAGGCACGCCACCATCCTCAGTTTCTCCATAGGCGCTGGGGATATGAACGTAGGTAGGTATTCATGCTTGGTGCTCAAGCATGTTACTGACTGAGTCATCACCCCAGCGCCAGAGGTCACCATTCTGAGTGACTGAGATAGGATAAGATTGGGAGTTTTACGGAGAGCAGATCTGATACTTTTAATTGTGCTAGATGCCACACTGACCCCAGGTCACAGCCTTCCCCATCTCCTGCTCAGCAGGGTAGAGCAGGCCTTATCTGTCAGCCATGCTGCAGTCAGGTTGCCTACCTCGGCTGTTGGAATCCTTGCCCCCAGTTTTAAAAGGGTGTTCCCTAACTTGTGGCCACAACCTATGAACTATTTTCCATTGCATCTTTAGATCCCACATAAACATCTCTGTACACATACATACAGAGAGCGGTTATTCCCCTCAGATAAAGGAAGCATAGCAGGATAGGCATGGAAGTTCTAGAAGGAAGCTGGGGTCAAAGGGTAAAGCCAGGGGAGGAAGCAAGAGAGAGCTAGAACACAGCTTCTGCATCCTTCATCACAGTCTGGTTCTATTTTATTTTCACTAGAAAGGAGCCCAGTGTGGCCAAAACATGATCTGGTCTACATGGTAAGAGTCCAGCATCCATTGGCAGGGAAGAGAGAAGGCCTTCCTGGAAGACAGGAGGGCCTGGGTTAGCTGCCCAAGATGAAGAACAAGCCTACCTTGAGCTTCAGAGAGTCTGTGTCATAGGGACTGGGGGTGAAGTCAGTGTGCACTCGGGCACGCCCACAGAAGGGACCCCGATAGGGTGGCTCTTCGTCATCCCCATCTTCGGACTTGACACTCTCCCTGTTGCTGGTGGAGGAGTCAGTGGTGCTCACTGTCTGACCACCTGGACAGGGAGAGCAGGGAGCACGGGGGATTAAACACAGCCTTCCCAGGCAGCAAAGATGAAAGGCGCCAACAGCACTGTGCATCGATAAGGCCCAGGAAGGGAAGCTACAAGCCACAGCATTCTGTCAGGACCACAGCCAGGCCTATGTGTGAGCCTTCTGCTAGCCTAACCCAGATCCTAACTTGACTGTGGACTTCCAGCACCCTGTCCTTGTGACACCGAGACCCACCAGGGGAGGATGCTGCGGTGTATCGCCCTGGCCTTTGTCTATAGCATGCAACACCTCATTTGGAGTACACCATTTTTCCCTCGTGTTGTTACAGAGGAGGAAACAACCCTAGCTGTGAAGTGCTTGCCTGCCTGAGAGAGACAACTTAAAGTTCTGAATTTGACCTCACTTCTTCTTCATTGTTTGGCCAACACCAGGTGTCTTTGGTCCTGGGGCAGCTGAGTCACATTTGTATCAGGAATTTAGGATTCTGCTCATGGCACAGACCCCTGTATTTTGTTGGTCATCTTCATGCACTTTGACCTTTGGCTTATTCTCTAGGTTCTTCCTCAGAGACAAATTTTCTATCTTCAGCAATCAAAATTAAAACATCCTCTTCTGCACCACGGTTGGAGGAATCTATAATAGCATCCTAAGGGCAATTGCTTAGACTATACTCATCCTTAGCTTGCCTTGATTTGAGGCGCAAATGAACATCTGACTGGAACTCCAAAAGGAAGCCATGATGAATTACAAACCACACTTACTCATTGAGCTCTGGCCACTCAGAGAACTCCGAAGGCTTTCCACAGAGCCTCCGGCTTTGAGCTTAGGCTTGTCCGCGTGTTCAGAGTCAGGCTTTCCTGAGGCGGGGGAGCTGGGCATTCCATCGAGCCCCGAGTCCTGAAACAGTTTCAGTAGAATTGAGTTTTCTGAGCAGAAAGGTGATGTTTTACTTATCATAGTCGATGACTTGGTCCTCAACCTTACCAGTCAAATTGATTGTTTATACCTTCGCTTGATCTTACATACAATAGTCTCCCTTTAAGCCTAAATCTTTGTTTACATCTAAATATGTAGCCCTTAGGACTGCTTATTAAGTAACCCCAAATTGTTTTCAAGTTCAAACAGGTATTCTTAAATTTTCTAGGAAAACTCTGTTTGCCATATATAAAAACAACTAAAGGCTTTGGGACTTAGTACACCAGGAACAAGCTGGGCCTCAATGCAGGCCGAGTTCAGTCTACTCTTGACGTGATATTTAGAAGTACAATCAGAGGGCAGATGATTAACTCTAAGGGGAAAGCATCTACACTAAGAAAAAGCATATTTCCTAGACATAACTGACCAGAGTGCTTCTAGTTATATAAATTGTTGAGTGACTGGAAGAGGGAGATGCTGGTGTTTACCCACCAGGGGGCAGCAGCTGAGCAAAAATGCTTCCTGTCCCAGCTGGCTGCATTGGCTAGCCGGGGCAACAACATTCCTTGTATACTTCAAGCAAGCTCTCAGCTTGAGCATGTCAAAGGAGGAGAAGGTTTTGAAACCAAAGGTCAAAACTATCTCAAAGTTTAGACCTCCTAATTTCCTTCCTTCCTTCCACACGTGCAGTTAACACAGAAACTGGACATGTTTCTAATGATGATGCAGGTGGTTTTCTATAGAACCAGGGGTGAGACGTCAGCTTCATATCCTACCGATGCCATACAATCCCAGTAAGTGAGACAGCCTCTCCTCTCACCCCCTATGTAAGCACGAAAGACTAACAGAATCTAGTAGCCAGAAAGGATTGTGTAAAATTCCTTGTTAGACCTGCTGCATACATCTAGAACAGTATATCCTACATCTGAAAAGACAGCTGACAAACACCATTTTACCAAAAAAAAAAAAAAAGAAAGAAAAAAAAAAAGATTTACTAATTTTTATTTTTGGTGTACGAGTGTTTGCCTACATGTATGTGTGTTCATCTGGTACTTGCATAGACTGGACTCCCTGGAACTGGATACACACTGCTGTGAGCCACCATGTGGGTGTTGGGAATCACACCTGAGTCCTTTCCGAGAGCAGCCAGTGAGTGCTGTTAACCACTGAGCTATCTCTATAACTCCAAAGGGTTCTTTTTGAGGAGGCACCCAGTAATAGGTAATTCATAACAAGGGTGTTTTAGAAAAAGTATCCTCTGATTCTGCCTTGTGCTTAAATATACCCACTAGCTTTAGTCTCTCGTGCTAGAGTGTTTGCCGCACTAAGAACCTGTTTTGTAAAAATGTGGCCCTGTCTTGGGTTCTCTGAAATGGAGGACCTATTGCGAGTGTTTATCTTGTCAATCTGATAGGCTTTAGAACCACCACAGAAATGAGCCTGCGGGTGTGCCGGTGATGGGTTTCCTAGATTTCTTAGTTGTGGTGGGAAGGCCCACCCTACATGTGGGTGATCTCATTGCATGGGCAGGGGTCCTGGGCTGCACACAAAGGAGAGAAGAGGCTGAGTGGTGGCAGCAGACATTTCTGTGTCTCCTTCCTGATGGCGGGCATAGGGTGACCGGCTGACTCAAGCCACTACTTAGCCTGTCATGATACACCATGTCTTGAAGCTGTGAGCTTCCTTCCCTCAGTTGCCTTTGTCCTGTATTTTGATGCAGTGACCAGAAAAGTCACTGATACATAGGGTCTGTGTTTCATATTCCCAGCACTGAGAACACTGTCTGGAAAGCCCTGACTGCTTAATGAGTGTTTCTCAAACTGCCTGCTTTTTCTACACAAATACGGCCTGGTCTAGTGGCCAATTAATGCCAAGGAACACATATTCATAACACCATTCAATAGCCCAGGCAGACCATCCCCAGCAAGAACGTGGATCTCGGCAAGGTGGCCACATACCTGCTCTGAGACCGGGCTGCTGTATTTTTTAGACATCCTCTTCCTCATGGTCTCTTTCACTGATCTCACCTTTTTCCCGAGAGAGATGCGGGAGGCAGAAGGGGATTTGATGACTTCTTTGTACACAAAATCTCCCTCTTTACCCTGCAAAAAACGGAGCATAAATGCCATTAGTCCTAGGAGATAAGGCTACAAACCAGTTCCATTACTCACACCATCAATGCAGTAGACCTCAGGAAAATATTAGCATTCCCCACAGGGTCACACAAATAAGAGCAAAGGCTTTATTTATCTTCGAGATTAGGAATTAAAATCTACCACGAAATATTTTGTTGCGTGTTTATACTGGGCTTGAGGCACTTTTTATTTTATTTAATCTTAGTGCATGCTTTTCTAATTATGTTGGGTTTTTCCCCTACCATTTAAAAAACACTTGAGGGGCTGCATTGCATCACGGAAGAACGATCTAGAGGGTCCAGCATTCAGGAAACCTCAGCAGTTGGGGAGACGGGAGGGGTCCATACTGACTCATCCCCAGGACAGGAGGTGGGCGTGAGGGCGCTATCTACACTATCTACCAAGCTGCACAGAACTGCTTGGTATGGCCAAGGCTCAAGAGTGTAACTTGTTTCTCTGAACAAGCTAGACTGTAGCCACCTCTTGTTCTATTTTGCATTAAAAAAAAACAAAAAACAAAACAAACAAACAAACAAAAAAACAAACAAACCTTCCGAAGACAGGATAAGTGGGTGAGAGGGGGATTTCTGTGTTTTTAAAAACTGACAACATAAAATTATTGGCTTATGAATCAATAAAACTTGATACCCAAAAACCACAGCTTAAATCTTGTAGGAAATTCCTAACACTTCTTATCTCACAGGTGTGTATTCTGGCTGACATAAGATCATAGCTATAAAGCACAAACTCTTATTTTATAGTCTCAAGGCAGAATATTTAAGGGAGAAGCAAAACCACGGAAAGCTCACCTGTTCCCTTGGGGCCTGAATTTTAGGGGACTTTAAACACTACCACAGTGTCCTGGCCCTGGACCATGGCCCAGAAGCATGTCTGAGGAGACATGAACCTTGGTAATCAAGGCCCTGATTTGCTTTGACACCGAGAAAACTGGGCTTGTGTCAGGACAGCTCACATGAGAACACCTACTCTTATTGTAGGCTTTGGTAGTACATGCACTGATCCTATAATAAGACTGCTCAATGATGCCCAGGTCACAGGGTTCCCTCAGATCATACCCTTCTTGGGCAACTGAGGCTAGGGAGGAGGAAGGCTCAGAGGTACAAAGCCTATGTGCTTTATAAAGCACATAAGGCCACAGGAGCCAAATCTGTGTGTGTTACTTACAGAACGCTGGAGAAAGGGCACTAAAGAACTAAAGGTGTCCTGAGGAGATGGCAGGCACCAGAGATGGGTGGTCATCAGCCATCCCATGGGGAATAGCAGACTGTCTCCAAGATTGGGAGCAGCGGAGCTTCATGGCAAACACTGTTTGGGACCACTGTGCAAAGCCGGAATCAACTCTCTGAGACACTAAGTGGGGTGCTGGGGAGGAGAGGTGGTGGGGAGGGGGAGAACCCAGGTCACTGCAATCCGGTACCAACTTCTTTTCTCTGTGGCCCACTTACCGTGGGGTCAGAATTATTACTGCCAACATGCAGAGAACGGTTTGTCAGGTCGAATCCACCAAAACTGCAGGTTCTCTGTGGAAGCGAGAGGGAAGGTGGAAACAATTCAGTTATGCTCACGTAGCAGCCACAGACACCCCAACACGTGTCCCCCGGTGCAAGGCACCTCCGACTCACACGTACATGTACAGGATGGAAGGGGGCATGAGACATGAGGAGGAAAAACATGAGACCTTTCTTATTTGGTGTTTGCTCAGGCCACTAGGGGTCTAAAAGTCCCTTAATATGCAAAGCCAGGGACTCTAAGAAAATAAATAAATAAGCCTTCACAAATGGGAGTGCTGGAGGAAGGTCCCCTCGCCTCTCCATGACCTAAGGAGTGCTGTGCTCTGTCACGGACAGCAGGCCTTTCTGAATGATTTTTGTCTTGTTTAGTTTTAAAACACCGGGCAGGGCATGGTTATGTTTAAAGACACCTAGTCAGACCAAAAGGGGTCCTCACTAAACGCCCCACCAAGCCTGGCCAAAAATGCAGATAAGTTTCCCATCTAACTGTTCCTCTGGATTACTTCTAACCCCTTTTCTCACAGCGGATGGCACCCCATTTGTGGGGTGAAGGTGGTGGAGGGGCTGATGGTGTGTCTGTCATTGACCACATACTTAGCTCTCAGCAGGAAAAGAAGCTGTTGTAAAAATGGACAAAAAGTTCATTGTACTTTTAAGTTGGCTTCAAAATTTGTGAACCTCCTTAATATTTCTATGATCTGCTTCTGGAACTTGTGTCTGATTTCTCTTGTTTTCCTAGCAATTAAAAAAATAAAAATTCATTCGACGCCCATGTGGGTCTTCTTTCTCCGATGTATTTTACGTTTTGTTGTAAGTAACACTGTAAAGGCAGTTGGTAGGAAAACCTGAATGGCAGATTTGGGCTCTGATGCTATGTGTGACCTGCTGCTCAGAGACCATAACAACAGCCACAAAACGGATGGAAAAGCAGAATGCATACTTAAGCACTGCTTCTTTTAACCAGATATACTTTAGACCTATATTAATGTACTGCATCAAGAAAGCAGACACAGTCTAGGAGGAAAATGAGTCGGCTTCTTAACCCTGTACATAGATCCAACTTCTGGTTCTGCCACTTGCTTGCTGTGTGACCACAGCTCAAGTGTTTAAACTCTGTGACCTTGGGGTTCTGCACTGAGATAGTATTTCACACCACACATCTGACCATAGCACATGGCTGGTCATAAAGCAGACACCCTGGAGATTTCATTTACTCTCTGCTGTCTCATTTTGGTTCTGCTGAGAGGCTGGGAGCTCACTTTGATTAGTAGGCTTAGTCAAGACTAAAACCGTGTAGATGAGGCGAGGCGTTGAGCTTCGTTCTGGGTTTTATAATCTGGGAGTTCAATAGTAAAACCAAAGCACTCAGGAACGGGCCATACAGGGAGGTGGCCCTGGTGGCGAGTGAGAGGAGCAGAAGACACCCGTCTCACAGGAACAGTGCTGCTTTCACTAATCCTACTTATTCCCTTCCCAGTGGGAGTTCGCTCAACTGTATACTACATATCAGCAGCTAGCCTTGCTCTCTTTACAGTCAACCAGATGTGTCCAGTCCATAAAACGAGAAAGGCTTCCCTATAGAAAACCAATACAGCTCACTTCACCGGGGAAGGAGATCACGGCCCACCTCAAGGCAAACTTTCAACATTAACTTGCCCTCATAGCTCGTGGTGCCCTCATAGCTCGTGGTGCCAAATGCATGTTCTCAGTTTTGCAAAGGCAGGGACTTTACTCTAGTTCCTTTCCTGTGACTCAGGGCTTCACAGACACAGGGTGGCGCCCAGATGTCTGATCACTGTATGGCTTTTGCACGTCCATGCGTTAAATGACAACATCTCCGGTAACACTGGGGCCCAGCGTGCTTTCCTCTGATGCACATGAAATAACGCACAAGGAATGTATGTGGAAACGATGACTGTAATAAATTAGAAGCCTGTTGAGGTTCTTGTGTGCCTGTTGCGTGCATTTATATGCCACAGTGAAGGGCTTGAAGAACGGTCTAGTTTTCAGAAGCAGCAGCTAGACTCTTTCCAGGTTGTATGCTAAGATATCGGAGGCAGGTTCCTTCCCGTCGCTCAGCGGAGGGCTAGAAAGCCTGGAGCATTAAGTGGAGGAAGCTCTCAAGTCTCCCTCGAGCACCAGTTCTTAAAGGAGCAGACTCCTTCCGGAGGAAAAATGGATTTAAAAAAAGCAATGAAAAAAATCTTTGAGCTCTGGTGATCTACATTAACGAAGCACAAGCAAAAAATATTTTTTTCATTCATTCATGGCTGTACAGATAATTATAAAATCATTCTCTGGCTGATGCTTAGGATGAGGAGAGCGAGCCAATGGGATGATCATGCACTGACAACATGTTGGGAGTGAGACTGAATTCCAAAGGGACAAGATTCCAAAGTGTCATGCAAGCCTGTGTTCCGAAACAAAAACAAAAAAACCAAAAAAACAAAAACAAAAAAACTTGAATGAATAAAAATTAAAAGCAAGACAAGTGACTGTTTCCAGTGAATTTAAAGCGTTATCATTTCCCTGAGGTTTGGTCAAGCAAGTATGGCACCTCTAAAGAACAAAAAAGATCAAGTTTGAAAATTAAAGCAAACTGTGCACTTTGGGGTAAAGTGAAGAAAGACAAAGGGAACAGAAAGGAGCATTTGACCTGAGAGACGAAAGAAGTAAGAGAGTGTAGCCCAGTGGTAGAGCTCTTACTTAAACATGCATGAGGCTGTGGGTTCAAGCCCAGTAAGAAATAAGACAGCCAATCAAAAATGTCCGTTGCTTTCTACTCTTAAGACATTGACTTTAGCCTATCTTGTCCAAGTAATGAGGAAATTATTTTTTTCTAATTATACAACTGTATTCTCAAGAGTGGCTATGCACAGATTTCTAATTTGGGTATTAAAACTGCCCAGTACTGTCTTCAGCTCTGAGCATCTTAAAAGCCTCCAGCTCATCATGCCATCGTTAATGAGTGGTGCTGATGTTTGAAAGCCAGCTGGCAGATGATGAACCTGGCTCAACTCTGACACCAAGCCCAGTGTTTTATAAAAGATATGGAGGTTAGAGCACACCAGAGACTGAATGAATGGGTGACGAAGAAAATTCTGATATTAAAACAAAACAAAACAAACCAGGAAAATCAAAACACTGTTGCCAGGATACAGAGAGAGACAGAAGCAAAGTTTTCTCAACAGACTGGTAGCATTTAAAAAAAAAAAAGTGTTATAAGGCTCATAAGGATGGGAAAAGACAGAAAGTAAAATCTAGGACGGAAGTCAACACACATGGGAATTATTTTCAAAACCCCAAAGTGAGGAAAGACCCACAGATCCTCTGAGAACCAGGGGAGGTCACTTGAAGGATGGCAGTGGCCAATCCGTCTTCGTTTTCACAAAAGCAGAACTCAGTTGCTTGAATTTAAATTACAGTTATACAGTTCTGGACAAGAGCATCCTATTCATGAGTGTGCAGGAACCCTGGGAAAAGGGACCCTGGAAGCCCATTCTTCTCCACAGGTTCTTTCAGATCGTTCAAAGGGGCTCTGCGCCAGCGGCCCCGGGAGGATTAAGCAAGGTGCCAGAGCGCAGCACTGCCAGCTCCGCCTCACGCGGTCCCCTTTTACATGGGCCATTGTGCAAACTCGGAGTTAGGTGGGAATCCAGGGGGAATATCTATACTTTCAAGTTCAAACTAAGTCACTCTCTGAAAGGAAAAGCTAAACTAGGCTTCCCTGATCCTTCAATATGAAAACTGAAAAACAAAAATTCACGAAATGAGCAATTGTGTAAGTAAGCCCTTTTCTTTGCTGTGCACAAGAATCTGAGTGGCAGCTGTGGAGGTCATTACTACATGCCAAGTCCTGTATTTTAAAAAGTAAAAATATTGAATTGGTTTAATTAAAATAAAAAGGCTTTAAGTGACCCCGCCCCCCCGCCCCCCCCCCCCCCCCCCCGCCTCTCTTGGATGTAAGAACTTTCAAGCTAGCTCTACTATTAAAGAAATGTATTTAAGGATGGTGATGGCAGACTGTCCGTCAGGTCATTCCTATTGTTTTCATTAATGGAAAAAAGCAGGCATCTCTTCCAGGGTTCAATGTCCTTCTGATTCCAATCAGCCTCTTTGGGGTCAAGTGACAAGATGGCCGGGGCCGGGTATAAAGAAAGTCACTTCTAGAAGTTAGCCAAAGCCCACCCCCGCACCCTGGAAGATCAACTTCAAGGTTTAGTTCCAGTTAAGAATATCATTGGCCAAAGGGCAGACAGAAATAAGAAAAAGGCACCGCTATAGAAAGATGAAAGGCGAGAAATCGGAGAGTGACAGGAATGGACCCCGAAGTGGTGAGTTAGTTGAAGGAAGGCAGCTTTTCGAGAAGAGAGGCCATAACGCTTGACTACACATCATGAAAATGACAAGGCCTTCCTCACGACCATCCTGGTGACTCACAGACTTCTGGTGGATTCTCAAGAGAACCCTTTTAGTACAGCGGTCCACCGTGGCAGCCCACTTCCTCTTTGCCTCCTCATCCTCCTCCAGCAAGCACCGCCTCAGGTCCTGCTTCTCCGCCTTGCTCAGCGTCCTGTCCGAGGCAGGACGCACGAGCTGGGTCAGGTTCAGGTGGCTGTAGAGGCTCCGCTCCACCACATAGGTGATATTGAACTCGCTGACTGAGGTGCGCCCTCGGCCCCTCCTGCCAGCCAAGCCGCAGCCACTGCCCCCCTTGGGCTTCGGCCGTGGCAGCAGGTCACAGGTGGTGCCATTTACTCCTTTTCTGGAGGGACGCTGGCAGAGAAAAGTTCTGGAACAGGAATAATTAGCATCCGTTTTCTTCAAGCGGATTTGCTTGCGGATGCTCTGAACCTCCTCCAGGGACACCAGAAAGTGGTGCCTGCGCCGATGGTTGTCATAGAAGAAAACACCATCGGTACTTACCCCGTGACTCAAAGACCCAAGACCTTTCTTCATTTCCCCCTCTGTGAGGGAGCGGGACACTTTCTGGGCCTTCTCTTCTTCTGGATAGGAGAAGAATGTCCCCATCTTCTTAGGGGGCTTAATCAGGCCCCGACTCTCTCCTTTGCTGAAGGTTTTGACCAACTTCCGGCCAGCTCCCCACGTATCCAGGCTGCTGGATGATGGAGATGGGGTGAGAGAGTCTGCATCATCTTCTGGAGGTTTCTCAGGAGAGCCATCATAGAAAAATGGCTTTTTGTGCACTCCAGAGTAGAGTGCAGATCTTTCATCTTGGACTGGGGAATTCTCAAATACATGTTCCTCTCCACCTGGAAGGGAACCAACACAAGGTCTCCTGTGAGTGACTGTCCCATACACCTTTGTCTATATCTGTAAAACACGTCATCCCACACGGCCAATGGTAATGTTCTTCCTGTTTGCCCTATGAGCTGAACTTCTTCATAAACATGACTTACATACAGGTCAATGCACACGAAACGACGAAGGTAATCAAACTACAGTGTATTGTTTCAAGAAAGCTTAACATTACACATTTGTGAGGTGCCGGGCCTGACAGAGGATGGATGGCAAGTTCAAGATCAACCCGGCTAACTTAATGAGATTCAAAATAAAAGCTTGCTGGTTTTACTGTTCATGGCGTTGAGCCCAGCTTGGGAGGTGAAGGTGGAGATGAACAGTCCAGTGTCATCCCCTGCTAAATACAGTCACGGCCAGCCTAAGCTACCTGAGACACTGACACTAAAAACCAAACCAAACCAAAAGCCAGATGGGGGCATAGCTGAAAGGCAGGAAGGACTTATCCAGCTTTCAGCACGTGTGCAGTTTTACATCCAAACCTAGCACTACAAAACTAGAGCTGAGAAACTTGTGGTATCTTTTTATTTTCCTCCAA
Source organism: Mus caroli (assembly GCF_978045245.1). NCBI lineage: Eukaryota > Metazoa > Chordata > Mammalia > Rodentia > Muridae > Mus > Mus caroli. Next base: position 5,840,315 of record NW_028227264.1, read on the forward strand.
AACAAGTTTGTAGACCAACATCTCCCTTGACCTATTAAAAAATGCCATTTGCAGAAATCAAGGCCCATCATTATGATATATGTTAGCACTGCACGATTGCCACCGTGGTATGCAAGTGCAGCACTCAGAAGCTAAGAACAGTCTTCCCTGTCCTAAAAGACCCTCCTTTATGTCAGCTCTGGTGGCTTTTATAGTTGGAGTGTGATGAATACCATATGTCAGACAATGATTTTTTTTTTTATTGGTACATATGCCATTTAAGTGATTAAATCTCCGAGAGTTTGGGTGGAGAAAACACTATAAAGGGTTATACTTGCAAATGTGATTGACAAATGGTCTCCAGTTGCCTGGCCAAATACAAAAAGCCAGGGGAACTGAGTGACTGCAGCCAGATATTCCCATCCACCCAGCCCCGGAGGAAATAGCAAGGGCATTTAAGGGCCTTGACACGCAGGCAGCTCACTAAGTGCTCCACTTGGGCTCCGGCTTCCAGGCCTTGACGCTCTCGCTGGGGCCAGGTATCGAGCCAAGGCCTCTGGAGCCCAGTGGAAAGGCCTGGATGTGCTGGCAGGAGAGCCAAGTTCTTTTCTGCATGTGTTATGTGAACAGATGTGAGGGAGGAATTAGGTCAAGCTGTGGGTGTAGAGCCCAACTGGCTGCATCCCTTAATTATAAGGAAACACTGGAGCCTTGAAGATCTCCACCAGCTGAGCAGGGGCGTAGGGAAAAATACAAACCTCTCTGGGACAGAAGGTCAGCACTGTACATAAGTGGGGATAAAGGTAACAATGGATGGTTAAGTATCAGGGAGAAAGGGAGAGGGGAAGGTGATAAAATGGCTCCCATTTCTAGAAGATTCTAAAAATGGCTACCTTTTCTAATTGATGGCTATTAGTTATGAAAGAATTGTAGCATGAAATCCTACTTAAGACCGACTCCACATTCATGTGCAGAAATGAGTGGTGAGGAAGGAAGGAAGGAGAAATCAAAATGACACCTAGTCCCACGTTCACAAAAGAACTGTCTGAGTATCTTTTGGGACAGTTTAAAGCAAGGTCCAGGGTCGGACAGGATTTAGCCAGACCACGGACAGTACTCAAATGTGAGAGCTCCTTCCTGCTTTCTCCTTCAGGTCCCTAACAAGTATGGAGACCGACAGCAGTGTTTCCCAAGTAAATATAGAAACTTCTAAAGATTATTCCCTGCTTCCAGAAGGAAGCAACTGGATTAAGACTGGAGGCCCAGCCTAGTGGCAGAGGTACCCAAGCAGTGAATGAATACGGCTATGTTAAGTTCGTCAGGTGGAATAGATTCATGAAAAGTCTAAGCAACACAATCCCGAAAGGCTCCAAGGATGCTGGTGGGCTTTGCCCACCTCTCTAAGTAGCTGTCACTCATCAGTGGTCTGAACATCTTCTGGAGTGTTTTGGGGACAGCCGTCAGGCGCTAGCTGGGACACACATGTTCCTGACATGTGCAGCCTTACCCTGGAAAGGAACTTTGAGGGGAATAGGAAATGCCTCCAAAGGGGCTGTGTCAGCCTTTGTGAGCTGGCCCCATGCAGTGTGAGCTTCACAGTCCATGTCTGAGAGGCAGCCCAGAAGCCCAGCCCCAACCTGGGCTCCATCAATACAGTACTCTTCTCCTGCCCTCTTCTGATCAAAAGGAACAGCTTGGCTCTGCAGGTGTGGTGAGCCAGGGGAGCCCCACCCCACCCCCAATCCCTGTACACTATGTAACCTGCTTCACAAGGGCCTTTTTGTCTAAGCTGAGATCACAATACCCAAGGAGAAGTGAGGACATGAGACCACTTCATGCGAGGATACAGCTTTGTACAAATTCTGGTCTTCAGTCATAGCTCCAGGACCTTGGGCGTCTGGTTCTCGCTCCGAGCCGTCTCTGTCACAACACCTACTGATCTTTAGCTAATGCCCCAATACAATTACAGTGGGTGTTAAGTTAATAAAAAAGAGACACTTGAAGCTTCTTCTAGTGCTAAAAGGCACCACATAGAAGCTGATGATCCTGTATTGGCTTAGAAGTGCTGGTGCGCTGTGGAAATGTGGCTGTACACACAGAAGGGGCCGATGACAGGCACAGACATTGCCCATGTTTAATATCATCTAGGGCTGTCATGTCAGGATATACTTGGAAAGTCAACACAGGAGAGGAAGACCAGATAAAGAATTCTAAAGCCATCAGATCTCCTGAGTGGTAGGTAGGCTGTCCAGAGCAGGCAGGACACCCTGAGGAAGTCTGGCTGGCCGGCTGAGCGACCTTGAGGAACTTCCCTGGCTTCTTTATCTCTGTCTCCTTCCTGGTGCAATGAGTAAGTGCCTGCCTCCGGTGGGGATTCCAGAGATGGCATAGTAAAAGGGGTCATCGATTCTCAAGTGTGGGGGAGAAACTCGAAGCACGCAGAGCGCATCTCCAAAAAGGATCATGATTTGCCTTACAAGTGGTGCGTGCAGGCAATCAGTGACTTGATCAAATCTCTGTAAGCCCAAGGACACTGGGGAAGAAGGCAAACATCTCACAACCCAAGGAACCTGTCCCACCTCCCTGTTCTTCCTCCAGTTGGAGCTTGGTCACGTGGAGGCTGGAGGCAGACACACACACTCATACACACACACTCACTCATGGATGCGCACACACACGAACACACACACACACACACACACACACACAGGCAAGCATGTGCTCACAGACACTCACATGCACACAGAGTGAATGGTTCTCCCCAGCTTCCTAGCTCATCATACATTAGAGTAAGCCTTTCAACTTGAGTTCAAACCCAACTGTAAGGCCCAGTCCCCACTCAGATGAACTCATTTAGAAACCCACCTGGAAGTTATCTTAGGTGACTGCTTTTATCCTTCAATTGCCTCTTCTGGTGTTTTGCCATTACCTACCCCCTCAACATAGCTTGAATTAATATACTCTGCAAATTTGGATATATCAAGATGTATGCATAAAGGCTACTACAGGACAAGTTCTGCCGGCTCAGTACTGTGGCAGTCATTTAATGTCACTGGTGGGCAAGCCCGTTGTTCTGATTGTCACAGCTGACACTGGATTTTGGTTTGCTCCCCAACACATACTCAGGGTTGGGCACTGGTGATTCTGTGTAGTTCTCAACAAAAGTACAACCTCCCTCCCCATGCTCACGTTTCGGTAAGACCTGCTGTTCTGTATGTGTGGGTTCTGTACAGTAGAAATGCTGGCCAGCAGAAAGTGACAGTCAACTGTAAACAGAATTACTAGACCAAGGGATGCTCAAACGCAGCTCCCACGTTAAAGGGAGGCCCACATTTATGAAGTTACCCACCAAGCTTATTTCTCTAGCCAACCCCCCTTTTCTTCTTCCCACCCTCCATTCTTTTACAGCTACCAGCATCTTCAGCTTTATCTTAAAGAATTAAATCACTGTACAGCAACAAACTGAATTAATTAGAAAGCATCAATAATGGCAAGAAACCCTTATCTTTAAAAATAAAAGGAAGTTTTGGTTTTATTCACAAGGATCAAAAAGGCCTTTATGATAATAATTCTAAAAACCCATGTGTTAAAGTTTTTGAAATTCCTTATAACACAGACATAATATTTTCTAACAAGCAGTGCTTTTCTTATTAAAGTTGTCCAGTATTTTTCCTACATACCCACTATCATTTTATAAACAAGAGAATCATACAGCTGGGTAGGGTTGAGACAGTGTCTATCAATCTTACTGCTATGCTGAGTGGCAACAGAGTGTCACTATAGTGTCACTATGTAGCACACAGTGCTCCCCTCTCAAGCTCAGGATTACTGGGATTATAAACCTTGTAGGTGTCTGCCACCACACTCCAGAATTTTAAGTTTTTATTTGATCTTTTTTGGGGGTAGAATTTTATATTGCTTATACATATTATAAATAAAAATGAGTAAGGTCACAAATTAAACCTTCATAATTATAATTCAAAGGTTACTATTTGTTCTATAATCCCCAGTTAATGCCCCTGACATTACGGCTTCACTTTCCCAGGCAGCTCTTAGGGATCCCCTTAGAACTGAAGGTCCTTAAAGCCCCCCTTTTGAATAGAGAATTGAGATTGTTTGCGGGAAGAACCAAGCAGACCCGGGGCTTTGAAGGGATATTAAGTGCCTTGTCTGTCAGGTGGCTCTGCAAGATTGATGCACTGTGAATCAGATCTGCACCAGACCCATTGCATTACAGACACCAGTCCTCGTCGGAAGAAAGGTTCATGCTGAGAACTTAGAGGGTTTATGTATAGCAACACAAGCTCATAATTAAAGCAGTGCCCCACCTTCAGACTTTATCCTCAGATCCGAGCCATTTCCCAGCTCTGTCACATTTGAATTACTGAGTGCCCAAAATACTTGACACCAGGATCCTTCATTCCATAACACTCTGAGCATCACCCTCTGGCACACAGACAACTGTTGGCCTCCGCCAGAACTCAATTCATTTCCTACTTGAAAATCATATTCTGTTTCTACTGAATATCTGACCCTAAGTGATTTCTTTCTGAAGAACCAGGGTGAAGTTTGCCCCCACCCCACACCTTTTTTTTTTCTTTTTTCTTTTTTTTTTACCTTCTGTGCTGGGCTTTTTCATTTCTTCCACCCTAATGAGTTTCTTTCTGACTCTTCGAGTAGAGTTTACCAGCTTGTGCAACCTCTTAAACTTCACCGAATCCTCTGTGTCATCATCCGACTGCTCTCTTGACTGGCAAAGAAACAGAACAGTTAATCAGTTAATTGCTCCAGAGCTGTGCCCTCCCAGCTGGCATAGCTGGCCTCGCAGCCAAGGCCAAACATCCGCAGCCCCACCGCCAAACTCGAGACATCAACGTGGGGCATCAGCAAATCTACCCCCCAAGGTTTATAGAAGCCACACATACCCTGAGATGGCCTAATATAGCTGAGACTCAAACCCAGGGGCAAAGTACACATCTTTGGCCTTGACTACCGTGGGGGTGTCCGCCCCATCGGCCCACTCCCCGAGTCCAGCAGAGCTTTCTCCCCAAGCTGCCCCTGTAATTCCAGTTACACTGCTGTGGTTTGGACCAGCCTCTCCTGTCTGGCCCACTGGGACTTGCTTGAGCATGGTCATCAACCACTTCTCCAAACCAAAAATTTTGTTGACTTTTTCCAGTGCCCCCTCCCCCACCAAAAAAAAAAAAAAAATCAAAACCAGCAAGCAGAAAGGGGGAAGCAATGACAACAAAAACCGAAAAACCTTTTCTATTTGTTGGAAAGGCCTGCCACATCCCAGCCACCCCTTCCACCTCCCCTAGCTCCTTCTGAGGGCTCTCAGGGCAAGGTTGAGGACAGCCCCGCATTTCTCCAAAGAGACAAGGGAAAAAGCTGACCTTTACAGCCATGCAGTACGGTCCATATTCCCCAGCATCCCATTCCATTTTGCGGAGATTCAAATGTGCTCTGGCCCAGCTGTTTTCCCTCAAGTATCAAACATTACAGGGGGGAGGGGAGGGGAATCTCTCTCCATAGCAGTGACCCAGGCTAAAAACAATCCTTTCCTTGTGAACAGAACGAGGGCTTCGTTTCCAAGTCCAGTCCAACATTCAGTATGCAGCTTCCTCTGCTCTATCAGTTCAAACTGTGAAAACGCAAAAGAAGTTTCCCACTGTAGCAGTGCTTCGCATGCTGCAGCGCCCGGGCTGCTTGGACCTTTTGGGAGTACCCGAGCCTCAGCGCGCCCGGCCCAGCTAATCCTGCACATCCTGACAACAGTATCCTCTCTTGTCCTCAGCAGCAATTTGCAAGCAATCCTCAGGGAGGGAGATGACTCAACCACCCCTTCCCAACAAGACAAAAACAAACAGCATCTCGATTTGGAGACCAATGAGGGCCCCTTTCCCCAAGAAAAGCCCTCCCTAATCTCAATTTTATAGGCAATCAAATAGGCAAATGAGAGAAAGGCACAAAAGGAGAGGGGTTGGGACCATATGGACGACTTAGAAATGGTGCATGCTGGTGCTTTCCCAGTGCAAGGCAGTACTCTCTTGGGGATAAACTTGGTCCATTTTCCCTGGAGATCACAGCATAGAGCCACTGTACTTCCTTCCCGTGTGCAAGCAATTTACCCACTGACGACTGATTAGTATAAACCCCTCAGCAAACCATCAGACTGGAATAGTCTTTGGTCTTCCTGTCTGTGAAGTAAATCACTATCTATGTCCAACATCTCTAAAATTCCTAGGAAAACACTGCCTGCAGATTCACAGTTAAAGCTGCCTACTGTTCAAGTGGAGAGATGGCTCAGTGATTAAATAGCACTGGCTGCTCTTCCAGAGGACCGGGGTTCAATTCCCAGCTCCCATATGGAGTTCGCAACTGTGTGTAAGTCCAGTTCCACGGGATCTGGCATCCTTACACACACATACAGGCAGATAACACTAATGCACATAAAATAAAATAGAAATTAAAAATGTTGCCTATTGTGTACTTGACAAACTAGAAGGCAATAAGAACCATCTCCCCCCCCACACCCCACCCCCATCTCAGTACGGGAAACAGACAGTTGTGTTGAACAGTTAGTATTGGTGCACTAAGCTGAAAGGTGCAAGATTAAAAACAAACAAACAAACAAACAAAAAAAGGAAGAAGTTTAGCTGTTCCAAGTACAAAATGTTACCATCTGGTTTAAATTTCGTTTTTACTTTGTTGAATTGCTGATGTGTACGGAAATAAAATGGTCAGCGCGGCCAACTAAAGGCATGAGAACTTGGCTACCCTCATTGTGGGTCATAAGCACCTGAGTAAGTCACCGTGCATTGGATTCGTGCAAATGCTTCAAAATGCTGTGTCTTCCCATTGCAGTTCAGGTATCAGCGATTCAAACCAAAGAACTAACCTTACACTACACAAGGTCTCTGTGTATCACTCCTACCCCCTGAAAAACAAACCCAGGCTAAGTATCTAACCTTGACAATGTAAGTTCCAGAGTCAAGTCAAAGTTGAAATAAGCATCAATTGTATGCACTTAGGAAGCTAGATCAAACTCTGACATGTCAATACGCTCCACAGCGAGTTTGTTCGTAGTGGCTGCTAATGGCTTGTGTTATTGGGGAAAGGGTGCGGACAAGAGCATACAAAGAACAGAACAGAATAGAATAGAGAAAGGCTAACATAAAAATCTTCTACAGAGACACAGAGAAGGCATAGAGACAGAAAAGGTGCAGTTTTGTGAGCTTTCCAGGAAGGAACGGAAGTGGTCACGTCAGGTCATGAGACTGAAAGCCAACATCCGTTCCCTCGCAGAAGCTTCCTCCCCTCTGCGCGGGTCCCGTCACGGGTTTCACGTGGTCTACCCACTTTCAGAGGAACAGGAGCTTGGGAACTTTACATAGGTGGTACTTGTCTCGTTCTAACTCAGTAGAGGCTCTGGCAGTGTCGGCCACTGACAAACCACAAGCCGTAGCAACGAAGGACTTCCTCTGCACTGTCACGCTTTGGACCCTAGGCAGGCAGCAAGCCATGGAAGAAATGCATGCTTGTGTGGTTCATCTTCTTAATTAGAAGTCCTCTGTAGTCAGTCTGGGAGATGTTTGAGTTCTACAGGGAGTCTTTGAGACTCTTTTTATGGATAGGGAGGGTCAACTCCTGGATTCCTTTTGAGTGCCAGAGAAAAGACCTGTGGCATATTTGCCTTTTTCAAAAGATATTTTTTTCTTAAAGATTTATTTACTTTGTGTATGTGAGTACACTGTTGCTGTCTTCAGACACACCAGAAGAGGGCATCGGATCCCATTACAGATGGTTGTGAGCCACCATGTGGTTGCTGGGAATTGAACTCGGGACCTCTGGAAGAGCAGTTAGTGCTCTTAACCACTGAGCCATCTCTCCAGCCTGACATATTTGCTTTTAAGAAATTCTCTCCTGGTTTCAGATAAAGACACAAATGACTTCATATCTTCTAAACTGAGTAATAAACTCTTCACTGTGTATTTCTCACTCAAATAAATATGTGTTATTTTCTAAATGCTGAAAGTAGCATAGCATGATATATGTATATATAATATGTATATTATACATGTAAACATATATATATGCCACATCTTTTATTCAAATTGACTATCCTAAAAGGGAGTTTGAGAATCCCTTAAATTAAGAATCATTAAAAACATGTGTATATAATTTTAAAATTTAAATATTTTTGGGATAGCATTGATAAACAGAAAATAAATATTATATAAGTGTATTTTTTAACCTTCTTACTTAATGGGGGTTTGTAGAATATAAAGGATTTCTACTTTATATATAAATGATTCTAAGAAAAAGGCTCATCACCAACACAGATTCACATAAAACAAAACAAAAGCATAGAAGCATATGCTCACACATATTCAAACTTTTTTCCATCTTGGTACCCCTGCAGCTCTAAGTCAGAGTTTACATCTTACTTAAGTTTGATCATCTTATAAATAAGAAGGCGACTCCATCAGCTTTATCTGCCCCCATTCTAAACCATCCAGAAAAAAAAGGGTGACCTCACCGAAAGACGTGCAAATACCTCTGCAGTATTGTAAACAGAGACATTTCACTTCAAGCTTTCCGCTGCAGATTTCTTTCTACCAGAAAACCCATATGGCTCAAGTTTTAATTACTTTGGCTAATGCTATATGTAGTAATTCTGTGGTGAATGCTTAAGTGTTTCATTTCTGGTTTCCATAGCAACATTACATCAGCTTGCAGACAGCTGGCTCCACAGTTTTAAACCATAACAAATTGACCAAGCCAAGGCACAAAACTATAGCTGCTTTAGAGATAGCAAGTCCTTCGGCTGCTAGGCACTGACTGAGAGTCTATGGGGCCATTTGGCACGGACAGGAGGGTGGAGCCTCCTTTCTTCCCAGCTTCTCTTGGAACAAGTGCATCCTTTGACACATCTGTGATGTTCTAATGGGAAAAGCCATGGAGCCAGCGTGGAGAACTTTTTATAACACAACTACACGCAATATGATCGGGAGAAAGGAACAAAATTAATCACATCTGTAAATAAGATTTGTGTGCTGGCGTACACGGCTTATCCTGAGCCTGTCATTGCTCCCGAGCAGATCCTCCACTGGTCCTTATAACAAACAGTTCGGATGTGCAGAATAAATGGTAGTCTACATTTTCAAGGAACAGTTAGATCCTTGGGGGACCACATGAGACCATCTTGAGCACAGAGTTACAGTCTGCCCCCCCCCCCCCGGCTCCAACTCCGAGACACACTGTCACAGTTAACAATCAGAACAACTCCGGGACACACTGTCACAGTTAACAATCAGAACAACTCCGGGACACACTGTCACAGTTAACAATCAGAACAGCCACACTCAGTCATATTACTTTCTTTTTTTTTCTTTTTTCTTTTCGAGACAGGGTTTCTCTGTGTAGCCCTGGCTGTCCTGGAACTCACTTTGTAGACCAGGCTGGCCTCGAACTCAGAAATCCGCCTGCCTCTGCCTCCCAAGTGCTGGGATTAAAAGCGTGTGCCACCACCGCCCAGCCAGACTCAGTCACTTTATTCCCCCTCCATCCAGTGAGACAACATCATACAATATTTAAGCCTTTCTGAGAAGTATTTTTCAATTGCAAATATATTTGCTTGGGAAAGATCATACAACAGTTTTGTTTGAACTTAGTCCATAAAAAAGACACACACACACACACACACACACACACACACACACCCCTCAACTTCTACAGCCACGCTGTCATTACATTAAATTGTAAATGTTATGAGAAGAAAGGCAGTCAGTTGTAGATTTATTTGAAGCAATGCCGGATGCTGTCTAGCTCTAAGTAGAGTCAGCACAGCTCACGGAGCAGCTCCAGCTCACACTTACTCATTCTTTCATAGTCTCAAAATCATGTTTTGTATTCTCCAAAAGTTACATACGGCAGCTGGGTGACCGGGCTGGGTGACAATGCTCAGGGGTGGAAGGTTTAGTAGCTAGGAGGAGAAATGCAGAGCTAGAGAAACCGAAGAAGCCAACAAAGTTGCTTCCTAAGCAGAAGTGAACAGAAAGCCTTTTTCTTGGAGCAACAGAAAAGTTTTGCTTGCACACAAAAACAAACAAACAAACAAACAAACAAAAACATTCATCAACTTACCGGCTTCGGCATTTAGCAGGCGTAAGGGGTAGTTTTTGCCCCTTCCCCCTCCCCACGAAGAGCAAACCCCACTCTTGATCAGCCCTGAAATCTCCGAGTCGGACCAGGCACTCCCACGAGCATGTTCTCCGTAGTTACATGATCAGGCAGGCTCTCCCAGTCACAGCCCAACATCTGACGAAGAGCACCAGGACACTGACTGGATTCAATTAGCCTCTCTCTGCCTGCTGCCCGATCCCCTGGCTGCTTGCTAACTGTATAACTTGTAAGAAAGGCCTAAGTCATCAGCTCTAAGCAAATCTCCTATTCACCACAAGGAAAAAAGGGAGTGCTGTGCATGGCCAACAATCCCTGTTTTCACTGAGGAAGGCTCCCTGACCTCCTGCTGGCCTCAGTTCCTTAATTACTGTCTATGGAATTCCAGAGAAAGAAAGAAAGAACGCGAGAATCTGAGCGAATCCGGGACAGAGGGCTAACCCTTCCGAGTGACTGAACTCTAAAACAGATCGCTTCTGCAGATGGGCTTCCAAACGCTCCCTGAGGGGAGCGGTCACGATTGAAAGTGGACACCTTTCCAGGGCTATTTTTGAAATTACTATCATGGAGCTTGTGATTCTGGTTTTTCCCCCTGATTTATCATTTTCTCTCTCTCCCCATTCTTCCCCACACCCCTTTCTATTTTAATAGCCAGAGTAAATGTAGGCGATTTCCCCTTTCCTGGGGCTTCTAAAACTGTCTTCCCAAACTGTTCCGACCGTCATTTCAGGGCAGCTGTGTTCTCGGGCATTCTGGAACAGCGAGCCTGGGGACTATGTCACAAGATGATTGTTTAATATTCTTGGGGAGTCCCAGGGGAGCACCAGGCACATGCTGTTACTGAAACAGGACATAGGCTAAACAACACAGAGCTGAAAAAATGGAAGAAAGAAGTCTCCATGACGTGCGGCGATCCCTTCCCGTGGCTCACCTCACTGAGTTAACCCACGGTGCGGTTTGCCTTAATCACAGTGAGCTGCCTCTTCCGTCGTGAGGGTCTTCCTTATCCATGTCTTTAGAGGCGGATACAGATACACAACACAGATAAAACACCTGGCAGCCCAGAGCTCACCATGAGTGCCAATCTCTATCTCCTTAAAATAGCAGAAGGTCTTTTGGGAGGAGGTCTAGGGCTTACTTAAATGGGGGGGGAGTAACATTTGAGACCCAAAGCTCACAAAGGGAAGTTCCTGCTTTGCCCAGAGTCTCCAATTTAGTTGGCAGCCTGGCAGCCCGTCTTCCCCATTTGCTGGGTCCCTCACCTGCTCCTCTTCCCTCCCTTCCCTCCCCTTTCCTTTGGCTAGAAAGCATTAACTCCATGCCCCTCCCCTCCAAGTCTGCTGTCCCAGAAGCCTCTCTTCTACTTTTAATTGAAACTTTCTTTTTTTCCTGCCACAAGCTTCGCCATAGCTTCCCCTGTACTGCCTAGCTTTTTTAACAGTGGACATGAACCTAGCTAAGCACAGCAGGTGTGCAAATGGGCTCACATTCACATTTGGAATGCCTGAAGTCAATGCTAAGGAACTATCGGATAAGTTTTAGGACAGGGTGCGCACAAAGCCTTGCCTTGGAACATGGAGCAGCGTGGCCCTTCCCTTCCTCACAGTTAAGAGTGTGCTCTGCTCCACACTGTTCAGACGCTCTCTGGAAAGGGCCTCCCAGAGGGTCTGCCTCTCACCCTCTACCTCCTCAGAGAAACTCAAGTGCCCCAGGTTCTTGGGTGCTCGCACATCACCGAGTTTGCCAGGCACTCATCTAACAACGCCTCTGTCCACCAATGGGGGAGTGGGGGACCTTCTAGCCGTCCCTTTCACTGTCTTAGCTTATGTGGCTGCACAGCACCTAGACAAGCTTTATCCAGAGCAGCAGCTCTCAACCTGTGGGCTGTGACCCTCCTGCCAGAGGTCACATAGCAGATCTCCTGAGTACCAGATATTTACACTACGATTCCTAACAGTAGCAAAAATACAGTTATGAAGTAGCAATGCAATACTTTTATGGTTGGGGTCACCCCAACATGAGGAACTGCCTTGAAGAGTCACAGCATTAGGAAAGCTGAGAACCACTGACTTATTAGAGACTTGGCATACCCACCTTTATCACTGTATCATCTGGTCCCTCGCTGAACACCGCAAGGAGCACGGTCACGGTCAGAGAGCTATACTTGAGTAACACTTTCTATCTATTTCACATGGCAATTAAAACTTTGCAAAATGCAAAACCACACAGGAAGAAATGACCCGGATCCTCATATTGAGAAAAACTGGTAGCGTTTTTGACTTACAGCTCTCAAATCCCCCACCCTGCCACATACACACAATGATCTATAATCCCAGTGACACAAAGGGTACTAAAACCATTCCTGACTCTTGCTTTACTTTGTTGAAGTAAAAGCTTTCCTTCCCTCTGGCGCCTCTTGTGGTTGTCTTTAGAACAACAGTTCTCAACCTGTGGGTTGCCATCCACTTTGGGGATCAAATGGTCCTTAGACCACCATTGGAAAACACAGATATTTCCATTATGATTCATAACAGTAGCAAAATTACAGTTATGAACTAGCAAGAAAAATAATTTTATGGTTGGGGGTCACCACAATGTGAGGAACTATATTAAATAAAGGGCCTCAACATTAGGAAGGTTGAGAATTACTGTTTTAGATACTTCTTAAGTCATGCATACGTCTTAAATTTTAAAAGAAGAATACATGGAAATTTTTTCCATGTCAACAAATACTCTTCCAATAGGGTACATCAACAGCTTAGTGATTTAACAGCATTCTGTCACAACAGAAGTATGTTATCCTTTACTTAAGCAATGTGCGTGTCGCTGGACATTTGAATGTCTCCAACATAAACCAATTTAGATGCATACTGTGACAAAATTTATTAATATGTCCAGCACAGTCTTTTTCTCTGAACATATGATTAACTTTTAGAATTGAAGGGTTTTTTAAAATGTGCACATCTGCAAGGCTTTTGACACCCATTGCAACTTGCTCTGAAGAAATGTGCTGTCTTAACTATGTTCCCCATCATTACCAGTGCCACAATTTCTTTTTCTACTTGGGTAAATAAAACTTCTATCTATCTTGATGCTACATAGGTATTTATTGACTGGAATGAGTGAATGAATGAATGAGTGAATGAGTGAGTGAGCGAATGAGTGAACACACTGATTGAAGGCACTCAGAAGAACATGAAGTATCAACATGACTAGGAAGCATCCTCTAAACTTACAAAGTCACAGGACAGAAAGCACAGTGAGGAAAAGCTCGTGGGAGGCCCTGAAGCATGATGGTTAATACAGATCAGGTATGATGGCCTCAGCCTGGGATGGAGAAAAGATCTGCACATGGGTCCGTGCACCTCAGCTATGGAAACTGAAATGTGTATTAGTGGCTGGTTAACACTAGTTATGGGTTTCAGGGCACATCCATGTTCATACATGATCTAGAGGTTAGTCTTGTGATGGTCCCAAAACCATAATTCCTTGTCCACTCTGACCACAGATGCTTGCCTATCTAGTTGGATAAAGCAGAGTTCAGCTGATGTCACTGTATAAAGAGCATGTGACACCAATCAATGGCAGCTTCCGTTCCCCCTTCTCTGAGCTGGATTTCATCATCTCTCCACCATGTCCGGTCTCCTTCCATGGTCCAAGCAGTGATGTATTCAGGATCCCTCCCTACCTTAGGGCTACATTCTGGCTCTGCCTGGATACACTCAAAATTTTCCCAACACTTGAGGACTGAGCCATGACCGGTCATGGCAGGGACCTTTGGGTCACTGTTATCATGGTAATCTTTATGTTTACAAAGAGAAAAATATTAGTCTCGCTGAGTTCATAGCAATCCTGTTCAACTTAAATCTTAACAGCTACATAAGACATGAAGCATACTGTGCCTGACATCCTACTCTATTACAAAGAAGTCAGGCAAGGAGACCCATCTGTTTAGTAAGAAATATTTTACTCATTAGAGAGTGACATCATTGCCCTCTGAAATTAGGAGAATTTTGTCAGCAGATGGGGGAAAAATAAGATTCCATTCTCCTCCCAAAGGTACCGGGCCACACTGAAATAATCACTTTGGCAGCTTCCAAATTAACTAGTTGTCGCCAAGCTTGAGGAAAGGGGAAGAGGAGGAGGAGGAAAAGGAGGAGGAAGCAATGGAAGAAGAGAAGATAATTATAGGAGACTTTTATTTGGGGAAAAAGTATATGGGAATTTGAAGTAACATTACTATCCCCCGGAGAAAAAGGACTGTCAGCACTTAATTCATTTTAAAAACTTTAAAAATTAATAGGCGGCCCAATGGAACGCAAGTATGTGTCACCTTCTACAGTGTACTTGCTCTATTCTGTTTCCTAAACTCAAGAACATGGAATTACTTTTAACCACCCTCAAAACAATGTGCTACCTTCTTTTTCCCAAAGGAGGAGGGGAAAAAAACAGATCCCAACAGTCCTACCACCAAACCTAGGGTGACTCTGAGCCCAAGAAGCCAACCCACTCCAAAGCTACAAGCTCCATGTTTTTCCTTCTTCCCCTGGGGGTGGGAAGGATGGAGGAAGGCGGCTGACTTCCTCTCCACAGGTAAAGCCTTGGGTGACTTTTCTGCATGTTGTCATACCGTTCAGGGGTCAGGGGGACCGGCTGTTGATCTGAAGCAGCTGAAGGTCACAGTGAAAGGACCAAGAAGGACCTAGGGAGCCAGCAACAATAGCAGACCTCCCTTGGGAGAGGCTGGGGGGTGTACCCAACACAACGTCAATGACATGAGACACCCTGCAGATTCTAGCAAACTCTCCCGACCCCTGGTCCTGCACATCCCCAAGAGCCCCAGGCTCTCAAGAAGCCCCATGCCAATGGAGACGGCTGACTCAGAACAGCACTGCCAAGTGGGACAATCACACTTGAACTGGAAAGTCCAGTGTTCATTCCCAAAGCGCTAAGTCTCCTCAGAGACTGGGTGTGTTGCAAAGTCACATTGCTTTGGCATCTCAGGCTACTGACTCATGGTTCAGGCACAGTGACTTCTCAGGACAGGGTTGTCTAACAACTTAGTCTAGGCACATGACAATGCAGAAATACAGAGAGCCCAAGGAATCTAGTAAGCACAGAAGGAGGGTATAGAGACCCACCTATGCCACCAGGCCCACAGGTGAGCCCATGCCATTCCTAAAGTCACAATCTGTATATCTATTTGGTTTTGTCTATAGAATTAATAAGAAGTAGCTTTGGTGCAAGTTCTAAGCTAAAGGATCCAGGCTGAATGCCTATCTTTAAAAAGATAGATAGATAGATAAATAGATAGATAGATAAGATCATTAGCTCTGAGGAGGTTGTTTGTCATCAGCGAATTAGCAAAACCATCAGGATACGATTGCTGAACACTGAACCATTGGATGGCCTTCTCAGAGAGATCAGAAAAATGATCAGCCTCCTCTGCCAAAAAAGTGTTAGAGCCCAGCAAAATACACTTCCCCATCAACAAGTAAAGAAAGGCTCGTGCATTAACACTTAGAAACTGCATGGCCAAGGTAAGAGACAAATCATCAAAGTCCCCCCCCCCCAACTTAAAAACAAACAAACCAGACTAGCAAACAGCAGAGACTTCTGAATTCTGAAAACAAACTGTCCCTGACTCGATTTTTCATGACTCAGGAACAGTGGACATGGAACTGGGAATTGGTGAGTGACAGCTGATCAGCTGATCACAGAGCTGCCTAATCAATATTAAGCCTCTGGAACTCACTAGAATGGTAGACTTGAATAAAGACAGGGTGGCTCTGCTGGCATGAACCAACGGGTGTGAGCTGTGACAGAGCTGGGGTGGGGAGGAGTCCAGTACCAGGATGCCTATGGAGACCGCATTCTGTCACTTATGGGGCTGTCCAGTCGGAGACAGCATTGGCCACACAACTGGACTACATAAGAGAGACCTCAGCTGAATCTTGGAAGAATTGGGATGGGGTAGGGGAGAGCTACTGTTACACAAACATAACATTCCTGACATCAGCTCCAGTACAAAATGTGACTAGAGTCACCCCAGTGCGATCAGGTTGGGAAAACATGTATGATAGCTACTTAAAATTCAAGATGTGACAAGTAGAGGGGGGAAAAGTGGATGGCAAAAGGGAGCACACGAACTTTGGAAAAATGGAGGCAAGTTTTTGATCTTATATCTTCACTAGGGAAAAAAATACATGCACACACACACACACAACCACACAAGCACACACACACACACACACACACACACACACACACACACACACACATGAGCCATATGGAAATTCCAGTTGCTTCACTGTGTGAACTAGTTTAAGGGGCTGGAGTAAATGCACTTACTTCTCCTGAAGAGAACTCAGGTTTTGTTCCCAGCACCCACGCAGCAGCTTACAACTATCTGTACTTCTAATTTCATGGGCTCTGAGGCCCTCTGCTGGCCTCCCTGAGTACCAGGCACACACTGCGCACAGACTTTCGCACAAACAAGCATTTGAACACATACATTTAAAAAAAAATTTTTTAAATACTTTAAGTCATTAATTTAATTAAATGATACCTCAAAGATGGCACGCACAGATGATACAACTTTAAAGAAACAGACGTAAATAAATAAAAAGCCAAAACCAGTTACAGAATCAACTCGTTAGGAAGAGGGGACCAAGAACACCGTGTACCCCCAGAAGTCAAAATACAAAGAGCTCCATGCCATGTACGTCATTTCTCTCCTACTATGCCTGATTGAAAACCTCCAGCTCTTCACCTTGAACCCTGCCACCCCGCTTACCTGACACCCACTTCTCTTTTTTCACCCGGAGAACCATCTGGTATCAGGCACCATCCTTGGGAAAACCTCTGAGGGTTGGGAAGGAGGTGGCGGGAGGGGAGGGGGCAGGGGGAGGGGATGGACCTCCATTGTGCCTGGCACGTGGAATCCATCTGTCTGATGGATCATCCCAACCACAAACTCACTGGGAATAAAGAACTGGTCCACGGCACAGCCTTGATAAATGTTTGCCCAATGGGTGATTAGAGGAATGCCCAAGATGGCATTACTTCATCTACACACTGGATCAAATGGACAACAGGGCAGGCAGGAGACGAATCACATAGTTTTCGGAACCAATTATGCAATGCTCTTTGCTTTATATGACTAACAGTACACCATCAGGACCCCGGAGGGCGTGGTGTGACGCAGAGAAGGGGAAGTGGAGCTCAGAAGAGGACAGAGGAATATTTTCAGTGGCTATTATTCTATACAATTAGGATTTGGCTGTGCTAAATACTGCTTTCCCATTCAAAACCCTGGGTTCAACCTCCAGGACCCACATGGTTTTATTTATTTATTTTTGCTTTCCAAATGAGTGTCATT
The DNA here is from genome assembly GCF_978045245.1 of Mus caroli. Taxonomy (NCBI): domain Eukaryota; kingdom Metazoa; phylum Chordata; class Mammalia; order Rodentia; family Muridae; genus Mus; species Mus caroli. The sequence continues at coordinate 5,857,860 of NW_028227264.1, forward strand.
GTCTGCTGCTGACTGTAGTTCTGAGAGTTTTGGTATAATGGGTAATTATGATGACAAAGTTCAAACGCACCATAAACAAGCGATGGGCGGCCTGTGCCTTCAATGAACTGGCTCTGCACCCAGCTTCTTGGATCCTGACTCTGAATCCTGCTCATGAACCACAAGAAGGCCTTGTGGCCCAATAAACAAGGCTTGGCACTGGAGCAAATGACTTAATGAAGGGCAGAGATGTGACGAATCAATAACACTGGACAATGACGGCCATCCTCTTTATCTTCAAACTCCCTGAAGTCTCTCCCTCCAGCGGAGAGAGGAAGGGCTATTGCAAATCCAAATGCCAAACCCTGACCCATATTAGATTTTATCTGCACTTGGATATAACCAGCTAGTGGAATTAATGTGGCATATCTCATCTGGTAGCTGTATATTAGGCTGGACAAATGAAGCTCCATTTGTATAGGTCAAAAGCTATCTTTATCTCTAATGTTATAGATTTCAACCTGATAAAAAAAGAAACAAGAGACCAAAGTGTATTAAAAGGCTATCTTAAGTTTAAAATGATCTCTTTAGAAATAGACACCATCAGAATATGTCATACTTGGGCACTCTGTCAGTATTTGTTTGTATTCACGTGGCCCTTGATACACTGAGGCAGGTCCCCACAAACAATTGGAAACAAAGGTGTGCCTGGTTCGTTTGCAGAGAACCCAACTTGCAGTTATGATTCCTGGGCCTCGGATGAGGATTCCCTCCACTTACGAGAAAGCCAGACCATATACTAAATCCACCCACCTAGAAGACCATCCCCACGCAGTTACCTGCTTCCTCCTTCCTTACACGTGGGGCTGCACTCACACCTAGCCTGAATCCACTTACAGGCAGTCAGCTGCGTGTGCGTTTGAGAAGAGCAGAGTCGAGTCCGCAAGCATTGGTAAGTTTTCCCAACTGAGCTACTGACATGCACACACAGTGGCATGGACATAAATAGCACTTGATGGAGGACTCAAACATTTCAACGATGGCAGTGGACAGAAAGGACGGGTGATCTTCCCACGGAGTAACTAAAGGTGACGACACCCATCAGGATTGATTGCTCTGTGCCGTTAACACTCACGGGGCACACTGGGTTGGCTGAGCTAGGGAAGAAAATGAAGCACAAAGATGGCTGCTCTGCCCCAGAGGCAGAGCTGACAGGGTAGTGGAATCCAGACCTCATGCCTGACTCACATCTCCGCTTCCCCAGCCCTGTTCCTACCCACAGTGGGTGAATGCTGGCTTCCAGGTCTGCAGAGGCTAGTACCTCCTTCTTGTCTAACTTGATTTCTTCATGGTGATCTTAAGGGACTCGTGAAACACATGCCTCAGACTTTGGCCCTGGTCCCAGGGAGAAGGCTGGGAATGGGAGGGGACAGTGCTGAGTAAAGACCAGGAAGTGGGGAAATGAACAACAGGAAGTCACCTCAGCAGCCCCCACCACCACCTTTAAACCACTTGGAATTTGGGGCAAATTCTTAATTCTCACAAACCCTCTCACTGTGGGGCTAGGAAGACAGGTCAGCCAGTAAATATAAATCTCACACAAACCTGAGGATCTGAGATCAATGTTCATGGCCTACAAAACAAACAAACAAACAAACAAACAAACAAGAACAAACCAGGCAGAGGTGGCAAGTTGCAAGATGGGAGGCAGAGATGGGAGAATGACCTGGAAGCACTGTGGCCACAAGCCTGGAGTGCTGCACAGTGTAGCAGCACAGATAAGAGAGGCATTGCTCACATGGGAAAGGTCAAGAATCAATTCCTAACATGTGCACATCCACCAAAGCACTGTATACATTTGTTCTCTCTCTCTCTCTCTCTCTCTCTCTCTCTCTCTCTCTCTCTCTCTCTCTCAGCAAACAAACAAATGAATAAATAAATAAAATACTTCATGTGCCTGTTTTCCCATTGTCTCTTGTCTCACATGTCATAGTAAACTTGAAACCCAGGGAGTGATTCCGTTTACAACATGAATTTGAAAGGTTCTATTTTGCTGTTACTTTAGTTCCAAAGCCACTGATAAAATACAGGGCACTGTTGCTTCCTATAGTGTATCACTCAGTTAAACAAAACGAAATCTACTCAAATACTCGTAAAAGGCAGAAAGATCTTCTAAAAGCTTTGAGGGTGTATTAAAAGACCAGAATCAGTAACCAGTTTTTGTTTCTCCCTCTTCTCTCTCTCTCTCTCTCTCTCTCTCTCTCTCTCTCTCTCTCTCTCTCTCTCTCTCAATCATTCAGAGACATTTGGAAAAGGGCTAATTATCGAGGTCCAGTGGAACTCATCAAGGTGTGCAGAACTGCTAAGCTGGGAGTAGTGTGCACGGTAGCGTGCTTGTCCAGTGCGTGTAAGGCCCACGGCTCAATCCCCAGCACTTAAAGAAAGGGGAATGCCTACCGGAGCTGGGATATAAATGCCCTCTGATAACTATTGCTGGGATGCCTTTCTCTTTCTTCCTCTTCACCTTACAAGTGAACTGGGCACATTCATGTTTTGTGTGTGAAATTGAGAACCGAAGCATAGGTCCAGTTACCTCATGGTCAAGTCCAGCTAGCATAACATTAAAGCTTCAACCTTAGAGCCATTGCCTAGCCACAAGGTAAAAACCATCTTGCTAATTTGAACCTATCTGGGATGAAGCTGAGTTACACAAAAGTTCCTGTAGCAGAAAGTACAAAGGCAAACAGGGGATATTATAGAAAACCCACACTCACTCAGTCGCCCGAGTTAGTGTACTCCTGGAATCTAGCCTCTCGTAGATGCCCTCCTCTTAGAGCAAAACAATATAAGAGAAGACAGTGGAAACAAGGCCAGCCGTTTTCTTGGAGAAAATGGGTCCTGGACTGGCAGCTCTGATGCTGTAATATTAATGCATCATTTATGTGCCCAATAAATATTCGTTACCATCCAAATTGGTAAAAATGTAAAAACCATATATTTTTCAACTGAGGATTATTTAAATTTTGTAAATTCACATGCTGTCCAGAGTTATCTCCCCATATGATGATGCCAATTTGGTTCATGATTTTCTTTGAATATTTTTGAATATGAAAATCACATTTCTGACAAATGTTAACTTATAGGTATTAGTTCTCTATGTTAAAATAAGCATATTCAATAAACACATTAAAAGTAGTCCAGTTAGAAGTTGGGCATAAGGGTACACAGCTGTTATCAAAGATACTTGGGAGCTGGGGCAGGAGGATTGCTTGATCTCAGGAAGTCAGCATGTACCAGGGCAACATAGATCCCCATCTCAGAAAAGAAAAAATAAACTAATAAGAAGAGGAAGAGGAGGAGAAAAGTTCGATGCAGAATGGCAGACTCTAGACTCTAAGAGGGGCACCATATACGCAGAAATGATGGGGGAACCAAAGTGTGAAGATGAAACCGACTCAGGACATGCCAGTTGTAGACTGTATCTTTTCCATGATGCCATAGGCCATCTGCTACCAGAACTAGTATCAAGCACCTGTGTGGTGTGCTCTGTAGCTTTCGGCAAACTCTACCAGAATAGCTAGTGATGATGTTCTAGAAAGCTGTAGTGCAGACCTCCCCTAGAGGAACAGCAAACTTGACTTCTCTGGCTTGCAGACAATGCCTGTTAATGGGGCACATGAAGTGACTTTGAAAAGCCTACATCCTGGGCTGCCAACATGATACAGGACAGGGTGTTTTGTCTAGTATGCGCAAGGCCGTGAGTTCTATCCTTAGTGCTACATACAGAAATAGTAACAAAACCTCCTGAGCAAAACCCAGCCACTGAACGTCTACAGTTTATAATTTGAGAACATTTCTGACGCTTTAACAGCTTCTACCCCAATCATAACATACTGAGGGCATATTTTAGTGCCGACCTTCCTTGAACACTTCCATCAACACTTAAAAATAGCGTCTTTGGAAAAGACCACATAACATTTTGTTACTCAAATTTTGGAAATGGTCCACCCACATGGCTCCCCTGAACCTCAGACCAGGTTAGCAGTCATATTTATAGTTGGAATGAAAGGCTAGAAAGAGAGGAGTTCCCGGATGTGAGGAACTATAACGCCCTCGTAGTGCACGGTAATTTTCCCTTACAAAGATATCTCTCCAGACTCATACGCTAAACCTCCACAAACCTGAATGTGTTACATGACAGGGCGATCTGCTTCACAAAACAACTGGCTTCACAAACATACTCCACAAGAATGTCTTTATCCTCTCAAAGAAGCTCGGCCTTGGACACAAGATTCCAACTTTTTCTAGAACACTTTACAAGGTGTGAAGATTATCCAGTACAGGTTTGTCACACTCCAAGAGGTTTGCAATACTCCATGAGCCCATCTGCTTTATCACTAATTTCCGTTCAAGCACTTTCACTAATGTTAAAACACCAGACACAATTCATCAGCTCTTGTCCATTACCTCTGTGAAAATATAAAACTATTTACTAAGACTTATGGCATAATAACTACAAGACTGTGCATACCTGCAGAGTGTGTGAGTGTGTGTGTGTGTGTGTGTGTGTGTGTGTGTGTATGTGTGTGTGTGGTGATTGTGCATACCTGCAGAGGCCAGCAGAGGGCATCAGATGCCCAGGAGCTGATGCTACAGGCAGTAACCACTAACTGGATGCCAGTGCTAGAAACTGAACTTGGAGCCTCTAGGAGAGGGCTCTTAACGGCTGAGCCATTTCTCCAGCCCCTTAAATGTGTTCTAGACCAGAAGGTAAACTGATCCTGAAGCCACAAACCTGACAGCTCCTCCTGACAGTCCCTATAACCTTCTGCCTGGCAGGAGGCAAACAACAACAAAGTGCTACAATCAATTAAAAGGAAAATACTTAAGCAAACAGTCAGCTATTTAAGGAGGAATAAAATTAAATTCTTATCCAGAGCCCCTTCTAAATACTCCATCATGGACAACAGAAGTTCATTATTAACGGAATCCAGCACAGAACAGATGCTCCTTTGGCAAGGAGGAGGCTATTTTTCACTTCCCCTGGTAACTATCTTTAGCACTTTAAACTCTTAGGAACTAGGAATGCACACATGGATTTACTATGAAGCAACTCGCAATTATCTAATGTCAGCTATGAGGGCAGGGAGCCTATGAAATCAGTGCAAATGACATCCCAAGGCATGCCAGGCGTCAATACAGGCATTGAGGTCTGGTGACAAAGGCCTTATGATCACTGGGCCTTTCAAGGTCTGGGCATTCCCAACTATGACCAGTGAGCTATTTACATCTCATAGAAAGGAATCAATAGAAAAGTGAAGTCTGCCTAACTTGGGATGGCGGGGAATCATCACAGTAGACATTATCTGAGCCCTGAGAAGGAGGCAATTGCGGAATAATGATGGAATAGTTCAGAACTGAGGGAATGTTTGAACTCAGTCTCCCTCAAAACACAGGGAAGCCTTAATCAAGTTCAAGCAAACTTCAGGAAGCGCTTGTTGGGTGCAGCTCTGTGCACGCACCATGACTAAGTGGTTATGGGAGTGCACAGAAAGTCAACTGGCAAAATACGCAGTAAATAACTCACTTTAGTAAACTCAGTCCATTAGTAAATATCCCTTGGTCATCATCCGCACCTCACCCCACAAGCAGAAGTCATTCTTTAGAGTTTGGGAAGAGCGTGCTATATTTGAAGGGAATGTAAGAATTCCTGACACTTTACTGGACTGTGACCGACTGCAGCTATTTGGGCGACATGCAGAAAGAGACAGTGTGGTGAGAGGTTACTAATAGAATTGTGTACCTGGAACTCTGAATTTATATGTGCAAATGAGTATGATTTTAACATCTACACTAAACGTGTGAGCTCTTTCCCTGCAGGGCCTGCCTCTCTTTCTTAGTCACCTTTGCTAGTACTAGGCCTGCTTCAAAGCAAGCCTCCATACACATCTTAGCATATATTTCCTAGATGAGAGATGACTAGCTAGCTGCTTGTAGACTAAGTGTGTGAAGTGTTACACTGACCTTGTTTCTCTGAATGAACAAGTCAACCTTGCCCCTGAGTCAGGCACCACTGATCAGGACAGTACACAGAGGGCTTGACACTAAAGGATGCACTATGGACAGGCCAGGCTTTGTCTTCTCTTGCAATTTGAGTGAATCACATCCTTCTTTAATCCCTGTGTTAACTCTTCATGATTCATTTGGGTTATTTCTTTATTATTAGTCTTGTGGATTTGGGATGAGAGAGCTAGGGTCATATTCAAAACTACGGACATGGTTCTTCAATGACTCCATAGTCTCAGGACCCAAGGCTTGCTAGCCTGCGACATATTTATTATTATATATGCTACCATTTTGGTCTCTCAGCAAGTCTGGCATGGCTTTAAAATGCACAGTCCTTCAGCTGCAATGGAAATCTGGTGTTTGTTTTGGGAACCGGGAACAAGAAGGGAGTGAAAAGGGTTATTTACTTCTGATATAGTACCATTCATTGCTTAGACACAAAGCAAAGTTAGGATTAATCTGTAGTTGCAAGAGTCCCACACATGCTCCTAGAGGAGGAAGGAGGATGGATACTGGGTAACGCTTTGCTTAAGTGAGCTGGACACTGGTCTAGGCACTCCCCATAGAGGGAAAGAACACAGCATGTCTGCCTTGCTCAAGGAGCCCAAGAGAGGTACAATTATTTCTCATACTTGGGGATAAAAGCCGAGGGTTGTTGTATTAAATCTGGCTCAACAAAAGCATAAAATAGGAAGCAATAAATGTGCTATGGGAGGCTAAGCGAGGTTTTATAGAGGAAGTTAAGAACTGGGCTTCACCGTGAAGAATGCACATATTTTCAGCAGGGGGGAAGTGGAGGACATGTTCTGGGCAGAAAAATTGTGGGGGTTAAAAATGGGAAATGTGAAAAGTCCGGGGTTTGTTCGGCAATGGGTATGGGGACTGGTGTGGCTGGAATGAAGGGTACTGTCCGTGGGAGTAAAAGATGGGATCAGAAAGATGACCAAGGCCAGATCTCACGGGGCCCTGGATGCCAGAGCAAGCATGGAGTCTGTGCTATACAAAATAAGGAAGCATCGGCTTTTTATGCAACGTGGCTGAAAAAGAGAAGAAGTTTGTGTCAGACAGACTGCCTATGTAGGCATAGACAGGAACCTATGGGGGTCATGGGGAAAGAGTGGCTTCCAACAACCTGGAAGGAGAAGACCTAGCAAACAAAACTCTACACAGTCTGAGACACGGGAACTCCCTCCATTCTTGCTCCATATCGTGTTTGCAGATGGCACTGTGCGGAAAAAGTCTAGATTCCAATTCCTGCAACCATCATGAAATTCCTAGTTGAAAGGGTACCATTTTTGGTCATATTCAGACAGTCTGAACCATTTAATGGCATTTTGGTGGGGAAAGAAGTCAGAATGTCTATCTGTGGGTAAAACGATCTTATTCGGAGAAAACCATCAAATCACACAGGGGCATGGACATGTGCACACGATCAGAGGAAACACACTAAACCAGCAAGGCTACCGGTAAGGTGACAAGCCCAACACACTGAGATAAAGCTAGACTGTATACTTTGTAACAAACTGAGAGAATTAAAAGAATGATTCTATTTACAAACACTAAAAATAATGAAACCATATAGGAATAGACATAATGAAAAATGCAAAGCTTTCACACCGAAACCTGAAAAATATTCCTGACAGAAACTAAAAAGATGTCCTCAGATAGGGTGCCATTTCAATGAGAGTCTTAATGGCAACTTTTGTATAAATAGAAAAATCCACCCTAAAATTCATATGGAATCTCAAGGGATTTCAAATAGTTAAATCAAGTTTTTAAAAGTAAATAAAGGGGGCAGGAAAGGTGACTCGGGGCTTAAGAGAGCTTTTGGTTCTTGCAGAGGAACCAGATTCCATTCCCAACATGGAGTCTGGTGGCTCACAACTGCCTGTAACTCCAGTTCCGAGTGACGCAGCGCCCTCATCTGGCCTCCATGAGCACTACATGCACATGTGCATATGCACAAAGACACAAACACATAACTTTATAATATAAGTAATTTAAAGGGGCCAACAAAATTGGAAGAGTCGCATTTTACAAGTTCAAGCCTTACTGCAAAGGCACAGTAAGCAGTCAGATGCCAGTAAAAGGACAGATCATACAAGAAGCAGCCCACACAAGGATGGTCACTTAATTCTCAAAAAGAATGCCAACTCCATTTAATGGGAAAATGTCAGCAAAGAGATCTTGGAAAACTGGATATCCACAAACAGATGAGTTTTTAAATTAATGTGAATAAAAAAAATTTTAAAAGCGGTAAGTGCTAAAAAATCTACAAAACCACTAGCAGAAGATGGGTGATATCATTGTCACCACCTCCACATTGTTTTGGCAATGATGGCATGGATATAACACCCAAATCATGAGCAATGGGAAAAAAGGACGAGAACGGATTTTTGAAATTAAGAACGTCAGTATAAAGATTACCATCAACATAATAAAAAAGCCACCCATAGGATGGGAGAAAATAACAGGTTTTTGTTGTTATTGTTGCTGTTACATTTAAGAAAACAAAACAGGTCATAGGTCACGAGTGCCAAGCACTTGAATAAACCTTTCCCCAAAGACGCACCAAAGGCCGACAATCCCATGAAAAGATGTTCAACTTTGATACTCAATTATTAGGGAAATGCAAAGCAGAAATGCAAAGGAATCCCATTACACAGCTATTGTCAAGAAATTAGAAAAAATAAAAATAAAAAGTGTTGGTGAGAAAGAATTTGGAACGCCTGTACTCTGTAGACAGTATGGTTTACAGTTACTGTAGAAAACAGACAGAAGTTGTCAGAAAGTTAAGTGCAGAATTCTTAGTTATTCTGAGTCTTTAGACATATATTTAACTCCATAGACCACTACCTAACTCCACAGAAAGCACACAGTGTAGCCCGAGGGATCTTATCAACACTGTTCACAAGACTAAAAGGGTGGCTCCGCCCTATAAACTGTGCCTATCAACAGATGCATGGGTAAACTAAATAAGAATCTGCAATAGATATTGTGGTGCTAATATACAACAGACAACAGGACGGACAAACACTAACGTGGAGCAATTCTGCTTTTAAGAGACAAAAGTACAGCAGTGGTTGCCATAAGCAATGGATGCGTATGGAAGACATTTCTGTGTGGGAAGACATGAAGCCTCTGGGAGTGGACTATGGTCCACCATGTGAACGCACTTACTTAAGCCGAACTGAACGCTAAAAGACAGTTAATGTGGGAGTGCTGCTTGCTATTTACAAACAAATCCCAAGAAAGTCAGCCTGATTGGCAGGATTCCAACTCAGCCGAGAAGTACCAGAAGGAGAGGTCTATGGAAAGAGACCTTAGAAAGAAACACAAAGGTTGGGCCAGCTCAGGCTGACCCCGATTAGCACAATGGTCAAGACACCCCCGGGATGTGGACTCACGTTGCAGGTGGAGGAGCCATCCAGTGTCGGGTAGGAGCCATCAGGCCAGTCTGCGGGGTCCAAGGTGGTTGACTGACGGTGCTGGGCCTCATATTCCTTCAGCTGTAGCAAGAACACATGAGAGACTGAAGCACAATAAAGCTCATGGACTCCACAGCAGAAATCACAAAGAACTTCCCCACACTGGTGACAGAGACCCAGGCCTAGCCAAAGCTAAGCCTTCCAGAGCCACAAGCAGGGTGGCTACCCTACCTTCAGGTTTTAAATCAGAGCAACAGACACAACAGACTCTCAGTATGCTGCTCCAAAAGGAACCTGATTTTCTTCCTCCAACACTAAAACTTGTTTTGTCCATAAGCCTGAAACCCGGAACTTTCTATAGGTCCACATGTATACATCCCAAAGCGAGTCCTTCCTCTCAGAGGACAGTGGAAGAGGCCAGCGACATCCAAATGTCAAAGGGAGAATGCCTTAAACCAACTTTTAGAAATGTCAGGGCAGGGCTAGGGATGTTGCTCAAATAGTAGAGCACTTGCCTTGCCTGCAGGAATCCCTGGGTTCAACTCCCCAGCTTTGCACAAGCTGGGCATGGAGGGGTGTGGCTGTCTTCCCAGCACAGAGCCGTAGAGGCACCAGGAGGCTGGCCTGTTTCATTCAAGGCTATGGCCCGTTTGTCTGTTAATTTTATCACCTAATTAATATGAAATAGCTCGCTAGGGACTTTGAACACAGGGACAGAATAACAAAGACAAGAAACAGACAAACAAACAGAACACCTTCCAAAGCTGCTGAACACGTAGGTTTAGAAAGTCTGTGTTTAAACGATAGGAAAAAGCAAAACGAACACAGAAAGGAAAGGAAATGTCACAGAAAACGGAGCAAATACGACAAAACCGAGTAGGGGCTCTTTCCGAATGCTGAGTGCGAGCCAGTCCAGGGAGGTTTGTGTAAGCACAGCAGAGCAGCCCCAAGCTCTTCAGACACCTAGGCTGTTACCGCTGTCACACCGCCTTGTAATTTAGTCTTCAGATCCAAATGAAGACATTGATCAAACTGTGGTCCATGAAGCAAGAAAGTTAAAGAGAGAAACAGCCTGAGAGCGAGGGATTACTGCAGAGCTCCTCCACTGGATCTGTGGGACGCAGAAAGTCACCATCCAAAACACACATGGCCTTGAATATCTCTTTTCCCTCTGCCTGGGAGAGGAGGAGGAGGAAGACAGCACTGCTTCTGGGACAGGTCACTGACCACCCCCCCACCCCCATCTCATCCTCTCCTCTGGGACAACAGGGGATACACTGAACCCTTGTTAGAAGCTCCCTCCCACAATCGAGCTGATGCAGGAGAGCTACAGCACCGTGACTACCACCCCGTGGCTTCAGGTAAGCGCACAGCTCACATTAAAAGCATATGGCCCGAAGCTCCTGCTGTTAGTGACACTAATCATTTTAATCATACACGTATCACCAGGGACATATACACTGTCCTCATCTTTATGGTACGCTCATGTTCTGTCTACTGGGCTGATCCTTCCATCTGGATATATGTTGCTTTCTGAAACGCTATCCCCGCCCTGCATGCTTGGGACGAAATGCCAGGTTTTTACAAGGGATCCTTATAAAAATGTCAGTTTTGTCCGGACCTCTTCTCTACTCTATCCCTACACCCAATCTTATCCCCTCCTACCAGGAGTCACTAACTCAGCTTCATCTTCAAGTACCACTAGGAAACAAATTCCTAGCCGGGCAACTGAGCTGGCACGCCGTTTGAGCTCCCGGGGACTTTATTTCTGACTCACACAGACATAGCTCAGGAGCAGGCGCGTGTTGTCAGATGGGTAAATGTGCAATTTAGTAATTAGGTCATGGTATGGGTAGCAGCTTTGGTTTGAAGAGTTACATTTTCAAGAAAGTAAGACTGCGGTGCCATGGTTATGGGCTCTCACCTTGCCCAGACGCTATCCAGAAAGTTGAAATTATTCTGAGTACTGAGTGCAGCAATTCTGAGTACAGAGTACAGCTCCCCGATGTTATATACAAACACCCCTGGACCGTCTCAAACATGGCGCTCTGAAAGAGCCTCTACCCAGCTTTGCTACATGAAACTTGCTCGCTTTTCAAAAGCATTTAACCTTCCTTTGTTATTTTTCCCTTAAAACTAACAATATATGTTTTCTATGACACAGGCCCATTGTGTTGACTGAGTTTCCCTGTGAGAGAATAAGCAAGGCTTTAGCTCTAGCCAAGGCTTGGCGTGTGAGTGTATTCCCTGTGTTAGCCTAATATTCCACCCACACAAATGTACAATCACCCAAATAAATGAATGCTTCATACCTTCCTAGTATGTCATGGAACTTTCTAGTCCATGAAGACCCGGACATAATTGCCAACAGTTACTCGTGTGCTTAAAATTAGCACTTGCTAACTGTAGTGTTCAGAAACCACCAACTAGACCCTCATAACCCTTTAATCTTCTCTAACAAACAAGAGTGACTTCCTTAAAGCCCAAAGCACGTGTCTACCACAAAACTCCTAGAAAACGTTTGACATTTTCTTGGACAGAATCATTCGGCTAATATAGAAATCATCTATAAGCTATCTTAAGCTATCTCTTGACATCTAAAAAAGACAGAATTGCTGGGCAGTGGTGGCGGACGCCTTTAATCCCAGCACTTGGGAGGCAGAGGCAGGCGGATTTCTGAGTTCAAGGCCAGCCTGGTCTACAAAGTGAGTTCCAGGACAGCCAAGGCTAAACAGAGAAACCCTGTCTTGAAAAAAAGAATATATATATGTATATGGAGAGAGAGAGAGAGAGATGAATTAAAAAGACAGAATCCTGAATGGAGAGTTTTGTGAACTCTATGGCTGTACAAGAGACGGGGCAAAGGTCACCAAGCCAGTGGCAGCCAGGCAGCAGGCAGCTCTGAAAGCTCACACTCAGTTGCGTAAAGCTTGGCCACCTTAGGCTATCCTCTAACTTCTATCTAGCTGCTAAAATTAGGAGCTCATTTTTCCCCTCCGTTTTTTACTCCAAGTTTGAAGGTATTCCTTTCTTTCCCGGCTGTCTGTGTGAGACTATCCTGAGGCCCTTTTAAATGGTCTACAGAGTCTACAAATGGTTTCCTTACTCCAAGGAAACAAGCAAATGTCATCCTACATGGCCCTCATGCCAAACACAGGTGCCTCGAGATGGCCGTGTACATCTGCATTCTGATGACAGATTTTGCTATTTGAACAGGGGCCTCCCCGACTCCCCAGGAAGCAAGCAAACCTACTCACCACAAGGAAAATACATATAGGTGGACTCCTCTTACATGCATTTTCTGGGGAGCCTGCTGGACTTTCCCCCAATGCTGGGGCACACACAAGGAAGGGAACCAGAGAGGGATACTTGGGGACTTTGATGCTCAGAGGCGCACTTGTGCACACACGCACATGCGCACTGCAGCTATTAGGTTCCTGCCCCCTCGGATGCCCCCACACGTGTTTTAGCCGGCACTCACAGGTAAAGCTGAGTGCCTGCACTCTTACCCTGGCGAGCGCTTCTTCAATGGTGATCATCTTCTCCTTGACCATCATCATCAGCTGGATCCGCTCCTCGTCACTCATCGTAATCTCGCTGGCTACATAGCCCACATCTTCTCCTGGGGATTAAAAAAGACAAACACAAATGAGGAACCAAGCAGCCCTCCAGCCTGGAAGCCCCTCAGTTTGGGTGAGGGAGGGATGTTTCTCGGGTACCCTGTCGACCTTGCGTGCTATGGCTGGATCAGAGGGATGTAGAGCTAAGCTGCTTGTCTGAGAGCCAAAGCGCATCTCTTTGGGAAGTGCTTGCAAAGACCATCTGTGAGTTACCACAGAAGCAACCCTCCCAAATGACTGTTGAGTTAGGAATCTCATTAAACACTCGACTGGGTCAGACAGGCATTACAAGGCTTCTTTGGGTTAGTAGTTTACCAGGTGAAATAAGAACGAGGAAGAAGGACACCTATCTGTGTGGGAACACAGGAAGACAAGCCACAGAACCAAGCCTGCTGAGCCTGATTCAACTGCCTTCCTCTACCGTTCTCACAGAAGAGACACATAAAGCAAGCCGAATGCTAAGCATGTCAGCCTCGTGGAGGGCAGGGGCTACAGCCACCTGCATCTGGAAATACTGCAGTCACGTGGGCCTGCAGACTGTGACAGGTAGACACCGTCTAATTCAGAGTAGAAGACCACCAGAACTACAGAGGAAAAGAAGTTCCCACGGAGTCCTTCTAAAAAGCCTTTTCCCACACGGCAGATAATGTGAGCTATCATTCCTCTTGAGCTCCATTGGCCAGTTGTATTTTTGGTTAGCATGTGGGAAAGAGCTTAGTGACAGGCTAGTACACATATGAACTGCTGACTCTATCTATCTATCTATCTATCTATCTATCTATCTATCTATCTATCTATCTATCTATCTTACCTACCTACCTACCTATCTATCCATCTATCATCTACGTATTATCTATCTACCTATCATCTATCTTACCTGTCTGCCTGCACCCACCCCCTTCTCTCTCTACCTACCTGACTTCTTAATGTCTGTATGCATGTTTCTGTATAAGTAGTGAATGGCATATGTGGACCCTCACAAAGGGCAGAAAAGGGGCATCAGATTCCCCTGGCGCTGGAGTTATACACAGCTTCAGCTGTCCTGCCATAAGAACTGGGAATCATACTCTGGTCCTGTGGAAGAGCAGCAAGTGCTCTTAACCACTGAGCCCTCTCTCTAGGCCCTGCCCCCTCTCTTCACTGCCTTCTTTCTCCACAGCTTTCCAAGTAATGCTTTGTCAGAATACAAAGTCTATTTGGAAGCACAGAGGATGCTGGGTCTCTAACCAAAATGGAAAGCCTGGAGTTTGTTGAAAAATAACTGCCTCAAAGTGGGACAACTAACAACAGACACTTGAGAGGCGACTGAAAACTCAGGTGTGCAGAGTGGAAGCTAAAGTCCACGGCCAAGTCTCTGGTGTCTGCGTGGGAGTGGCTGGGGAGACTTCCGGCCAGGAGAGGTCATGCCATTGTGTAAAAGGGAAAGAGTGTCAGGGGTGGACGGCACAACATGTTCATTTATTGATAACTCCTTTCAGACAGACAGACAGACAGACAGGAATGTGGAAGTCAATGTGTCCTGGTTTCCTTTGAATTCTGGAAGAAGTGTAAATTACTGAACCCAGGCTCCTGGGCACGACATATTTATTTGCTATGTAAACAAAAGCAAAGGCGAGGCCTGGAGAAAGGGAAGAACTCCCTTCAACAGAGGCCAGCTAAATTCTCATGCTGTCAGACCCAGAGAGGGTTTCCAGGGGCAACAACCCCATAACTGTCTCTGTCACAGAGCAAAAAGGGTCAGAAGAATGCGAAGGCTCCAAGTAGGGGGTGTGCGCTGGAGGGTCCAAAACTAACAAACAAAGCAAAGATTCCCTTGACCTGGTGGGGTCAGTGCTTGGCAAGTTTACGAGAAAAAAGCAGGGTGGCTGGTGTGAGGGGGACATTTGCAGACTTGGTCCCTGGTGTCAGAAGACCACTAGCTAGTCTAGTTATGTTCTCTTCAAGTTCAAGAAATTCATGGGGTCAAAATCTTGAAGTCATGAAAGGAATGTCGGAAAAGTTGACTATTTCACAGTTATAAGCAATGAGTTAAGCCTACATTGCAAGAGGGAGTTGGGGGGGGGCACATCCATTTAGATCAGGGATGGGGCTTCTGAGTCTCAGGAAGTCACAGGACCCACGGTCCAAGGCCACATCACTGTACCTTTGGAAGTCTGTCTCATTATTCCTTTTTGGTTCTTTCGGAAATTCTGCCAGAAGTATTTGTTTTTCTTCTTCCAATCTCCTTTGCCTTTAAGAAAGAAACAAAGAAAAGGAGTGTGTGTGGGGAGGGGGGGGAGGGAGGGAGGGAGAGGTACACAAGCAGTAAATCCACTCCACTAGTATCCAACATAGTGTCTTTCTCCCAGTGTCAGAGCTTAAACAAATACTCTGATTTCACAAAGGACAGTTTTTTGGTTTGTGAAAGGTGGGAGAAATAGCTAAAAAAATAAAGTGGTTTAAAAGAAAATAAATTTGCTAGTAGCAAAAAGAAAAAAAAGGGGGGGGAGAAGAAAAGAAAGTCTCGATAGAGATAAGAAAAGCAACACAGAAACATCAGAAGGGCAGGGCTGGCATGTGCTCTTGGGCTCACTTTGAAGCTTGTTTAGCCAGCCTGCCTTCTGCCTTGTATTGGGGCTCACTCCAGACCTTTGGTGGCAGCCACAATTATTTCCACTCTGCCACAAATAGAAGGCTTGCGGAAGTCCACGTTGTTTTGTTTTCTTCCTGCTGCCTGCCCACCATTGCTTTCTCTTTCTCTTATTGCAAACTTAAGGAAGAAAACACACCGGCTATTTATTCTGCCCTAGTATTCGCTGGTCAACACAGTTAACCAGCCTGGTTCGCTGCAGTGTTTGGTGACACGGATCTATAGCCCAACTCTGTGATGTTTAGGCTTCTTGGTGACCAAGCTACAGATTAACACAGTCACAAAAACAAGAGAAACAGAGTGCTTGGATTTCTCCTAGCTCTCTGCCCCTTTGACCTCCCTCTCATCTCAGACTAGGATCAGGTGATTCAGCAATGAAAATAAATTTGCCACCGATAGACATTTTTTTAAATCTATTATGGTTCTAGGAGTTGACAATACAAAATACCTTTTTAAAAGCAAACAGAAAGGCTGGATGATAGCTTAGTCAGTGAGCAGATTGTTACACAAGCATGAGAAGCAAAGTTGAATCTCCCAGAATCCACAAGCTTGAAGCTGGGCATGGTGGCACATATTAAAACCCCATCACCAAACAGGCAGAAGTAGGCAGGTCCTTCTGGCTCCTGGGCCAACCAGTCTAGTGACCTGGTGTGCTTTAGGCCAATGAAAGAGACTGTTGTCTCAAACAACCAGGCTCCTGAGGAATGACAATCAAGTTGTCTCTGTGTGTCTCTGTCTCTGTCTCTCTACTCCTCTCTGTCTCTCTCTCTGTCTCTCTCTCTCTCTCTCTCTCACACACACACACACACACACACTTTTAAAAGACAAACGTAAGGGAAGACAGTCAGTGAGCAGGAAGAAAGTTCTTCATTCTTTAAAAAGAAGAGGCAGTGGCAGCAATGGCCGCCACCATGCTGATGTGGCATGCCCTGCCCGAACTGCAGCTCTGTCTCCATTTGGCTGTCTGTCTGGTTGCCCTGTGGCCACTGGAAGCAAGACCCAGCAAAGTAGCGGCTTCCACAGTCTAGACTGGCAGTGCCAGGCAGTGAAGCATGGAGTAGCCAAGTGAGAACTCCATCTCTGGTGCTCACAAGCTAGCAAGGGTGTCATTTGTCACAACAGGATGCCCTCATTTAGATGCCGACAGCCCTGGAGGCCTGGGAAAGAAATCCAAGCCCTTCTGCCTTGAGTTCCCTAGGTTCTTGGATCCTCAAGGCTAGTTTCGTGGGGTCTGCTGCTGGCAAGTGAACCCTGAAAGCAGACATCAGCCACCAAAAGGGAAAGCAGATTCAGTGTCAGTCATTTGACTTTTCCTTAAGGAGGAGGCTACAGTGCATTTCTCTATCTATAAGCTGTATATTCCCTTCCTTCTCTCTCATATATGTGTGTGTGTGCCTCCTGAGTGGTGGGATTAAAGGCATGTGATTAGAGGCAGCTCAAATTCTGCCTCTGTAAAATGGAGATAATAAAAGTAGCTAACATCTTTTCAGCACTTACAATACACAAACCCTTTGCTATTTAACAGTCTATCTCACTTAAGTCTCATGTTTCTCCTGTTTTTAACTGCAACTGGGCCTTATGTAGCTCAGACTGGCCTAGAACTAAATACCTTCCCGCCTCAGGCTCCCATGTGCTGAGATCATACTTGAGTCCTACCATGTTCACTGCTGAGATCACACTTGAGTCCTACCATGTTCACTGCTGAGATCACACTTGAGTCCTACCATGTTCACTGCTGAGATCACACTTGAGTCCTACCATGTTCACTGCTGAGATCACACTTGAGTCCTACCATGTTCACTGCTGAGATCACACTTGAGTCCTACCATGTTCACTGCTGAGATCACACTTGCGTCCTACCATGTTCACTGCTGAGATCACACTTGAGTCCTACCATGTTCACTGCTGAGATCACACTTGCGTCCTACCATGTTCACTGCTGAGATCACACTTGCGTCCTACCATGTTCACTGCTGAGATCACACTTGAGTCCTACCATGTTCACTGCTGAGATCACACTTGCGTCCTACCATGTTCACTGCTGAGATCACACTTGAGTCCTACCATGTTCACTGCTGAGATCACACTTGAGTCCTACCATGTTCACTGCTGAGATCACACTTGAGTCCTACCATGTTCACTGCTGAGATCACACTTGAGTCCTACCATGTTCACTGCTGAGATCACACTTGCGTCCTACCATGTTCACTGCTGAGATCACACTTGAGTCCTACCATGTTCACTGCTGAGATCACACTTGCGTCCTACCATGTTCACTGCTGAGATCACACTTGAGTCCTACCATGTTCACTGCTGGGTCAGCATTTATGATTCAAATCCTGGTAGCCGGAGTTCAGTTCTTGTTACCCACCCACCCTCTGGCCTTTGCTATAACAAGAGTAGATCTTATAATCAAGGATATATATAATTTATAATGCCTTGAATGCATATTATTTTATTTACACGTTCCAAATGTCAGAGGGCATCATTAGAGAAACAAACAAACTTAGGAAATTCTCCTGACAGAGTCATGTGCTCATGACAGAGGAAATTATGAATAAGCTGGCAAAAGGGCTGGTGGCTGAGATTATGGCTTATCCAATAGGATGCACAAGGAAGCCTCTCTCTGTTAACAATATTTATCGGGTAGAGATATTCATAAATGGCCACTTCTGAAGACTTGCAGAACAGTATGTAGACCAAGATGCTACTTGTACTTTCAAAAGAACAATTCATGCTGGGCGGTGGTGGTGCACTCCTTTAAACCCCAGCACTGGGACTGTCTAACACACTGAGACGTAACTCCCAGCCGATCTCTGAGTTCGAGGCAGCCTGGTCTACAAAGTGAGTTCCAGGACAGCCAGGGCTACACAGAGAAACCCTGTCTCGAAAAAACAAAAACAAACAAAACAAAACAACAACAACAAAACCATTCATAATGGCAGAAAGAGAAGAAAATTGTACATCAAATACCAGGGTCAGAGAGATGGTCAGCTTAGGCAATACAGTGCTTGGTAAAAAGCACATGGAACTGAGCTTGGATCCTCAGCTCACACAGTAAAAATCACATCATGATGGCATATGTCTATAACCCTAGAGCCAGGGAGAAAGGCAGGCAGGCTTGCCCAGAGGCTGATGGCCAGCTGGTCTACCTGAACTGGTGGAGCTCCAAATGGGACAAACCCAAAAAGTAAAGGGGAGAGTGTCTGGAGGACATCTAGTGTGCACCTCAATCACACACATACATGCACATACACACACATATAAACAAACACACATAATCTTTTACAGTATCTATTTCTGAGTTGACAGATGATGATAATGATGACTTCAGCGAGGTCTATAACTCTACATGTCTATATATCCTCTATAAGCTATGAAAATGAAATAATTCAGTTAAATATTTAAATCAAGGGCAGTGGTACTGACCTACACAGCCGTCTTCTGAGTTTGATTTATGGAGAGGGTACCTAGGAAAGAAAACACAATGCATATATATTACTAGAAGGCCTTGGTTTTAAGGGATTTTCACAGAAACCTTCCTAACCTGTTGGACCTTGGCCCAACAGTGTGTAACGGAGGCGGGGGAATCTTTATAGGTGCTCTTTCCCATCTGTCTGCTGACATAATAGAAAATGGGTACCGTTTGTCAATACTGATTAATAAAAGACCCAGTCTAGACGGGACTTCTATTTAAAAATTAGAATATCGGTGTCACTACAGATCGTCTGTCTGTGAGCTCAGCACTGGGAATGTTCTTTGCCGCAGGAACGTCTGTAGGCTAAGTGAGGAAGAAAGAGTATGTATATCAGAGCGACCATATCAACACCACAGCACAGTGGCTGCTTGGCAGCTGGAAAACAGATCTGTGTACACAGGGAAGGTGGGAGATGCTGTCAAAGTGAGACTCAATGCCCAGGTGGAGGGGCAGCTAGTAGAGAGCTCCTGTAGTTGGTGACTTCCAACTGGCAAGGGTGACAGTTGGTTTTGCCAGATCTTGTAAGACTCAAAATCAAGCCAGAGATCTGCCAGTGAGGGCTTCACGATTTGGAGTCACGGCAGATTTTTTTTTTTTTTTTAATGCATCCAAGTTAATCAACCTGTGTCTGTTTGGCATTCCACCTTGAACCAGGCTGTCAGCGTGAGGCAGCCGACCCAGGTAACCCCAGGCAATGTGGAATAGTAACAGCCAGCGAGTGAGGAACTTCTCTGGGAAGCACTCAGACAGCACCAACTTAGAGCACGATAGTAGGAGAAGCAACGAATATTAGCATGGGGCGGGTGGCAAGTAGAGATCAGATCAAAATCCTCATTTGCTGGATACAAACTGTAGAGGACAACGTTGGTGCCCTTGGGCATGCCAAAGAGCTTGCATCAGAGGAGAAGTTGGGAACTTAGAGACTTAACACCCAAATCTTCTCTCCAAGTTCACTGCCAAAAAGCAAGATTTAAAAGAAGCTTGGCTAAACACTGTCGCTGCTGCCCAGAAAGCCAGTTGTGAGGCCAGGTACTGAGAAGGGAGACTGAGAATAGTCAGAGGAAAAGTGGCAGAACTTTAAACATCTAACAGAGACCTTGCAGGTACAGTGGCCTCAAGGATTTAAGGGGCAGAATGGAGAGGGGAGGTTTCTCATGCAGCCCCCTCCTCCCCACCCCAGTGATCAAGGCATTACTTAGATGTCCGGGCACTGATGGTGACAGGCGGGTTGGTACCCAGACCCTGTGAGTAACATAATGCTCCACATCTGAGAGGCAAGAACAGTTCTGACAGGCACAAAACCCTGAAAGCTCGCCACAATCAACTAGGAAAGGTTCGAAAACAACAGACACAGGTGAAACCATTGCAGAAGTCAAGGTCAAGAGCTAGATGTATCCCCGCACACAGCACGAATGCGTGTGCGTACACAAATACACCGTCCCACCTACAGTCAGAAAACATACCTGATCACCAAATTACACCCCTCTCCCAAAGCTCTAGAATCTATTTTCCCTCCTCCTTTGTACTGCAAAAATAAGAGATTCAACTCACATCTACCCGAAAGGCTGCCCAGCGGTAGCCATTTTAAGTTCTATAAACATTCAGACAAAATATATCTAGCAATATCACATTAGGGACAAAGGTATGGAGAAATGAGGCTTTTGGTTAGAGAGTGGGTGTTTATGAACAAGGATGCTTGCTGGGACAAAAACATACCTCCGCTGTTTGAATGTCTGTCTAGCACACAGAGCCCTGGGTTTGACCCATCACTGCACAGCACTGACGGGAGTTGGTGTTCTTTTGTAATCACAGCACTTGGGAAGTGAAAGCAAGAGGGTCTCTACTACACCAAGAGTTCAAGGCCAGTCTGGAGTTGTCTCAAATAAGCAAACAAGGAGGCATTCAAAGATGATGAGGTGGGGTCTGGTTGGTCTTGACTGGAGTGCAGGGTACAAGGAGATCAGAAAAGCATTTCTAGATTCATCTCTGAAAGTCCTCATAGATAGGTAACTAAGGGGGAAGGCTCACCCACCTGAATATGGGTTTTATTATCTAATAGGCTGAAGCCTAGATGGGCTAAAAAGTGGCAAGGCAACAGTCTCCATGATCCAGGACTCCACGGTAAGTCTACATTTACCAGACACTGTGACGTAAGCACTGTTCTCACCACATGCCTCCTGCTCTCCGTGCCTCCATCTTACCTTAGTCCCCAAACAAGCCAAAGCAGGAGCACAAACAAATCTTTCTCTCTTGTTTCCTCTCTGGTCCTTGTCACAACATGACACAATAATACACACCAGAAGCCAAAAAAGCAGGGACAACTGCAGGCTCATAGCCACAGGTGAATTATGAGACCAACAGAGACTGTCAACACTGAGCCATCAGCTGGCTATCTGACAGGACAAGAAGGAAGGGAATCTTTCAAAGAGTGATCATCTTTGGGCTGTTCTTGAATTCTTAGGATCTGAACAATACTGACCATTGCTAAGAACCAACTACATGAGATATCTGCAGTGCTGGCTTAAAACCAGCACCAAGGAGGTCAGAACTCCCCAGCCATTTTTTCTTACACCGAAAGAAATATGTTCTCAGGCAAATGGTCTGCAGAACTCTTTAACTCCTCTGAAGACAGAGAATAGTAGATCTTAAAGGATTAAGTGACTTTTAACTATCACTTGATGTATATTCCAATTTTATAAGAAGCGATGATTCCCACGAGGGAAGGTATGGATGGATAGCTTGTTGCTTGGTGGCCACTTGGTAGTCCCTAGGGATTATGCCAAGTGGCCTGCTGTGGCCTGGCTGTCTTTGAAATGTATGCCTTTTTCTCTCTGGGTAGAATGAAGATTAATCATTTCAATCCTACCTTTGATATTTTCGAAAGCTCCTTTCTATCCCAAAGCCATCTTTCTATACTTTCAGGCAAATGCTAATGTCCAATCCCATAAATAAAAATGCTTACAAATTTGCCATTTAAGGACAGGCTCGTTCTCACTGCTACCCAGACATTACAAAATCTACTCATAGGCTCTACCCCAAAGTACAGACTTTGTTACTTTCATTCACTCTCTTCAAATTATCATGCATGTTGGGTAATTTTATCCTCTGGTTTGTCCATACCCACACTTCTTGCATTTCCCCAGATGGCCTGAAGATGGCACTGTAGATTCTTCTTTTAGTGGTGATCTAGAGCGTGGAATTTTGTTTTTAATTTTTCACAAGTTTACAACACACGGACTGGCTAGTGTGAGGCTCCTCAGCTCACCACTGCTCAAGAGAGAAAAGTGACACCATATGCATTTGGACCTGCATGGCTGGCAGAGGAATGCGAAATCACACACACACACACACATATGCACACGCGCACGCATGCTCTTGAGAGCCCTTCTAACAACCATCCTACAGGACCTGAAACTAACTACGTAAGAGCAGGCAGGAGTCATCATCTCCTGGCCCTGTGATGGAAGAAGCAGCTCTCAAAAGGAGGCCGCCTCCAATCACAACTTCTTCCAAGCCCACACTGTGTGCTGGAGAGTGACAGGTCTAAAGGATGTTTAGCCCAGCCCCCATGCCACACACACACACACACACACACACACACACACACACCATCATAGATAAGGGAGTAAAAGGAACGGGCACTAGGAAGTAATACTTAGTGTCTGTTACACTCTGAAGGTATTGTACCTAAAGTCTCAAAAAGTCTGGGGATGTGATTTCTTGTTTACAGGTCAAGCGGTCCCGGGTTCAAACCCAGGACAAGCCTGTCTTAATTCTCCAGCAGTAAGCCAGAGTGAACATGTTTTCTAAACTATGGTTAAGACCCCCCTACATTGCTAACATGTGAACATTGCTCCTTAAGATACCTAAACTACTTTGGCTGTTTCTAAAGACAAAACTCATTTAAGAAAATTCCTAATTTAAGGAATTATTGGTTTAAGAAAAGAAATCCAGGGCACATATCCTCAGAACTTGGACCATGTCATTCCTTCATCCAGGCATTTCCAACCATCCTTCCTTTCTCCCATCTGCATTCAGACCCCAGTGAGTCAAGCACCTGCTGGGCCACAGGGAGATTGCCTAAAGGAGACAGGTGAGGCTTTGCAGCTTTGGGGCTGGGGTGAGGAGGCAGGAAGGGTTGCAGGGTCAGTGGGGGTTGGTGTGGGGGTGGGGAGAGGAGTATGGACAGGTGTAGGAGACCTCCCTGAAGAGGTAGCCTTCAAGTAGAACAGGAACGGCTGTGACATTCACACCCCAGCGAGGCGGAAGAACAGGGCGGAAGCGAAGGAGAGCGTCCAAGAGTCTACCTTGGGCCAGTGGCATCGGGTTGGGGGAAGGTGAGAGGAGGAGCCAGGAGCATATGTGAGACCAGAGCTGCAGACAAAAGCTTAATAGTTATTACTCATATTATAAAACAATAGAGACAGTGGAATATAATACAGAGAGACTGGGGGCTGGAGAGATGGCTAAGTGGTTAAGAGCACCGACTGTTCTTCCAGAGGTCCTGAGTTCAATTCCCAGCAACCACATGGTGGCTCACAACCATCTGTAATGGGATCTGGTGTGTCTGAAGACAGCTACAGTGTACTCATATACATAAAATAGATAAATAAATAAATCTTCAAAACAAAACAAAACAAAGTCAGGCGTGTTTGGAGACCGAGTCCTGATTTTTAGGAGTCAGAAAGAAGTGGGGCCAGGCAGTGATATGTGGAGAAGCTGCCCACAAAGAGAAGAAATACAGGCTGGAGTTAAAACTCGTCAGTGTTTATAGTTACAGTGCTGCGTCACTCTCAGCACAGGCTGTACACGGGCTACCCTACTTTCTATGGAGTTTCTTGTATTGGTGAAGACATCCTCATTAGATCACCCACATGTCAGAATTCCCTGAGCCTCTGTAGAATTCAACCTTCAAAATCAAGACTTCCACGTAGACATTTCCAAGTGCAGAATGTTGTGTGCCCCCTAAAGTCTCAGGGCAGGGGGCACAGAAATGCCCTGCGTGATTGCCAAGTGTTTTGGGGATACTTGAGGAGCTGGCTGCGGGGATGTTGCGGAGACACCTTCTGGTCTGCTGACGGAAGGAAAGAGAATGACCACTGTGTGTCCGACTCGTTTCTTCTTGTAGCTACATTTAAGTATCCTAAGGTGCACCCAGGCCAAAACAACCCATCTCACTTTCACATGTGGAGACCAGCACTTAGCAAAAGCACAATAAATGTCGGCGTTCAAAGAAAGTCCTAAACTATACCCCACGCCAGGCTTAGTGACGCTTCACTGTAACTAAACAAACAAACATACGTGCGTACACACACAAATGCAGTTATAACCTAATTTGTAAAAAGCAACATATGTTATACATTACTTGAAACCTGTACTTACAGAGTTTTTTTTTTTTTAATGGCACAATAATCTTAAATCTCAGGATATAAAACTTCGGCGCGAGTTTTCTCCCTGCTGGATTTGGACTCGGGGATCTTGCTGTTCCTGTTATTACCCAGCATCACCACAGGCTGCCCCCAAAGCTAGTCACCTGCTCCTCTGGAAACAGAGAAGGGACATAGCTGTGCTACAAGGTGGTAAGGCTCAGAAAGGGCTTGCTAGTGTGTGACAGTTTGGGGCTACACTCCCAGCATTAGAAAGGCAGAGGCAAGAATAGTGTTGAGTTCAAGGCTAGCCTGGGCTATACAGCTAGACTCCTGTCTTAAAAACAGCTGACTGATCTTAAAGAAAGCAATTTCCTTTTTTGTGAGCTACGTAAGTCGTAAGTATAATCTATATTGTGCTTAGTAATATACACGTATTAGATATGTATGGGATTTTTAATGTTTTTATTTATTCTTGGAGAACTTATTCACGAGTTTGTCAGATTCTTCACCCTCCAGGGATGGGGCCTGCACTGGAGTGTGGTTGATATACCCACACTCCACTGGGCAAAAGTAACTGATTTTTTTTTTATTGGTTATCAACTGTGATAGCTTCTTGGCTAGCAGTGGGACATTGTGCCCACTTCTATATGGAATTTTTCTGAGACAGAGTTTCGTGTCCCATGGCTGGCTTCTAACTTGCTATGTGGCTGAAGACTGGCTTTGAATTTCTCCTTTTTTCTGCCTCCATCTCCCAAGCACTGAGACTATAGGAAGGCACCACCCACCCCATAATCACGGTAGGCAAACAATCTACAAACTGAGCCATCGCCCCTGGCCTAATGAATATTATCCATAAGATAGCAAATACATTTTTTATCTCGTGAACATTCTTCTCTATTTAATAGAAATAAACACGGATATTTAGCTAATGCCATCTACTACCGGCCATAAAAACTCAAGAGGTTACCCAGCTGCAGGGACAAGGCTGAAGTGAAGTCAGAGACAGAACAGCCTGGGCAGTAAGGAAAGGCTCACTTTCAAGGTTGGGAAGAGACAGAGGCTGGCGCCCCCTAGTGCTCAGTCCTGCATAAGTCTCTTGCTTGAGGCCAAACGTGGGCCTTCCTAGTGGAAAGGAGGCATTTCACACATATCTCAGTGCAGTCAATTCTCCAACTGTGAGGGAGAGTAATTCTCCCACGGAGTCTTAGAACTCCATAAATATCCACGGCAAACAGCAACACCAGTCATATTTTATCAACCCAGTCAAAACACTCTCTTATTCAGACCTGTTTTGTTTGTTTTTCATTTCAGAGTCCTTTCTCAGCTAGAACTTGCTTCTTGTTGTCTTCAGTTCAGCTTGCTGGCTTTTTGTTTTGTCTGAGAGAGCATCTCACACTGTAGCCCATGCTGGTGTCAAATCCACAGCAGCCTTCAGGTCCCAGATTTCTGGGACTGTAGGTACAAGCCACCATTCTCAGCTTTGGCCTGTAGTTTCTGGCTTTCTGCTTAACAAAGTAGAAAGTCACCTCCATAAATGATCAAGGTGGCTTGTGTAGTGTGAAATCCAAGGCAACAAGCCCATCCCAGGATAAGAGTCACATGCTGTGAAGTCAAGCAGATTTGGGGAGAGGCATATTCACACCTTGATGCCTCTGGGTAAAGCAGCTATAATAAAATGGCTCCTACCTTACGAGGCTGTTGGGAGATGATTTGAGTGGATAAATGGAAACTCCTTATGTGGTGCCTGCCCCTTGGGAATATCCTTGTAAATGACACCTATGTAAGTATCCATCAAAGCCATAGGCAAACTGAAGCCTCCAGCGTCGTCTACAAAGCTCACCTTTGCCGCTGCAGCACACGACTCTGGCAGACACCCCCTCCGCTAGATTAAGCCATTTCTGGTCACTGAACTGTCTCAGTGCTAATTTGTTTTCATGTCAACCCCTCTCCAGTATTTTGACATAGTTATTTCTTTTTCTCATTTCCAGAAGCGACTTATTAGAATCCCAACATAACATACACTTGGTGATGGAGTGCGAAGTCAAATGTTCTTTGGTTTATTTGTAGCATGATATTATTTCCATTTGTCTATATCTTATTGTCGGGTGTGCGGAAGCAATGGCTCACTGGTAAGAGTGCTTGCTGCTCTTCACAGGACCAGCATCCGGGCCCTAACATCTCCATCAAACAGCTGACAACCACCACCTGCGACTCTAGGGAACCCCACGCCTTCTTCTGGCCTCTGAGGGTACCAGTGTGTGTGTGTGTGTGTGTGTGTGTGTGTGTCTAAAATTTAAAGACTTTTTAAAAGTTTTTATATCCTACTGTCTCCCAGTGCAGTATTTAGCTTGGTAAAGCATGGTATATATTAATTTCTTTTTACTAAGGCTGAGAAGTTTTTTTCAATATGAATACATTTCCTAGAAAATTATTTGAATCCATCAATTATGTAACATTAACTTTCTACAAGTAATGGCAGGCTTTTCAAGTTGATGAAATATAATTGTTGTCACAACAGTACAACCAACCCACACTTTAATTCTGCTATTTACAGGTCTAATTTTAATTGTCAACTTGGCACACCTAGGATCACCCAAGGATAGATCGTCTTCATGAAGGACTACTGGGATCAGGTTGACCTGTATGCATGTTTGTGGGAGATTGTCTTGATTACACATAAACTGATCCGTGAAGATTCAGCCCACTATGAGTGGCACCATTCCCTAGGCAGGGAGCCTCACACTGTAGGAGTTAAAGAAATCTAGCTCTATACAAATATGCATGAACTTATTCTCCCTCCACTCTTGCATGTGATCTAGATGAGGTGCTTTCAGTGTTTACACTGGCTTTTCTGCAATGACTGACAGCAACCTGGAATTACAAGTGAAACAAACAAACAAACAGCCTTTCTCCCCTAAGCTGCTTTTGGTCAGGCATTTTATCACAGCTCAGAAAAGACAGGACAAGGTCCTGTTACCACATGGCATAAATTCTTAGGCCCAGAGACTGCTAAACGCACGTGGAAGACAACTGAAATCTCAATCTATGACCTTTTACAATTGTAACTTTTTCTACCTCATCTCCTTTCCATATTTTCCTTGGTTCTAATTATCCTCAAAACCACTTTAAGTAAGGCTACTCCTTTCATGAGATGTCTCAAAAAGACACTGGATTCAGAAGATGACCTGCATGGTGCGTAGAGCATGCCGACACATGCTAAGCACGAACTTAATAAAATCTGAGGAAGGGAGTAACTCTTCTTCCTTGGCTTTGACTCATGCTTCTCTCAGGCCTTCTTAAAATGTACTTCACCTTCTCAGCTTGGGTCTCTGGCACCTCCGGGGTAGACAAGTTCTCCAAGCCAAAAAGCAGAGTTCCAAGCCTTCTGCAACTGAAAACCCTTCACAGAGATGCACTCAAGGGATGTCCATCTTTTCATGCACCAGCTAGTAACTTGTCCTGCAAGTTAATGATTCAGGCAGGTCACTGGCAGAAATGCAAGACTTTCACATCTGGCGAGCAGCCAAATGCCATCTATCCACAGTGGAAGTCCAAGGCCCGACTGTGTCCGGGCTACGGGCTCATGAAGGCCAGGACTTACGAGCAGAAGGATGGAGGAAATCACGCTGTGACGTGATTTCAGGTTAAGGGTTAGAGACATGCAAAAACCAAATCCAGGACAGCTTTGTTTATATCTTTATCGACATGTTGTCCCTCAATTCCCAGGGGCCTCTCACTGTGGCTTACTTTTCCATAGGGGCCATATTTTTCCCGTATTTTCTTCTGTCTCTTCCCCCTTCCTCTTTCTATCTCTGTTTCCCTGTCTTGGACAGATTCGAATGTAGGCAAGGCTGCCTCAAACTTGCTGTTTAGCCAAGGGCGATCTTGAACTTCCAATCCCTCTGTCTTCACCTTCTGAATGCTAGAATAGCAGGCATGCACCATCACACAGGGCTTAATACATTGCTCGGGGCGGGACCAAGGGCCTTATGCACGCTCTGTAGGCAAGCGCTCTACCAAGTGGTGAGCTACATCATCTCCAGCTCTCCTATCTTTCTTCATTTGTGACTCAATGGTTCAGAACTAAGAAAGAAGTGACTATAAAAAGGGTTACATGGATGCTAGCGTTGCTGGTAATAATCATTGATAGTAACAGCATGCATCCCAGTATCTATGATAAATGCCTTTCCAGTTCCTCCAAATGAAGCAATCAATCTTCAGAACATCTTTATGACACACTGGATGGCCCATAATATTTTAAGTAAGATCATATAGAAAGGAATCATGACCGATTATTTTCATATAAAAATGATGCCAATGATGGCTTGTTGTTTGCTTGGTAGAGATAATGAAGTTCTGTGTTACTTGATGAGGGAACTACATCACAGTCCAGTACACAGCTTCTATGCGTCCACAATTAATCAAGTAGATTTCATTAACTTGCTCTAAGGTAATAAATTAACTTGCCTCCTAACTCAATAACTTTTCTCATTTTCTTTCTTCCTGCTAGAGTCATGATTTGGGCTGGGTGGCAGTGTAATCTGTGAAACATTTTCTTGGACTCTCTTGCAGCTAAGGGAGAGCATGTATCCCGTCACGCAGAAAAGAAACGCTAGAATTTTCTGGTAGTTTTAAGAAAGTTAGTGTTTGTGTGATTAAAAGAACTATCTCAATATATACACCCTCTTCCTTTGCTTTCCTTCTCTACTTTGTCTGAAACACAGGACGCATACCTAAGTAGTCATCAGTTACCATAAGGGAGGGAATCACACTTGATGGTGTAGCAGAAAGGAAGGAATTCCAGCTCGACCAGTCTTGGAATTCTGCCCTACAGGGTCCTGGCTATAGGAGAATGTGCAGCTGAGAATTTGTCAATGCTGAGGGTATATTAGCCTGATGGTATATCCATAACAGACAGTTGGTTAGTGAAGTAAGAGAGAGAGAAATAGACCGAGAGAGAGAGAGCGCGAGCGAGTCAGTCATCACCATCACCATGTTTGTGGTATACATATATATGTCTATTTCCAGCACAAGCATGCAGTTACCTGTAAAGCCAGAAGAGGGCTACATGTGCCCTGGAGCTGGAGTTGTGAGCTACCTGGTGTCCCTGTTGGAAACAACTACTAACTGCTAAGCCATGGTCCCAGCCTCAAACTCTGGCTTTTGACTGACTCCTCAACAGGCATACAAATAAAGGCAGAAAGAGCCGTAAAGAACCTTGAATATCTTGTTCATACTATTTACTGCTCTCAGTCAATCTCTCCGCCTTCATTTTACAGCTCCCTGTGAACTTCAGCTTTTATTTAGGTTTTTATGTTTTCAGAATTATTGGGTTTGTCTAAAGAAAAAGAAATTAAACAAAACAGGGCTGGGGGGGGTTCTCCTCAAAAATCTACTTTCCACAAAACTAAAGGAGAATATAAGTAACTTTATATGAGCTTAAATAGTCTAAGAAGAAGAAAAATGAATAAACTGAAATATGTAGGACTGCGCAGTGTAGCTTAGGGGCGAGCATTTGTCCGGTGTGAAGGCTCAGTGTGATGCCCACACTGCAAAACACAAAGGAAACAAAACAGTTAAATAGTTGCTACTCATTTTGTGTTTGCCACAAAATTATTTTTCCCTCTAATTCTGCTTGAGGAGTTTCTGAAAATATGTAATAAATATGTGGGGGAAAAAAAGAGGTTTCCCAGCAATGGAGCTTGATTGAACATATAGACAGGCCACCTCTGCATTCGGCTCTGGAGACCAAGTAGCTATCAGACCTGCAGGCCTGGAGAGCCAGGGTGCAAATGGTAGCATTTGCTACTTAACCATTCTTGGCCACGGGAACTCTGGGTAATGGATCCCAGGTGAGGCGAGCTGGATTTCCTCACAAAGCTATTATGCCCTACGGGGAAAACAAGCCTCAAGAGGCAGTCTTTACCAGGTTTGGCCTCAGGGTGGGGAGGAGCGAGGATGAGAGGAAGAAAAAGAGACTCCATTCAATTATCTCCTCCCCGGTTTCCATGGCAATGGCTCCGGAAGCAGGTCGGAACTTTCTCAGTGGAAACAAACAGGAGCTCCCATTCACCAGCACCCAAGCCTGCTGGCCACACTAGCCGCTTGTGCAGACGCCCAGGCAGGGACAGGGGGTTAAGGAGCCTTTCTTCTGTCACCTGCTCCGGGGACAGGAGCGGTTGGGGTGCACTGATGAGACTGCTGCTGAAGGTCAAAGCCAGAGAACTCTGGGTAGGAGCGACCCTTACTCTCCTTGCTAGAGGCCCTTCTGGAGACCACTGTGGAAGCCTCCTGCCTGCCCTACTTCTAGCCCACAGCACAAAGTGATGACCTGAATCTGGATCCCTTCCATGGTGACTGCCAGCAGAGCCACTTGAGCCTTGTTTTCTCCCCGACACTTTACATTCTTTGACAGAGACAGGTGATGACATATTTGTGAGAACATCTAAACACAATGGAAATGAGACCCTCGCCTTTCCTGTCTCGTCATATCTTATTTTGAAATTCCTCAGCATTATCTTAGTCACACCCTGGTGTCCTCATGCGTGAAAGCCCACTGGGCAGTACACACACACACACCCCTTATCCTATCCGCAGGCTGCGTTTACCTCGCCTTTGGATGGCTTCGTATCCCACCCGCTTCACAGTCCGTGGTTGTATCCAAGGCAAACACAGCAGCACTTGCTAGAGAAGACCAGGATACCAGAAAGCTCTGCCACGCTCGTCATGAGCACAAGACCCCCCAGCGCCAGATGACTGGGCCCCCCCTCAATTCCACCTGTGTTTGAGAGACAGAGCCCTAATATGTGGCTGATGATAAGACTGGTTTGGGTAGCATTTCCTAAAACCCAGCTGGCTGCCTAGCACTCCACTGTACCACCCCGGTCCGTCTCCAGGGTTTCACAACTGCAAACTACTCCACCAGCCTGTGGGTTGTCCTTTCTACCACTTCAGCTGTTTCCCCAGGTGTGGATATGGGTGGAAGAACGGTGTCAGTCAAAGAGAGACAGACAGGATAGTACCAGCTGGATCCTTTTCCATTCCTCCTCGCCCCCGTCCTTATAACCCCCACAACTGAGTGGGATGAGAATTTCAGTCAAGAACAGAATGCTGAACAACCCAGACACAAGTAACCAGGCCACTCCTAACAGTGCCCTGTCTGTCTGGTTTCATCTAGACAAGGCTGTGATTCCCAGCTCGGAGGTACTCCTTAAGGCACTAATGACAGAATGAGCCAGTGGGTTAAAGCATTAAGCTACAAGCACGGGTTAAATGAGGCCTGGAGAGTTTCAGATTTTCAGGCTTCCCACCACTGAGTCAGGCTGCACTCAAGCCATGGGACATCCACTTCTCACCAATAATGGTCCTTCCCACACTGTGGGCCTCCTGGGCTGCCTTCTGAAGGCCCACCAAGAGCCAGATGAGAATGCAGACTTTCTCCAAGCACCCTTGCTGGTCCTGTCTTGGGCTTGGAATTCACTTCTTCTCTGTTCTGCTGAGAAACCCTGGAGGAATTTTCAGCTCCCTCCTTAAGAACCTGACATGGAGTAGGCTGGCACAGCTCCACTGCATCAAAGCTTCTAGAATTCTCTTCCCTTCTTGGATTCCGGTGTGGGCCACCGCGGCATTTTCTGGGAGGTGCAGACAGCGGAGGTGGAGGTAGCCACTTTCTCTCTGCCCTTCAAGGTCAGTACAGGCATGAAGACCAGCCGTGGCTAGCAGGTGTCACTGCTGCTCCCTTGGGATTTGGGCAGCCTGGGACAGCAACTGGTCTGTGTCGCTCATAATCCTGTTGACTTACAGACTCGAGGCATGTTGACTGGGGGTGGGGGTGGGGAAAGATATCAAAAACTCGGGGATGGATTTAAACGTTCCCTTGTGGATGCTAACAGATGCTGTGGACGCACACCCATCCTGGCTGGCTGCAGTCTGTCTTGTTTCTCCCACTTTACATGCATACATTACTGCTCAGCTGACTGCAAGCTATGCCATCTGACAGTGGAGGAACTGCCTCACCCAGACTGTGGAAACAGCCCCTACTAACGCATGCGGTCAAATCCCAGAAGAACATACAGTGTGGGCATGCTGCCTCACTGAGACCCTAAGTTATACAGCCTTTAAAGCCCATCCTCCAAAGTCCTCCCCTGGCTCCTCTTTCCCATGATGCTTTGCATGCTGCCTATCATTGTTTGTTTCTATCCTCCTACTTCCGGGATCTCGTAGGTTTGTGCATAAGCCTGAAATGGGGGAAGTGTTTATTAAATTAAGTCTTATTAGCTGCCTAGCCCATCGTGGGTCTTTCCAAACTTGCTGCCTGCAGACAAATGGGCCTGGATAGGAGGTTTTGATCTTCCTCGGCCAAGTCTCATGGTCTTAGCAATCATTTAACCTTTCTGTACCTTGGTCTCCTTAACTCTAAACCCATCCAAATTATAGATTAGTTAGCAGGATTAAAAAGATATACAAAGCTGAGCAGTGGTGGCACACACCTTTAATCCCAGCACTTAGAAGGCAGAGGCAGGCAAATTTCTGAGTTTGAGGCCAGCCTGATCTACAGAGTGAGTTCCAGAACAGCCAGGGCTACACAGAGAAACACTGTCTCAAAAAACCAAAATAATTTTTAAAAAAAAAGTGAAAAGAGATATACAGGATGGAGGCGGGGGGGATGGAGAGATGGCTCAGCAGTTAAGAGCACTTACTGCTCTTGCAGAGGACTTGGGGTTGGCTCCCAGCACACATACAGTGGCTCACAACCATCGGTGACTCCAATTCTAGCGGATCCTCTGCCCTCTTCTGACCACCACAGGCACCAGGAAAGTGTGCTGTGTACTTACACACATACAAGTAAAACACTCATGCACATAAAACAAAAATAAATCTAAAAAAGGAAACAGAGACACATGGATCGCTTGGTAAACTCCAGTCAAGTCCCCTCTTATTCTGCCTGTAGCCTGCATATAGATGTGAACTGTCTTCCCTTCCTTCAGCACTGACCCAATGTTCTCTTCACTTCTAGGGCAGGAGGACAGACAGCAGCCACGTCTATGTGTTAAACCTCCTTGGCTGCAGTGCCCGTCCCCCTCCAATGGCAGCACACAGCCTGCCACCTCGCAGGAAGCAACCCGGGCACGTGGCCTCCAGCTGGGGTTAGGCCAGCTGGAGCTCACTGATCAGACAGAATGAAGAGCAACAAACAGCCTTCTCGGTCAGGAACAGCTGAGGCAGGGAACATTAGTACAGCTGCTATCCATCCCCCAGCCCCTGCATTCAGGAATGTCGAGCCCCTCAAATATGCCACGCAATGGCGTGCACACATGTGGACACAGAGAAACACACAAACACAGACTTCAGCGCGCTAAGCACATTGGGCTCCAGGAAAGTGGCTGTGATTTCTTAGCTTCTCCTCCAACTTATGAAATTGGAAAGGAAACTAAAAGTCAGGTGGAATAATGAAAGTTTAAGTGGCCACTGATTGGTTCTGTGTATGGCCCCATCCATGACAGATGCCCTAAGGACTTCTGCTGGGAGCAGCACAGCCGCCCCCTAAGGTAAGAGGACAAGCTAGGTACTATGCTGGGTATGTGCCAGCCCTTGGGAAGACCTGTTACTGTGTCCAACTGATCTATTAGGAGCTCAAAGCTTAAAAATTTCAAACCCACTGTTTCTGATCATGAGGCTAGCAGAGCTGAAGTTCAGGTATAGATTCTGCTGGGCTCTAGAGCTCATACCAACCACATAGGCAACCCCAACATCACTGAGGTCAGCAAATGGAAGGCACTTGAAGTAAAGGAGCCTCCAGAGGCTTCTCATCCCAGCAAGGTGGACGTGTACAAGGGAAAGCCCAGACTGGTGAGCTGTCCTGGATGAATCAGAGAGGAGCGAGCCTTCCCTCAAACTCCTGGACAGGACCTTGTCCTTATGCCCTTGGCCTTCACATACATGGTAATTAACAAACCTATTAAGGCAAAAGAACACACAGCTCATATGCTAATACATGGCTTTGGTCCAACACACTTATCTCCGGAACCTAACCTATGCTGATTACAGTACGAGGACCGAATTATGATAGCCCAGCCTGTCCTGGTTCTCTATGGTACTGTGTCCACCTCCCAAGACAGAGAGACTGCAGAGAAGCCAGCCCATCTCAAACAGGCAGGATAACTAGTTAACTTGTTCAAGGGCACGCCTCATGTGACTTCTTCAGATGGAGGCAGACCCAGGCCTGGAGCATGCAGGCCTGTGCCTCATGGGAACACTGGTGGCCCATCCCACCCCACATTCCTGTCACAAACAGGATGTAGAGACAGGATGCATTAGTCTTGGCTTCAGAGGACACGGCTTGACCTGGATTTCCTAGCTATCTCAGGCCCTGATTTGTTCTTTTTAGTGAATACGTTCTACTTCCAAGGATGGAGAACCCCTCCCCCACCCGTGAACTCCCACATCCAGAAGGTAGTGCTGAAGTCTGGTCTTGTTGCAGAGAGGTCTACATGACACCAGCCAACTGACCCTGTTCACAGGCAGGTGAAGCCCCAACGCCCTCCTAGAGCCACGCCCACAACCATGCCTGTAGAGAAATACTGTACTACAAAGGGAACAATTTCTTACAAGTTTCTAAAAGAGTTAGGTGGAAAGTTACCAAGAACCAGACACAAGGGTCTATTATTAATAGATGATCAATATAATAGTTGCACTATCAATATAATAAATTCTCTTTCAAAAGCACATTTTCTTTCTGTTTATATGACACATTTACAAATATATTATATATATACGCACACATACATACACACACACACACACACATATATATATACACATATATACATATATATATATCTTAACCAAGCTGATGAAGACAAGAACACATTTGTGCACACAGAGACCCCCACACAAACGGTGACAGTAGCATTCTTCCCAGAAACCAAAGGTAAAAACCATACAAATGCCTATCAGTCAGTCATGGGTAAAGAGAAGGCCATATGGGCATGCGTACGGGAATGCGTGCGGGCATACAGTACCGCAGAAGCTGTAAAACTGTTGGAAAACAGTAGGGTAAGTGACAGGAACCCAGCTACCGACTACTGTGGTGATGTCTTCGAAACTCTGAACATACTAGAAACAGCTGAACAGCATCCTTATTGCCTGTGTGCAGTGCCAGCTATCAAACCCAAGGCCACACAAGAGTGTTCTACATTCTCTAACTGCATCCTTTTAATGGAAGGACCGCATGGCATACGAATTACAGCTCAATAAAGGAATTACCAAAGATGACATAAAAGCACTTCTTCAACCAAATAGCTTCTTTCAGAAGCTAAAAGAATTGAACAAGTAGGGGGTTTTACATGATGTTATGTGGTGTTTCTGCTTGAAGATGAAGACAATGAGAGGAGGCCTGAAGGGTGCGGGATGGAATCAGGAGGAGACTGTCCTGAGAAACAGATGGGAGGATGGTGAGAGCTGGGAGTCTCTCCACTAAGTTGTTTTTAAGATGACCTTTAGTGTTCGTTATTGCAGGCAGAAAGCATGTCATTAAGCTACTTTCAGTTTGGGGAGACACTGATCCATGCTAGGAAATGCCAACCAAGAGGGGTCTTCTACACAAGTCATGTCATGCCTGGGAACAATCCGTTGTCACATCCTATTTCAAAGAACCCAAGTCATGGAGTGAGCTTGATGCACGTATCAAATGGGCTCTAATTCTGAGCCCCAAGAAGATGCAGAGGAGGAAGCCTTAGCTTCCTGCCAGGCTGAGTCCTGTGAGGTTCGAGAACATAATCACCAGCGCCATGGGCAAGGGCATGAACTTGAGCCATAGTAGACACATAATAGCAAAAGATAAGATTACAGAGTACTTACTGTGTGTTAGATAGCTTACTAAGTGAGGTAATTACTATAATTACATCCCATTTAGTCTAGGAACTGGCCCCAGGATTGCAGAGCTGGTGCCCAAATCCAAACTCCGAGTCTGGAACCAGGCAGGTCATCCCTACCCGATGCCCAAAGGGACACCAAGACTGGACCAGCATGTTTGTGCCCAACTCTGGAACCTTAGGCAAGCAAACCGCTCTCAAAAATGATATCTCCTTCCAAAGAGCTCATGAACCATGGAGTGACAAGACACGATTAAATGACTAGTATAGGAATAACTGGCTGGTATCAAGGATGAATCCAGAAAGACCCCACAGAGCAGGCAAGCTCATAGTTGAATTGCCGAGGACAGATGGGTCTTGCTCAGGTAATGACGAGAGGTTTAAATCATATGTTTCAACATGTCATTCCTGGCTAGTGGGGTTGTGTTTACAGGTTATGAAACCTCTGAGACAGAACTCATGGCGAGGGATAGACTTTTGAGGCTTCGGTCTGACCCCCTATTCCCAGCTGGAGCCCTCTGGTTCCTGTTCAGCTACCAGGATGTGGCTGGCTGCCTCATATTTTTGCTGCCAGGGCTAGAAGCTGGCACTACCACTGTGCTCGCCACACCAGGATGGCCTGAATCCTCTGAATCCTGTGCCAAGATAAATTCCTCCTCAAACTGTTTCTGTCGGCTCTTTGGTCACAGCAACGCAAAAGTATCTCACACAAGGGAACATCCCACGGAGACAGAGAGCAAGTTCAGAGGTTAAGCACATCACACAACAAGCCCAGCCTGAGGAACCTGCCTGGGGAGCGGGTGACACAGGGCATGAGGTTACCTAGTGGGTGGAGAAGAGAATATGACACACTGGGCTCAAAGAGAAGGAAGGAAGCTAAGTCAGAAGTGCAGGGTGGGTCAGGGGGGAGTCAGGCACTGAGCAAGAACTCAACCAGGGGCCATTTCCCTGAAGACAGGAAGATGGAGAAGAAAGGCCAAAGGAGCACACAGCTGCTAAGCACGGGAGAGGGGTGTGAAGGGAAGAGGGGGTTAACTAGGTGGGTGATAGGAAGTTGACACATTAGGAAAAGTCCTCAGCTGCCAGACAAGGCAGGAAAGCAGTGCTGAGCTTCACACATGCGTGGACAGGCCATTCATCCATCACCAAGTATGTCTATCCCATCCACTGCTGGAACACAGAATCTGCTCTACTGCCACCTTTGGCTCCATTTATTTATCTGCCTTTTCTATTGCCCTATATATTTGGACTTTTCCTGGCCATAAAAAGTTCAAGTGTAGTCACTGGAATGGAAAAAGGTGAAACTAAATCAGTGAATGTTCAACTCTGGTGAAAGACTTAGTAAGAAACAAGTTATAAATACTGGCCGACGGCGAAGCTTTGCGATTTATTTTATAGACTTTGCCTCCGTGGATAGATAAAGGACGGAGGTCCAGCTTAGGTCTCAGTGAGAGTCTACCTGGCACCTGTTTCCAAGCAGAATGTAGGTTGTAACTGCTTTTTACCTAATGCAAATGAGCCGCTTGGCTCCACCATCCTTACCTTTCTCATTGAGACCAAATACCTGGCAAGAAAGAAGCAGGGAGGGAAGGAAGGATTTACTTTGGCTCAGGGTTGAAGGGATCCAGGTCATGATGGGAAAGGCAGGAAAGCAGGGACTTGAGCTGGCCAGGCCTCTGCCTGGAGGAGGGAGGGGTGACTGCTGGTACCCAACTGGGTATTCAAATTGGGATCCCAGCCCCTAGGAGATGCCACCCACAATTTAAAGTATGTCTTCACTCCTGTTAAACCTTCCCAAAACACTCTTATAGAAGCTCCACCCCCAGGTGTTTCCATGGTGATCTACATCCAATCAAGTTGACAACTACACTGATGATTTACCATCACAGCCCTAGCCCCTAGCCTCTGGATTGGCAGAAGTAAAATAATTGTAAACAGTTTGGCACCAGAGTGCTTTGGGCACACGCTCAGCCACTTCAAATGGGATCAAATCTGGGTTCTTATACTGAGAGGCTCTGTGGCTTTGAGAAACGTAATGGCCTCCCAGTGCTTCACTTTCTGTGTCTGTAGAAGTAAGGGACAGTCATGGGCACAGCATCACAGGCAGGGGACTGGACGTACTGGGTGTGAATGAAATGCCCAGAGCCATCCTCGGAGATAACAAACCCTAAAGCACGCATTCTTACTGTTCTCTTTTCCGATTTGCAGTCCGTATGAAGCAACTCTATGATACCATCTCTGCACAGATAAAAGAAACAGGCCGATGACCGCAGAGACTGCTGGCTTCCTGGTTCCTTGGTCACTCGCAACAGAGAATCCTGGCATTACCTGAAACTGAGGCACCTGGCTCATTTTCAGGTCAGTCTTGTGCGCGTGTATAGAACAATGAAGTATTAGCTCTTGTGGAAGGAAGCTACTAATCTCCCACCACAGGCAACTCTCTCGCTCTTAAGAATAATACTTTGTTCAGGGCAAAACTGTGCTCGGCTCTCAAAACTTTCTTGCGATCCAGCAATGGAATAACCCAATTCTTTTTTATTTATTTATTTATTTATTTATTTGGGGGGTGGGTGGGTGGGGTGGAGATGTTTGTTTGGGCTCCTGGTTTCGGAGGAACCCCAGCGGAGTGGTAGAATTTGGGGACTCATGTCAGCTGAAGCACATCGTGAGGGTCCTCACAGGGGGTCCTCATGTCACTGTACATCAGTCTACCGGCTACCAACGCCAGTGCCTCAAATCCCCCAAGTCTCTGCTTTAAGCTATGAAACGTATGATTTTTTTCCCCTGTAATTCTCTCTCCCTTCCGACGTGAGCTTCCTAATTCAGGCATCACCACACCCCAACACCCAGAAGACCGCCTGCCCATCCATGCCAAACCCGGTGCTCAGTAAAGAGCTGCTGAATGAAAAAACAAAGAGTAGAGACAGGGATGGTGTGGGAAGAGGCTTCTGGGTAATCTTGTGGAAAGGCAGGCCTTTGCAATCCCCTCCCCTCCCCTTAGTCCTTGCTGTTGTGGCCGCTCTGTGGTCACGATGACACATTCCCTCCACTCCCATTAAAAAAGAAGAAAGAAACAGAACAAAACAAAACAAGAAGCACAGCTTGGGTTTCTGAAAGACTTAAGTCACAGGGCCAGTCCTAAGTATATGATTAGGAACAACAACATGGCAAAAAAAACTGGATCTATTGAAATTGGCATTATGTCAGTATGTATCAGGCTTCCTGACAGTCATAGTCTAATTCCTCATAGATAGGAAGATGGATCCTAGCCAAGAAAAATAAAAGGAAAGGAAGAAAGGCTTTGCTTTTCAACAATCTTTGAGAATAACTGTTAACAAGAAATTTAGCTCCGATTCACTCAACAAGGTAGCAGACACCGATCCAGGATCGGGGCCATGATGTGCATACTCTAGCTCATCAATAGGTAATGTGGACAGGCGTAAAAATTCAGGGCTCAAAGGGAAGTTTCCTTGTCCCCTCAATCTCCTCAGTGAAAGCACATGGCAGGAGAGAAGGGGGAGGTGGCTGGCCACGCAGCTCAGTCACAGATCGGCTGTAGCACATGTCACACAAAGTCTCCTGTCTAATGCCCAGTGGCACAAGCAAAACAGAAACCATCCTGTTGAAAACCAGGGTGAATGAAGGTGTTTGTCACGGAGGTGATGGGGTGGGAGAATCCCAGTTTCTCTTCCCATCAACCTACCTCCCTGTCTGTCTTTCTCTTTGACTCTTTCTTGGGCGGGCCAAGCAGCCTAGAGCCCAGAAGCTGACAGCCAAAGCAGGCAGGACCATCAAGGCAGGCAATGGCTGCTGTGTCCGCCCTCCTCTTTCCATTCCTCTCCATGACAGACTTACCATGCCTACCTCCCTTGATCCAAGTTCACTTCCTGGAACTCAAGATTTCAAGACCTGTGAAGTGAAAAGCAACCTGGAAAAGGTAACTGTTTTGTTTGTTTGTTTGTGTTTGTTTTCTTTGTTTAAGAAACAGACCTTACATCATAAGCCAGGACAGACAGATCCCTGTCTTAGCATAGCTTTTACCTGGGGCAGCAGAGTGGGTGCTCTGGTCCTCAAGACACTGGGGGACACTGGGTGCAGACAGCAGAAAGCTGCTCTAGGCTTGAAGTTGCCTGTAGCCCCTGAGCCCATCCTTTTGTTTACTAAGGTCTCTTACTTTTGGAATAAAACGCAGAAGAACATTTCTATCCATAAAGCAACACTCTGAGTCAGAGAAGTGTTTTAGTTGGCAGACACTCAAAGGACACTAAGCAGACACAACCAACTGGTTCACCAGGCCATCTTCCACAGTCTCAATGAGCAACTCACTGCCAGGGTGCCAGCCAGTATCCGGGTGGGAGGAATCGGGGAATTTTCGAGTTGAACATACCTGCACTTTGAAGCCCAGTGAGTAACTTTTTGAAGTAAATCGTGCATTAAATCTGTCCTAACTATATCTGACTGAGACATTTCAGAGTGATAGCTCATCTTTCAAGACAAGACAAAACCTAGAACCTCTTAAAAGTATTTTAATCTCAAAATAATTATCAACTATTAAGTGTCTTCTACTTTACAGCCATTGTGTAAAAATTGACTCAGGAGGAATTGCTGAATCTAAGAACCTGGTAAAAGTTTGATGAGGGGTGAGCAGGGCTGGAGTCTCAGATATTTTCCTCCTAGAGTGTTTCAAAGAGGAAGAAAGAAAAAGGGCATCATTTCCCAGAAGATAGCTGACAGCTACCATGGTAAGCAAATGATCAAAATTCAGCATCACCAATCATGGGATTCGTGGGTGTCATGAGCCTCCTGATGTAACATACTGTGTAGAAGAGAAACAAGAAAGACCTAACATAAGACAACTACCCACTCTGTAAGAAACAGCAAGAGAGGGGCTGGAGAGATGGCTCAGCGGTTAAGAGCACTGACTGCTCTTCCAGAGGTCCTGAGTTCAATTCCCAGCAACCACATGGTGGCTCACAACCATCTGTAAAGGGATCTGGTGTTTCTGAAGACAGCTACAGTGTACTCATATAAATAAAATAAATTAATTAAAAAAAAAAAAAGAAACGGCAAGAGACTAAGAAAGCCTTTCACACAATGTCATGAGTAATTTTTTAAAAATTAAAATTAAAAACAAAACAAAAAAAAAAAACAAAAACCGCTATACAAGACAGCACTGGGACAATGAGAGAAAGCTGCAAGTCAGAACTCACTGTAAGTGTTTGTCTTGGCAAATCCCATTTGTTTCTGTCACAAGAATGTCTTTCTTTGTCCTTAAGAAATGCCAAAGGACTTAAAGATTTCAGGTTGTGATGTGTGTCACTTATTCTCCAATAGCTCAGCAAGTGTGTGTGTGTGTGTGTGTGTGTGTGTGTGAGTGAGAGAGAGAGAGAGAGACAGACAGACAGACAGACAGACAGACAGAGACAGAGAACCAAGAACACACATGTCAGTAAATGCTGGTTCTGAAGCTGAGCTTTGTTTTGAAGGTAAAAAGGAATGCTATAATTTTCAAGAAACATTACTAGAGAAATGAATCAGATACTTTTTTTAAAAGTTCAAAATGTTTAGAAATACTTAAACATGAATCAATTAAAGACCAGAAGCAAAATGGCTGCACCATACGGACAGGGAGAAGGGGTCGGCGGTGATGTTGTAAACAGTGTGTGCGGTGCAGATTTTTTGTTGTTGTTAACCTCAGGAGTCCATCTGTCTCTCCCTTGGCCACAGGAGACACACCATATTTTGAAGGAAAGAATACTAACAGGGAAAACATGACTCCTCCCCACCGAGGGAAAGGAACACCCAACTTAACCAAGGCTAATCCTTGCTGGATGAGTCACCTCCCCCTAGGAAGGAAAAGCACTTCTTCTTCTTTCCTGAAGGACGGCCCCTGCTCCCAGTGCTTCCCCAGCATCTCAGTACCTCCAAGTTCAAAGCCAATGTGCACGGACACCCCGGGCCTGCTTCAGCCTGGGCGTGACTAGGATCCTGGCAAGATACAAGTCAGCTAGAACAGGAGATGCTTACAAAGTGTGTGCTAACGTCCTCTGCCTCTGCTTTTTGTTAGCTCTTTGGTTTCATGGTATCACTCTTTAGTCTTGCCCCCCAAGCCCACTGGGCCCCTTAGGTTCAGAACTGCAGCTTTCTGGTAAAGCGGCATTCACTCCTGGACGCTGCCAGCAGCACACACGTGGCCGGATTAGGCAGAGGGGGCTGTAAAGCATGCACGCGAGAGCACACACACACACACACACACACACATGCGCACTCGCCCAGCATGTGCCTCTCATTCCTAAAATACTTCATC
This sequence comes from Mus caroli, assembly GCF_978045245.1. Lineage (NCBI taxonomy): Eukaryota > Metazoa > Chordata > Mammalia > Rodentia > Muridae > Mus > Mus caroli. Next base: position 5,900,609 of record NW_028227264.1, read on the forward strand.
CCTAAACCACCACTGCTCTGTCTCCTTTGGCACAAACCAGGACAAGTGGCTCTGGGCCAGAGGAAGTGTCTGTTTAGAGATGTGGACTTTCTTTAAATTTCTTTACTTCGGTACAGTCACAGGTAGAACATTCTAGCATGATGATACCAGAATAAAAGAGAAAAGGGAAAGCCTATATATAAAGAAGTTTGGTGGGTTTTGTTTTGTTTTTTTAAATTGTCCAAAAGAAATGCAGAACATATAAGACACACCATTATCTTGGATGGGAGTAGAACTTATAGAGTCTAAGTTAGGACAAGACAACAAAAATATTCCTTTAACAGAACAGGTTCATGAGCCTGCGCCAGCTTCTTGCACATACATCACACATTTTGGGACGGCGTACCTAAACAGGGAAGCCTTTCAAAATCTATGGCTTTACTTAGAATTTATTTATTTTTTTTTAACTTGGTTCCTTTCTGCATTTCATCCTCTATTAAAAGCTAACATCAAAGATGCAACTCTACCCCCATTGACTTACCTGACCTTTCCCTTAGCTCCAGACATTTATTTGGGACTCCCCTGCAACTAGTTATGCAAAATTAATAACCCTCCTAAAAAGCCTCAGGCATCCCCAGCTGGACTGCAAAGGCCACCTTGGTAGATGTGCCACACAGAACATGTTAAAAAATATCACGTCCAGCTCCAGGCCTGAGCCGTCCTGGAAGCGCAGGCTGGGGCAGGACGAGAGTGACTTACTTTCTTTCCACTTCTGGTGTTGACACGGCGCTGCAGAAGCCTAGAGACTCCTAGAAGAGAGAGAAGGTTCTCATGTCAGCATGGGAGAGCCGAGTCTGATTTCTACAGAATGTCACTTAAGGGAAAAGGCAGAAGCAAAACTAGATGATGAACGTGGCTGTGCTTACTTCGATCTGGGACCGCAGCTGAAGTGACGTGGGGCTGGCGTCGGGTTTCTCCTAAAACAGAACAGATGCAACTTTAATGAGACTCCCAAACGTGGCACACACAGAAAGATAAATAGTTGTGTAAGAAGAGATGGGAGGATTTAGAAAACACTCCGCCGTATAGAGGGAGGACATGGCTGAGCTAAATGGATATTTCTGGAAAACCTGAAATGCTTTTCAAATGGAAGTTCAGGACTTTACAACTGAACTGTTGACCAAATTCCACTGCTATCATCTGCTCGAAATTGTATTACACACAAACACCATCGACTGAAAGGCACCGACAGTTACTGGTGAAAGGAGAATTGGACACACTGGACCACCATTGGGCATTGAATTTACTACAGCTGTTGAATTGAACTCTCTAACAGCAGAGTTCGGGCCTAATTATTTTATGTTTGTCTATATTTCTGGGGGGTGATGGAGCAGGACCGGACAACACACTGGTGTCCTGGCATGCATGTGAAGGTCAGGGATCATCTTGAAAGAGTCAATTCATGCCTTCCACCAAGTTGGCTCCAGAGATCAAACTCAGGTTGCCAGGTCTGGTAGCCAGTGCCTTCACCTGCTGGGACAGCTATCTTGGCAACCAAGGTGATTTTTGAAATTCTAAATCTATTCAAAGGATTCAAGTAACATAAGGCTTGTTGTAAATGTGTGTTAGAAAGCTGGAACACTAACTGGATATTGCTTTAGCCTTTTAAAAAGAAATCATCGTATAATGTAATACAAATGAACTGGCCTGCTTGAAAACTTATAAAAGCTCTCAGTTTACAGGTTATGAATGATATAAAAGTGCATGATGCTGTGAGTTTATTGAGAACCATTAAATCACAAGGACAGAGAAATCAATTCTAGAGATAAAAACCAGGTCCTGTGACACCTTGGTCTTATAGGAAAGGATGTGTTTCCCTTGAAAATGTAAAGCAAACGGGAGCCGGAGACAGCATAGCACGTGATGCGAACAGTGGGCTGGGAGGAGCTCTGATGGTTTACATGTGAAAGACAGTACTAAGGAAACACATGGATGTAACTCTAGGGAAGGGAGAGCCATCCGCACAGAACAGAGCCTCACACGGTTGATTTTGTTTTGTTTTTAAGAGACTAATTCTAAATCAACACCAGTGTAGTAAACAAAGGTTCGTATCCTGGGCAGGTCTCCAAAGGCGTGGCTCAAGAGCACACACTTAGAAGCAGTTTCTGGCAAAACAACACAAACAAAACACATTGACTCTTCACCAGGGCCATACCTAGGCCACTGCTAACTGAAAGTCTGACACCTCTGCCTTCACTGTGCACCTGTCTGTCATCTTTACTTCAGCAGAAGGCATAAAGCTAAATCCTGATCCTGATCCTGTAGTCACCTTGGATTCCTAGAATAGGATAATTATCCATAGGGCAGTGGGATACTACGCTATCACTCCACACCCCAGAGTAGCACTGTTCATCTTACAGAGACCAGAGCTGTCCTCTTGCATGCATGAGACTAAGACATCTTCAGACCACCCTCACAGAGCCAAAACAATGGCCAAGCAGACCACATTTTGACAGAGACTGCCTACCTATGCAGACCTCTGATCTTCCAAAAGCACCTGTCAGTACCCTGAAGACAGGCTTGGCGTCACTGGACCTTTCATCTGCTCTACCAAGAGTGGTGACACTGATTAAAATTTTCTCTCTCTGCTTTTAAAGATTACTCTTTGATTGACATATTGAGATGAGCAGCTGAGCCTATTGAGAACTGCTGGGGTCAGGTTTCTGCCCTGTAAAACTCCAGCTACTATAAGAAGGTGTGTGTGTGTGTATGTGTGCGCGTGCGTGCGTGCGTGCGTGCGTGCGTGTGTGTGTGTGTGTGTGTGTGTGTGTGTGTGTGGTGTGTGTATGTGCGTGTGTGCATGTGTATGTGTGTGTGCTGTTAGAAATCATATTTGAACCTTTGATTTGTAAGAAACCCAAGTTCTTAGCAAGCCTCAGGCCTTACCCTCTGTAGCTTCAGAGAGACCAGTTAGGCAGACCTGGCATTTTGAAGCTATCTCTTTGAGGTCACTTAGAAGATGGGATAGGCCAGTAGACAGCCCTCCCTTCTCCCACCTTTATCTGTCCCTCCTTCTAACATGGCCGCTTTGAATAAATCTCCCGTGTGCTCATTACCATTCCCCATCTCTGAAATTAGCATACTGGGGCTAAAAGCCTCAGCCTAGAATGTCAGAATTGGCAGAACTCAAGTTATCAGGTTATGGTTACCCAAGGCTCTGGCTATAATTCCCCTATCAGTCAGTTGTAATTTGGTGGGCACACGAGGCAAAAGTCGTCTATAGTCTATATTGAATGATTCCAATTTCTTCAATAATCTGATTGTGGCAGCTTTAACCACTGTTCTATTCTACAGGACTATGGGTTGACTTTAGGAGCTGTTTGGTTCGCCTCAACTGACATCCAGGAAGCAGACAGGTCATGGTCATGGTCATGGTCATGGGCAGTGATGGGTTCTCATGGGCCTCCGTACTAAGTTCACTAGGAGTCACGATTAGCAGGATCATAAGAGAGCAGCAGAGGAACTTTGCTGAAGGAGGGAAGCAGCAGAGGACGGGGACAATTCAGAGTAAAGCCACAGATGTGAGCATGCGGTGGGAATCACGCCCAGACACAGGCCATGCCCATCAGTGCGATTTCTCCCGGGGTGAAGGGGTGGGTTCTGGGAAGGCGCAGCTCAATGCTGCATGTGGTGGGTGACCCTGTACAGTATACACTGAAAGCAGAAGGAGGGTGGGTTGCACGCTATGTAGGCTGGTTTTTGTTTTTGCCACAAGAAAAACAATGAACGTGCCAGAATGGGTAGATCTGAGAAGACGACTGTGCACAAACAACCCGAGTGAGGAAAACACATTTTATGGGACTGGCTGCTTGCTCAGCCTCTCAGCCCACACCCCTGCATATGAAGCACCATAGAACTTCACTGCCCTAAGGCCCTGCGGGGATTGTGTGTGTGTGTGTGTGTTTTATTGTGACGGGACAGGAAGACTATGGTGTGCCACAGATTGTTTATGGAGGTCACAGAATAGCTTTTAGGGGACCAGTTCTCTCCTTGTACTGTAGGCTCCAGTGATTTTACTCAGAGTGTCACTTTACCCTCTGAGCCATCCTGCCAGCCCATCCCCCTGGTTTTCCTACTTGCCATTTGTCTAGAGTATCTCCATTTCTGTAGCAAACTTGACACATATTTTTTTCTTAACGAGGCAGTGTTTCTAACATGTCAGAGCTATGTTCAATTCAAAGTCCAACTGGTTGGCCCTCTGTGGTCATCATGACTGCTGCTTACAGCTCAATCTAAAATGCAGAGACTTAGGCATTGGAAACAATACATAGAGAACTGTCGAGCTTAGAATGCATTTCTGTAAGAAAAAAAAAAAAGTACTATTTTCAAATATACCCAGCTCAAGGCAAAACCAGTTGCTTGACAAGGTTCAACAGATATACACATGTGTGCCCTGCCCTGCTTGTCCAGGTGTACACATGTGGTGTCCAGTTACATTACCAGCACGCAGGTCCAATGCAACACTAAGGCTTAAATGAATATTGTTTTTCTAATGTGTTCTAACCTGCTATGCTGTAACACCAGACTCCAAACCCACCTGAGGGCAGAATAAGGTCCTGGCAAACAGCTTTCATGAGCCATCCCTCTCTCCAGCTGTTTCCAAGTAATTGTGGAAATTCACATTTCTCTGTCCCTGTGGCTGCCAGAATCCCATGCCAAATGAACTTTACAGCTGGAAAGGAAGGAGGGACAAACCACTGTGCTGTTCCAGAGACAGAAAGGAAGAACACCAGGCACCCACCAGCTCAGCTCAGGGCCAACTCCTCCTCCACAAGGACCGCAAAGGAGGTGGACAAAGCCAGGCTCCATGGCTCACGTAGTGGAACATGAGGAAAAAGCAAATTGGCTCAGGCTCTCACTGGTAAGCTGGTTAACCAGGGAGCCCGTAGTCCATATCGGTACAGCTGAAAGGTCCTTTAGGGCCAGGGAGATGGCTCAGTAGGTAAGCGCACTCATTGTCAAACCTGATAAGCTAAGTTCCATCCCTGGAACCACACCGTAAGTGGAGAGAACCAACTCCCTGAATCCTTCTGATCCTTCCCTGAGCTCTGTATGTGCATGCACACATGTACAGAAACAGAAACATGGAACAGAGCACTTCACATAAAGAAGCTTTGCCTGAGAAGATTTAAACACAACCACCTCTGACTTTCAAGGCTTAGGAGGTCTAGAAGATGACACCCAGTAAGCAACATCTGGCCTTCACACCTATACACGTGGGCAACACATACACTTACACTCTCACACATACACACCACTCACATACTCATAACACACACACACTTACACACTTACACACATTCTCACATACTCACACACTTATATACTTACACACTTATACTCTTACACACTCACACATGCTCACACACTCTCTCACACTCACTCACACTCACATACTCTCTCTCTCTCTCTCTCTCTCTCTCTCTCTCTCTCAAACACACACACACACACTAAGGTGAAAGAGAATAGCTTAGGAAAACACCCAACATTGACTGGTAGCCTCCACATGCACACACATGCAAGGAACACCTGCATGCACATGTGCACACACACACACACACCTCTGGAAAACAACAACAACAACAACCTATAACTAGTTGTTATACTAGTTGAGAAAGAAAATCAAATTTTAAAAAAGTCTCAGGAGGTTGAGACAAATGTCAAAGTTTAGCCCATGGCAAACTTTTTATAACACATGCTTGCAAAATCGGATTTATAATGGAAACACAGGCAGGGAAGGCTCCAATGTAATATACATAAATGATATGTTTCTGTTCTTGTATTTTCTTCCCTCCTGAGCATTAATCTTTGAATGACTTACTCTATAAATTATTGAACTTAGTTCAAAAGCAAATGAAATTTAAAATACCCATTTATTGAATGGCAAAAGTGCCATGTTGAAATTATTGTGATTTATCTGTTTCTTTAAGATTCCTGTAGCAAACTTACTTCATTGCTCAAAATTATTACCTGGATGCATAGCTTACTCCGGTGTAAACATAAATTCACTCTCACTTCGCAGCAGCAGCCATTTGTCAAGATCTTGTTAGTGCCTTCACAGCCAGGAGGCCAACTTTTGCTCTCTGCAACTCTAAACTGCTCCGCTCTTCGCTCTTCGCTGTACTAACCATTACAGTGGGGAAGGGAGGAAGCACTGTGTAACTGGGATAGAGTCCACTCACCAGGCCCAAAAGCCCGCTTAGATTATTCATGGTTGCAGCAGCTCAGACAGGAAGCAGAGATTGGCCCTGTTGAAGACAATCCACAATCCAGTGGATTGTTAGTGGATGGTCAATCCTCCTCTATGTGGCTGGGTTTGGAATGACTTGGAAGATACAAGCCTAGGTATGACTTTAAGGATACTTGCAGAGAGGTTTAACTGAGTGTGCTGAATGGGCTGGGGTATCCTGATCCATAAAGTGGCTAGGAGAGGAGCCATCTGGGCACCTCACTCGACCATTAGTAACCCAGTATAACCAAATGTCCCCGGCCATGCCTCTGGCCACAGCAGACTGCATCACCTCTTAATGGGATGCAAATACGCTCCCCCTTCACCCCCCAACTTGCTTTTTGTTGGTGTTGTAGCTTGAGTTTGAACACTTGTGCTGCAATTTGGGAGGTTCTTGGAACATTATGGAGACGGAGGCTCACTAGAGGAAGTACGTCACTGGGACCAGGCTTCGAGGTTTTACAGCCTGGCCCCACCTCCTGTTTGCTCTCTGCTTCCAGACCGCTGATGTATGATAGGATGGCCTTGTGGCCCTGCTTTCAGGCCTCACTGTCTTGAGGCACTCTTATCTTTGCTGTGCATGTCAACCAAAGTAATCCTTTCTCCCTTAAGTTGCTTTGGTTGAGGTATTTGTGTGTGTGTGTGTGTGTGTGAGAGAGAGAGAGAAAGAGAGAGAGAGAGAATAACTAAGACAGTCAAGTAGTTAGTTGATCATAGTAATGGGAAAAGCAGCTATTGTAACAAATGTTTGTTTACTGAGCATTAATGACTGTGGGTACTGTACCAATACTGAAACCACGGAAGCCAGGACATTGCTGCCTGCCAGTGAGAGAAATTCTAGTCTAAAAAGACTACTTCTCTCCATTACCTAGAGGAACTCTTTCTCTGACTTTCTCTGTGTCTCTATCCCCCACCCCACCCACCGCCTCTCTCTGGGCCTGGTGGTGTAGCTCAGTGCAAGAATGAATGTTTGGTACATGTGAGGCCTGGGGTTCTAGTCCCAGGACTGTGGAAACAGAACAAAAAGGACACATTTTCCACCTAAGGGTATGCCACATCGGCTAACGGATGAAACGGTCAGCATATAGACTACGCGTGCTAAGGAGACGGCTGCCCTGCAGACAGATGCACTCTGTGAATCTGTAAATCCATCCCTGGGGAGGGGCTCGATGGTCAGCTAGTCTAGAGCAGACGCTGTCTCAAAATCTGTAAAAGCCATGGAAAAAGAATCCAGACATTGACCTCTGCCCATACACACGCACAGGCATACAAGTCAACAAATATGAGTGCCCCTACACACACACACACACACACACACACACACACACACACATGGGGGGGGAGGGGGCAGAAGGGGGAGGAGGAGAGAAAGGTGGGAGGGAGAGAGGGAGGGAGAGGAATGCTTATAAATTAATAAGAAACATTATTTCAGATAGGAAATAGGCAATAAATCACAGGAATAAAGACATGAAAGCATGCACGTACAAAGACTTATTCAGTATTGGCTGATGAAATATCTGTGCCAACCAGAAGCCCACATCTGAGTTAGAAAGGCACATGGGAACCTTCCGTGTCACTTGCATTCCCTTTTAAGTGCTTCCGACTTTCCCCTACAGTATGTATATTCTACTTTTATAACCATAAAGCAAAGGTAAATCTTTTCTATTTAAATTACTTGCTATTCTTCTCAGAATTTATGTCACCTCTGGTTCAAGATTACACGCACTCAAGCACACACTATTAAAATCTCATGTTGTTAACCAGGACCTAACAGATTCGGGACCCAGAACTGTGGTAAGGGGTTTGTTTTGGTTTTGTTGTTTGTAATGCATTGGTTGTACAATCACTAATTTCTTCTCTGTAGTTCTTTGTGAAACATTTGTCATTTAAAGATGCAAGCTGGGTGGCAATCTCAGCCTTGGGGAGATAGAAACAGGAGGGTCACAAGTTCAGGGCCATCCTCAGCTTCATGGTTAATTAGAGGCTAGCCTGGGCTACATTAACCCTGTCTTAAACCCACCCCTCAAAACAGAACAGACATCTCATACCATATTATTTATATTACATTATATAATTTAAAATTCTGAAACAGAGCAAGATCCCCTCCCCCAGCCCCCACCCCTTCTGTGGTGCATGGTAAGGAGGGACAAAGGCATTTTCTCATCTCTCCTCAGTTCTACTTCAGTCACCTACATAGCATAAAGTCTGTAATCAGAAAACTGTTAGACATAGGACATACTCAGATAATTTGCATGTAAGCAGTCCATTGTGCCTGTATTTACCACCCAGACAAAGATTTTTTTTTACTCTCAGGCAAAGCAAACAAATAAACCCCTCCCAGAAGAATACAAACAGGAAACATATTCAGACATGGTGGTCAAGGGCAGAACACACATGGTCACAGCAGATAAAAGCAGAGAGCCTGGACACACTGAGTGATATACCTGGGAAAACAGGATGAGGAGCCTGGCAGTGTCCCTAACCACCACAAGTCTATTTAAAAGGGAAGTCAACACAGGCGAGGTTATAGCTGAAAACCGAGATGAGAAAGGGTTTGCCCACAATATGAACAGATCTGGTGTTTTGGTTTTATTGTTAAGGTTTCGTTTTCTAATTGTGTGTGTATGTACGTGCACACATGTGTATGCACGTGTGAGTGTCCACACGGGCCAGCAGAGGACATTAGATCCTCTGGAACAGGAGACACAGACAGTTATGAGCCAGCTGACATGGACGCTGGTCACCAAGCTCTGGGCTTCTACAACAGTAGAAAGTACTCTTAACAGCTGCCCCACCTCTCCAGCCCCTTGGATTTTTTGTTTTTTAAAGACCTTAACTTCTAAAGTAGTAGGAAACTACTTCCAAGCCCGACATAGTTTTCCCTATGAAGCCTTAAAACAGTGTATGCAAATCAAAGCATTCACACCTGACCCTTTTCATTCATACTTATTTACAATCTGACAAGGAGAGTCCTGGAGAGCACTAAGCCTTTGCCGCAAGAACAAAGCTAGGCTGCGAAAATATAAACTTTAGATGTCAAAGGTCACACAGAGTCAATCTGAAGGCTCTTCTTTTGATTATGCTAATTTTTCCTCACCACACAGGTGCCCTGAACCCCTCATGAAGACGCCCATTGTACAAAAGAGAGAACCTAACCTCGGGAAATGTAGCGGATTCTTGAGGTCCTTGTCACCTTAAAATCTCACCAAGTGTTCTAGAGCTGCTTGCTCCCTCTGAAAAGTGGGAACGGGGACGAAGGAACCAGCAGGCGACTTCAGTGCTGAGCAAAGACTGGAGACTAAAGTGTGTTTTTTGACAGGACCTTAAGAAAACTAAAAGCTTTACCTTCTCCATCAGCCTCCCTGGCCCTCTGGAACGGGGTCAGGTCTCCCATGTTAGGGATAATCATATTCTCCTGCCGACAAGGCTTCTAGAGTTATGTTTAGTTAGGCACTGTTGTCTCAAGAGCTAACAAATATCTGTGTGAATTAAGGATCTAAAAACACTTAGTTGAATGAATAAGTGAGTAAAAAGTTTTAAAGATATAAGGGGGTGGGAGACATTGTGGTACAAACAACCAGTGTGCTACATGTAGTGGTTATTAATAAAAATGTATACATCAATTCAGATTTTATTAATGAGGTGTTCACACTGTAGATTTGACTCATAAAGCATGAAGAAAAAAAAAAAGGCAGAATACCAAAACTGTAAAGCAAAACACAGCAGAAACACGAAAGCTCGAGGAAGGGCAGGAGCCGCATGAGGCTCTATAAATATCTTCCACCACAGGTGCGTGCCAGGGCTCTGATAGGGATCACAGCCATTTGTCCTAACTTACTCTGAGATTGTCATAAAACACCAGACAGGAGGGCAAGGCCAATAAACACAGAGAGCTGATTTCTTGAAGAGCAACTCTTAAATAATTTCAATCAAAATAATATATGTAAAGAAGAAATCCGCACTGAGGTAGTCATCTAACTCCAAATTGACTTGGCGGCTAATCGCTGTGTGTTATCTGCTCCGTTTACCTCATGAGCCCCACACACTACCTAAGTACCCACCAAGGATGGCCCACCAATTCTCATCTTGCGTCTGCCTCCCCTAAGAGCACCCACTGGATCTCCACCCAGAAATCAAGCTTGTCTCAGGTCAGATGGGCAACCCCACCCAAGTCTTTATTTTAAAAACTTCATCCCCAGGCTAGGGCTACCGGGAGGTGGTGAATATTTTTATTTAATTGGTGTAGGCTAGGAAGTATATGAATAGAATAATACTCTCTATTCAATTATTTTTTCTTCAACAACTTTCAATGTCCCAAAGTTTAATTAACAGAACAGGGAAGCTGCCCTGAACTGAACTCACACACACATACACACACTCGCGCAACCTTTAGGGAGTGGAACATAAGGAGACAACATGTAGTGTGAATGAAAGATGGAAAAAGTTCCCCATAGTCTTGGCCATTTGAATCCTTGGTGCCTGGTTGGTGGCACTGTTTGGGGAGATCTAAAAATCATGGCCTTGCTGGAGGAAGTATGTCACACTTTGAGGATTCAAAGCTTGCTATCATTCCCAGTGAGGGTGCTTCTCTCGCTCGCTCGCTCTCTCTCTCTCTCTCTCTCTCTCTCTCTCTCTCTCTCTCTCTCTCTCTCTCTCTCTCATCATGATCTCCTTCATGTTCCTGCTTCCATGCCTGCCCCTGACCAACTCTTACTCCTCTAGAACCAGAAGCCAAAATAAACTCACTCTATACATTGTCCCAATCCTAAGTGTTTATCACAGTAAGAGAGAAGCAATGCATACCGACATCATGAACTCACCTCAGAAATGCTCAAAGGGGCTAGCAGGACCCTATCTCTTTCTGTTTGCCTTTGCCTCCTGGCTCACAAGATGGGTAGATTACTCTGCGAGAGGCCCTGGCCAAGCATGTTGCCAGAGGCCCAAAGCGATGTATCATTGCATTCTACATCAGACCCTCCAAAATGATGAGCCTAATTTAGTTAACCTTTTATCTTTATAAATTGGTTATCTCGAGTGTTTCATTATAGTAATGGGAATTAAGCTAACAGAATCTCAGTCTTCCTTATTCCGTGCCTATCGCTCACAGTACTTACCCAATACTTGTCTGACACCACCCACTCACTGCTTCAGGCACTTCATGCTTCTACTCTCACCCAAGAAAAGGCCGAGGCACAGAGAGGTCTTCTCCAAGGCGTGTTAGGAGTGGCCGAGTCTATGGAGGGTCCCTGACTCACAGTGGGTCCACAGTCACATCTGCTGAGCCCTGTGGTTGGTGCTCATGCAAAACGGCTTCCTTCAGCTTCCAGGGCTTCCTGTCCTCCTCCACTGCCTCGCCTGTGCCCACCCTTCCATTCCATTCCTTACCTAAGGCCTGGCTCTCATAATGTGCAATAGCCATCCTCTTCTCTCAGGACAGGGATTCTGTTCCCTCCTTGCTTGGCTTAGTACCTGAGTGTCTTCTATTTGCTACCAGTCCTATCATAAAAGCAGCCAGGTAAGTACAGGACAGACTCAACTTCCCGCCACTCTGCCAATCCATTAACCTGCCTGGAAGAGCCCAGCTACCGGTACTGCATGCAGATCTCTCCAACAGGGTGGGTCAATCTCCAAGTGGTTCTCTCCTTTGTGGTCTATTCCTGTTTGCAATGACTGACTTTGGGATGTTGGTCAGAAGTCATTCAGAGGCAAAGCAGTTGCCTGGCCAGAGTAAAGCCCTGGGTCCTACCACCACCACCACCACCACCACCACCACCACTATCACTACCACCACCACCACAAAATGAACAAAGAACTGGTTTTGTCTGGCAAAAGCTAGAAGTGCAAAGCGTGGGTTTGAAACTCACTTTGGAATTACTTAACACCCATAAGAACTTTTGGTAAAGGTGCCTTCTCTCTTCAGACACCTCCCTCCCCAACAGAGACACTCTCCTGAGCCAATGAAAGGCAAGCAGGAGCCAGGCAGTGGTGGCACACACACCTTTAATCCCAACACTCGGGAAGCAGAGACAACGTATCTCTGAGTTTGAGGTCAACCTGGTCTACAGAGTGAGTTCCAAGACAGTCAGGACTACACAGAGAAACCCTGTCTTGAAGAACCAAAAAAAAAAAGAAGAAGAAGAAAAGAAAAGAAAGGCAAGCAAGCAGGAGCTGCCTTTCTGCAAGCCACAGAGAGGCCCACCACCTGTCAGAGGGCATGCAGTTAATTGGGTGACACTTGTGAAGGGGATTTGCGACACGTAGCACATATGTCATCCCGGATCTCACACATGGCGCCCCACACTACAAAATCCAAGAGCTATTTTTAAAATCTTCCAGTTGAGCAGAACTTACACATGTCTCCTGCCGTGCGCTGTGAATTCATTACTTGTCCACTGAGAGAGAGTACCTCAGAAAGTGTCACGAGTGTGGAGCGGTGCTGGATACTTACCTCCCACCCCACCTCCCCACAACCCCCCCCCCCAAAAAAAAAACAATTCCTGAATTTGCATTCCATGCCAAGTTTGGAGGGAACCCATGAAGTGCTTGCTGTGTGTCATATATTCTTTTGAAAACAACAATCCCAGGGGAAATGAGGGAAGATGCTATGGATGTCACTTACACACAAGTCCATGACTCCCAACACTTGCGGCAATCCCAGGACGTGCTCAAGCGTCTTCAGGGATGGCTCACACAAGAACAAAAGCAGCTTCCCGACAGCCTGGCTGTACTCGCTGGGGCGGTTAGGCCAAGTGGCTCTGTGGGTGTGGGTTTAGATGTGGTATCACGTTTTTTCCTAAATTAACCATAATTACGCAAAAGCTCTTCTGGCTTCGGGAAAAATCAAGGGTTTATTTTTAATTAACGAGGGTAGGTCCCTAATTCCCTCTTTCAAAGTGCTTCCTTTTGCTAAAGGGGATCCTGTGAATTAGCGGGGAGGTTTGAGGAATTGCCTCTGGCTAAGAGCCTTGAGAGTAGTCCCCCTCAGAGTGACATTTGCCAATGACAGAACTATTGAAAGCTGCCCACATTCTACCTGGCTTCTCCTATAACAGCCACATGCTCTGGGACCTCTGCCCATTGGCCCTCTGATGACTACCACCACTGTGGTTTTGTTTTTGGTTTTTGTTTTGTTTTGTCAAACCCTTTTGGATTTATCTTTTACAGTCTCATGTCTCAGACAGCACTTCCCCCATAGGAAGTTCCTACTCAAAGCCGAGTTATAACTCACCTTGAACTCAACTGTTTTTGGAAACAGTTTTGTGTGGTATTTAATTAATATAACTCCTTCAAGTTTTGCTTTTTGGCTCTTGTTTTCAAACTCAGACAATGTGACAAGATGTTGGGGACCCTTTGAAGTAAAGCCTGTGTTGAGGAAATGTCAAAAAATGTCAGGCCCATTCTAGTGCTTGCTATTTAACAGAGAGAAGGGAAGATATTATGAGCAAGTGCCCGGCGTCCTCTAGAGCAGCACTTTTCTACCCGAGGCCCCCTAGGGGTTGGACAACTCATTCACGGAGGTTGCAGAAAACCATCAGAAAACACCCACATTTGCACTATGATTCATAACAGTAGCAAAATTAGTTATGAAGGAGTAATGAAAATAATTTTATGGTTGGGAATCACCACAACATGAGGACTTGATGTGACCCTGTATTAAATGGTCGCAACCTTAGGAAGGTTGAGAATAACCTAGACTCCCTAGACACATGTGACTATTATTGACTAATACCAATACCTAAATTCTTCAGCTACCATACACACACTAGTAGCAGCACTAAGAATTCTAAAGTCATTTGCCACTGGAAGCCCTACGTATCTGTCACCAGAAAAGTAAGGAAACATGGGCATGGAGAGATGTACTAAGTGTTCTTCCACTGACCCAAGTTTGGCTCCCAGCTCACAATGGCATATAACTCCAGTTCCAGGGGGCCTGATGCATTTTTCTGACATCTGCAGGCTCATGCAGACATGTTGAACATGTACATACACTCAATACATGTGCGTGCACACAAACACACACACACACACACACACACACCACACACTTAAAAGTAAATAAATCTTTGAAAACAGTTCGCAAGCTGGATAGAGTGGCATGTGTCTGTAGTCCCAGAAATGTGGGAGTCTGAGAAGGGAGCACTGGCTGAGCTGAGTTCAAAGCTGAGCTGGGAAGATCACCAACCACCTCATCCAATTTACTGTTTATTAAGGCAATAGTGCTACATCCGCTGAGTAAGCACCACCTGTCACTGTGCTTGGTAGAGCCTTACAGAGATGCCTTCAGTTCTTGCAATGGTTAATACCGATTGTCAACTTGACAGGACTTAGAACCCTTGGAGACGGGTCTCTAAGTGTATCTGGAGAGATTATTAAATTAGTGAGGATCACCTCAAATGTGGGCAATGGCATCCCATGAGTTGGGGTCCTAGATTGACTAAGAAGGGGACATCTAGGTGGGCACCAGCATTCATCTCTCTGTCTCCTGGCTCTGGATGCAATGTGACCAGCCACCTCAGCTGCCTACTGTCTGTCATCCCTTCCCAACCACAAAGGACTACATCCTCTCACACTGTAGGCAAATTAACCCCCTCCTGCCCTGAGTGATTTTCATCAGATATTTTATATCAACAAATGTACCACTGCACCACTGAACACAGGGAATGATGGCTCCTGGGAGCATGCACTTAACCTGCCTCACTGCAACAGGCCAGGTCCACAGCCACTGCTGGGCACACAAGAAGTACTTAACAAGTATGTGGTGGGTAAGATTTTAAAAGGTCATTTCTCATAATTACCACTATTATCATTATGTTTTCCTCCTCTTCCTCTCCTCTTCCCCCTCCTCCTCTTCTTCCTCCTCTTTCCCTACCTTTGAGAGAGGGTCCCAATATGTAGCCCAGGTTAATATCAAATTTGTAAACTTCCAGTCTCGGCCTCTCCACTGCTGAGATTAGAGCTCAAGTTTGGGGCCAGCCTGGGCCCTAAACAGTAAGCTCCTATCTCACAATAAACAAAAGAAAGGTAACAAAACAGCTCCATGTTTTACTGGAGTTATAAGAAATCGCCATTTCTGGGTTCACAGGCTAAATGTTTTCCTCTAATTTTCATCAGTAAAACCAGAGCGATATTCTGACACACTGAGCCACTTCCTTTAAAAATTCGGCCTTATCTTTTCTTCAACAGTAATAATCTTCCTGTGATTAACCCCTTACATCTGTTTGGGGAGGATCTTTGCTCTGGGAACTCGTTAGTAACTGAAGTAGCCATGGTACAAACGCCACATTTCAAAGCCAAACACCTCATGCTTCCTCGTGTCTTTCTATGTGAGTACTCAGGGAACTTCTTTTGTTCTTGGAAGCATTCAGTGCAGCTGTGATGTCCTGAAGAATTCTTACTTCACGATATTAGCATGTGCCAGGCACTGTGGTGCAGGCTAGAATCCTAGCCCTAGAGAGGAGAAGGCAGGAAGTTAAGTGTTTGGCCACATGATAGAATGAGGTCAGCCTAGGATGCAGGGAAGCCTGCCCAAGAGGAGGAGGAGGAGGAGGAGGAGGAAGAGGAGGAGGGAGAGAAGGAGGAGATGATTACTAAAAAGTCAAAGGGCATTATTTTTATTAACTTACTGGCTTTGTTTTGTTGTTTAGAGACATGGTCTCTCTATATAATCTTGAAACTCACTATGTAGACCAGGTTGGCTTTGAACTCAGAGAGATCCTCCTGCCTGTGCTTCTCAAGTTCTGGCGTTAAAGGCATGGGCCTCCTTTCCTCCTTCCCTCCTTCCCTCCCTCCCTCCCTCCTTCCTTTCTTCTTGTGTTTGGGACAGTTTCTCTATGTAGCCCTAGCCATTCTGAAACACTCTAAGTAGGTCAGGCTACTCTTGAACTCACAGAAATCCACCTGCTTCTATCTCCCAAGTGCTGGGGTTTAAGGCATGCTCTAGTGCACCCAGATAAAAGGGAACTATTTTTATTCCATGCATTCTAATACATAGGTTAAGTATTCGATTAATGTTGAGTGGATGTGATTGCATAACATTAAATTCCAAAAATCTGGGTTCTTTGTGTAGGAAAAACTTTCCTATTACATTTCTCATAGTCTCACAGTCAGTGTTCAATCAATATTTGGTGACTGACTAAAGGGCAGGACAATGCCCTTGGATAAGATTGGTTGAACTGGTTAAATGAGATCATACTGACCCAGGACCCCGCCATGCTCATGACTGCCCACAGGTTCATGAGCAGAGCCTTCAGCGCACCTCAGGGTAGCTTGTGGCACTTGGGCCTGCTTGTTAGGGAGGCCCTCTTTATGACCCACCTTTGGCAGAAACCTTCTGAAGCCATGTGGTTGCTGCTTGCCACCTTATAAAAGGCAGCTTCGTGTAATGTGGCTTGTTACTTTAAGTGCAACCTTACAATTAAGGCTACCCTAGAGACAAAAATGTAATGTTGGTAATTATGGTTCCTTGGCTTTATAGGAAGGGAGATGACCCCTGCATCAAGAGGCCCCACTCTGACAGCTTTAAGACCATCTGCTCTAGATTTTCCATCCTCCGTCACCATTTGGGCTTGTTAAATGTGGGAAATGTGGGTATGGCTTCCACTTTTTTTTTTTTTTTTTGCTTATAAACAAATGTATGTGTACTTCAGTACTTCAACGGATCCTTACGGTGGGCGTGTCCAAGGACTGCTCTACGAGACACTTTCAAAAATTCACTGTCCTAAGTGTGTTTACAGCCACACAGTGGAATGTGTCTGTGTGTCAAGGAAAGAGTGTTCCCTTGCCGTACGTACGTGAGGAAAACAACACGCAGAGCGACCAGGCTGTCATCTGACGGATGCCGCATGATGGCCTCCAGCAGTTCAACTTTATTACAGAAATCCTAGGTTGTTTGGCTGTAAATACGACTGCAGTCTTCAGGGACAATGTTGAAGTCGCTCAATTAAAAATCCTTACCAAACCCATCGGTGTCAAAATAGCTTTCTCTCTTCAGTAATAATGGCATCTTGTCAGCGTTCCACTTTAAAAAAAGCAAAACTGAGGGGGCTGGAGAGCTGGCTCAGCAGTTAAGAGCACTGACTGTTCTTCTAGAGGTGTTGAGTTCAAATCCCAGCAACCATATGGTGGCTCACAACAATCTGTAATTGGATCTGATGCCCTCTTCTGCTGTGTCTGAAGATAGCTACAGTGTACTGACATATAATAAATAAATCTTAAAAAAAAAACCAAACTGAACTTCAATATTCTGCCATAAAAGTTCTAAGCTCAGTATTACTGTCCGCAGAACACCTCTGGGTACGACTCTCTATAATGGGTATTGCTGAATTACTGAAAAGTAGAAGTCTACTTTCCACACAGGGGACTGTGACACATGTTCTGAGAACACATGGCTGTGGCTTTAACACTAGCCATGCCGGGGTTTATAATGTGAGAAGAAAATAAATAGTAAATAAGAATGTACAAGACAGAAGAGCAGACAGCGTGCTATATGTACAATAACAATGCCACGGACATTCAGAAACAAATATTTCTCTTCTCCTGGAGAAAGCAGCGAGGGCCGGGAGAGGAAGTCGCATAGGAGCAGCAGAACAACAAGACAGGGATGATCAATGGTGACCCACAGATGGCGGGAAGAAGGGATTCTTTAAAACAAATCATGGGGGAGATGGCTCAGTTGGTAAAGTGTTTGCCACGTAGTATAAGGGTCTGGGTTCAAATTCTCAGGACTCATATAAAGCCATTGTGGCAGTAAACATCTGTGACCCAAGTGCTCTGGTTGGGGGAAGGAGAGTGGGAAGATCCCCAAAAGCTCCTGGGCCAGTTAATCTGGCATACAAAGTGGGGTATAGCAATGATGTTCTCTCTCAAAAGAGGTGGGAGGCAAGGAGGGTCATGTCCTTCGTTGTCCTCTGACCTCCGTTACAGGTACATTATTTTGCTTGTCTACTGCTATGATAAAACACCATGACAAAAAGCCAACTTGAGGAGGAAAAGGTTTGTGTGGCTTACATATCCTGAATCACAGTCTATGAAGAAAGCCAGAGAAAAAAACAAAACAAACAAAACAGGGCAGAACCTGGAGGCAGCAGCTGATGCAGAGGCTATGGAACGGTGCTGCTGATGGGCTTGCTCCCTGGATGCTTATTCATTCCGCTTTCTCATAGAACCCAGGACCATCAGTCACAGTGGACTGGATCCTCTACATCAAACACTAATTAAGAAACACGCCACCAGGTGGTTCTGTCTACAGCCCAATCCCGTGGAGGTATTTTCAGTTGAGATTCCTTCCTCGCAGATGACTTTAGCTTGTGCCAAGTTAGCATAAAACTAGCCAGCACACACACTGTACAGACATGTTACCATATTCATGAATGCATGCACACACTTATGCATGCATGTACACACGCATGACAGACACAATTTCTTTAAAATATCTTGACAACAGAACCTAAGGGAGAACCTCAAACCCTATACTTAGAGGTTGAACAAGGCCTAACTAAGAGCTTAAAGTAGCAAGTTCTTAAAGACAGCACAGAGATGGCAATGATTTTTGAGGTATAACACCAAAAGAAAAAACTCAGGCAAGAAAAAAAAAAAGATTAATTGGACTTTATCACAATTATAAAATTTTGTGCCTCTAATGAGACAGGCTGACTCCATGACAGGCTTCAAATTGGCAGTCAGGAGACTAGGCCTGAATCTGTTTCCAAGTACTGGGCAAGTCCAGGCAAGTCCAGGCCTCAGAAGCTGCCCCACCTCATAGCCTGAAGCAAGGACAATGGGTCAGCAGCAGTTTCCAGACTTCCCTAGCAATGGTTCTAGAATGTCTCTAGAGATAAAGCCAGTGACAGAGGTCACCTACCCCTCCCCAGAATTACCCCCAATGGGTTTTAAATCAGGCCTGTGAGCTCACTTTGGAATCCCCATCTTGGAATGGAAGACCCCAGCATGCCGGACTTCAGCAGAATAAAACACTCTTTGCTTTTACATACTATTTGAGTCTGGGATATCATTCTTCTGCCAATCATGGACCCTTACACCTCAAAGGATGCTATCAAGCATAGAGAAGGACAACCTGTGACAGAAGAAAATGTGTGCAAATCACAGAACTGATGATGTAGGATTAATATCCAGACTATATAAAGAATGCCCACAACTCAACAACAAAAATAACCAGCCTACTTCCCAAAGGGGAAAAGCACAAAAACACAGGTGTAAATATTTTTCCAAAGAAGATATACTGGGGGTGGGGGGAAGACATACAACATCCAAAGATACTGATCCTTAGTAAAATGCAAATCTGAAAGAGCATGAGATGCCACCTGTGCTGGTTGCCATGGCAGTGTTTACAAACCAAGCAGAAAGTAAGTGTTGCTGGAGAGAAATGGGAATGTCTGTGCTCCGCCAGCAAGATCCAAAATAAGGAACACAGGAGAAATTCCTGAAAATGGAGAGCAGTCTAATTCTATGCGATCAAACAGTCCACCTCCAAAGGGTACAAAGATGTAATTTAATTAAAAGCAGCCATTCTGGGTATGCTCCCTCCAAAAAAAGGGATGCAGGAACTCAGATGTATACACCCCATCACAGCCAAATGTCAAGAAACAAGTGGGTAAAACATGGGGTGTGAACAGGATAGAATTATTCAATATTGTTCGATCTTAAAAGAGAGATTGTGGGCTGACTAGATGGCTCAGAGGGAGAAGCACGTTCCATGCAGCCCTTGACAACCCGAGTCATCATGGCGGAAGGAGAGAACGGTCTGCACAGAGTTGTCTCCAACTCATGTACATGTACCCACAGACATAAAACCACAAGTGATACTGAGTTTTAATGTGTACACGTGTGGACATAGGGAGTGGTATGTGCAGGGGCCACCAGAGTCCAGAAGAGGGAGCCCTATCTGCTGGCTAAAGAGACCGCTGAGAAAAGCTCTTCAAACAGAAGTGCCTCAAAAAGGCAAGCAATCTAATTCTAATCCATCTGGCTGCCGGGAGGGAACCCAGCCCTCGCGCACTCATAACCACTGCGCTATCTCTTTGGCCTGCTAAAAATAAAACACTATTTCAAGATGATACTTGTGACAGGTAACCCAGCATGGATGAACACAGAAGACCTTAAGCTAAGTGAAACAAGCCAGTGGGAGGAGGGAGGATGAATACTGTAGACGACTCTCACTTGGAGGTAGAGTCTAGAGTAACAGAAGTCAGAGGCAGGAGGGTAGGGGTAGGCTGCCAGGAGGTTGCTGTGAAGGAGGACATGGCTTCGGTTCTGAAGTGGGGAGGAAAAGGGTTCTGAAGATGGTGGGGGGAGGGGTGATATTTGTACAGTGATGGGAAGAATACATTTAAAATGGAGATGATAGCCAGGCTTGGTGGTGCTTGCCTTCAATCCCAGCATTTGGGGGTTGGGGGGGGGGCGCAGAGGCAGGTGAATGTCTTGTGAATTTAAGGACAGCCTGGCCTACAAATCGAATCTAGGATAGCCAGGGCTGGTTACACTAAGAAACCCTGTCTGGGAAAAAAATAATCAATCGATAAATTAGTGAATAAGTGAATGAATGAATGAATGAATGAAATGGAGATGATAAGGTAGGAGACCATCTTAGTGGCATAGTATTTATCTATCTTTGTGGGTTTTTTGGTTTTTTGGTTTTTTGTTTTTTTGAAACAGGGTTTCTCTGTATAGCTCTGGCTATCCTGGAACTCACTTTGTAGACCAGGCTGGCCTCGAACTCAGAAATCCGCCTACCTCTGCCTCCCAGTGCTGGGATTAAAGGCGTGCGCCACCACGCCCGGCTTGGTGTTTGTCTATCTTACCCAAAGCCCTAGATTTGGTCTCTAGTTGGGGGGAGGGGACAGGGAGCACAGCAGCAGTGAGAAAAAGAGATAAACCTCACCCAAAAGAAATTCCACTCCCCTTTCCATCCCCACTCTTGTCAATGCCTCCAACCCTGCTGGCCCCTCCAGAACATTCCTGAGCTCAGAGGCCTGCCCTGCCTGCCACTCTCTTCCTTACATCTAAGCCATCTCTCTCAGTATCCACCAAGACCTAGAAAGTAATAGTAGCATTCTGTCCTCCTCGAGCAAAGTAGGACCATTCCGAATCTGTCTGCGAGAATTACAACAGCACCCAGCAAATACCAAACAACCCCTTTCTTATCTCTTGTGGCTCAGAAGCAGGTTTTCCTCCTATCGGTATGCTTCACACCGGGTGTCTTAATAAAGTCTTTCAGGAGTGCTCTCTGAAGCCAAAACAGAGTGGAAACGCAAGCACGGTGCGCAACAGACAAGTTGGAGGAAAAGGGCGGCACTTCCACCTCTCTGCAGCAAACCAGGTGACAGGCACCCAGCAACGAAAAGAAAGGAGTGACCACCTAGAGTGACCTACAGTCCTGCCCCTTTTGACTCTGTCCCTTGTCCATCAAAGGATATCTGGCCCTAAGGCCTTTCTTTTTCAGAGAAAAAAATATCCCCAAGGTGCCCCATGAAAGCTTTTTTGAAGCTCAAAACGAGATGGGAATAGAAAGAGTACATTGTTGCTGTCTGGTTTCTTTTTCCTTTGTTTTCATTTACACATTGAGCAAAGTTAGCAAAAATAACAGTCACAATGCCAGGCTAAACCACAAAACCGAGTCTGTCTCAGGCTATGCTGGATAGGGGACTTGGCCACCAAGTAGAGCAAGTTTCTACGGTGAGATGGAGTAAGGGACCTGCGTGAAATGCAAAAAAATGCACAAGCTTCCGGGGTGGGTGGGGCCAGCCGGACAACTGGAGCCAAAACTGGGGGTTGTTTGCGCTTGACTCCTGGAGGAGAAGGCCTAGGAGTCGCTGGATAGAGAAGCAGCTGGTAGGGTGGAGGAATGAACCCCGAGTGGGTGAGGATGACGAGTTGTAGGCAAGAGTAAGCAAGAGCTGTGCTGAGAGGGGAAGGGTGCCGACGGCAGGCAGCGGCTCCTAAGCATCTCTCTCAACCAGTCTGCCCCACATGGAGTAGACCCCCAGAAATAGAGCAGAGCCTCTCACCTGCCAGCCTGCTCAACCCATTTTCATCATAGGAGGTTGAGGGGAGGAGCAAAGGAGCTTCAGCCCTCTATTCTCTGCTCCCCTTTCTTCCTCCTCCTCTCCTCTCAAGAATAGTATCCTCTAGTATCAGTATCTGCTCATATTCGCTCGCACGCACGCACCCCAAGAGCTCTCCCTGCCTGGGGCGAGCGGTCAGAGAACGAACAGGAAGCTGGTAGGCACCTGGTAGGCAGTGGGAAGTGGGCTTATGAGCAGAACCCAGTTCTCCTTGGTCAGAAAGAGCTACAGGTGATTCCCCAATCCGAGCAGCTTCCAACACAGGATTAGTTTATCATCTCTGCCACTCACTCTCCAGCCATACACTCGGCTGGGTTAAACCAAAAGCTTCGGCTGCTGCTCCTGACGCGCTCACTACTGGACAGACGGGATTTGAATCGGGGACAGAGTGCTTGCCTAGCAGCATGCACCAAGTCCTGGGCTCCATCTCCAGTACACCCTCCTCTCCCCGGGCCAAAACTAACAGGAAGAAGGCAGGCACATAGAAAGAGCATCAAAAATGGGTTTGGGACTATGGTGAATTATTCTCCTAGATTTTAGTTCGTACAGGTTTTTTTCTCACTGAATTCTGGACTTACACACTTTGATAACTATTATAAGACAACAGCCAGCCGGGCGGTGGTGGCACACGCCTTTAATCCCTGCACTCGGGAGGCAGAGGCAGGCAGATTTCTGAGTTTGAGGCCAGCCTGGTCTACAAAGTGAGTTCCAGGACAGCCAGGACTACACAGAGGAACCCTGTCTCAAAAAAAAAACAAAAAAAAAACAAAAAAAAAAAAAAAAAAGACAACAGCCTATCTCTAGAACCACATTAAAAAATAGGTTTATAGAAGGGACCCTTAAAGCATGAAAGAGCTTTTTATTACCTAATATACTTTAATTGGGAGCCCTTCCTCCTCTAATTAGACGTGTGAACCTCAATGCACTTTACATTTTTATTCGCCAGAAGGCTCAGAGGTAATACTGGCACTTCCTTCTTGGAAGCATTAATTCTAAAAATCTCTCTGGCTTTAAAATTAGTTTTTCTTACGTCTTTTTTTTTAACAACAGAATAATAGAAAACTTTGTTGATTGCAAAATCAATGCACAACCACAGAGATTCATTTGTTCAACAAACACTTATTGGTTATAATATATTCTATGCCAAGACTTGTTCTACTCTTGGAGATACAGTAATAGACAATATACTTAGTGTATGGTCCCCACGAAAAGGTGAGAAACCGAGCTCAAGGTTTTAAGTTTGGGAATTAGCAAGGAAGGTTGTACAATCTTATGGAAATACTGCAAACCGCTGAATTACATTTAGGAAGTAAAGTTTACGGGTTGTACCTGTGAAAGTTTGGCAGGCGGCGGGTGATGTTTTGACATGGCTGATGTCTTCTAAAGGGTAGGATCAGAGCCACACTGTGAAGTGCAGGCATAATGCCAGCACTTGAGAATCTGAAGGATAATCCAGAGTATATAGCCTGAGCTATATATGCACTGAGTTCAAGGCTGCCTGGTGCTATACAGTGAGACATTGTCTCAATCAATTATCGATCAGCTAGAGCATTTAATAAAAAGATACCTACCTAAACAGAGGTGAATGTCTACATATAGAGCCTTAATTAGAATTAGAGCTGACATTAATGCTCTGCCACTGTGTTTTTTTTAATCCAGCCCTGTCCCATGAATTCAGCTTAGCTGTTCCCATTAGCTGGTCCAGTTTACTGCATGGCATGGCTGAGAAATGATACAAGCTCTCCCCATCCTTAAAGCCTATACACCGCAGAGTCCCAGCCTTAGGGACTAACCCCAACCCTGCTCTCCCAGGCCACTCCCAGCTGACCGTTCCTTTCACTGGCATGATGACTTTCACTTCTGTCCGGTTGTTCTAGGGCTTCACTCATCTCCGTGAGAACAGGCGAGAACTAGAGGCTAGAGTCTGCTGTACACAGATCCCTGTTACCACGACCAGTGTGACTGACCAGATCTTTATCTGTGAGTATCTAGCCCCTTGTAACACAACCTGCCTGACACACGGCAGTGCTTCCTATCTTAACAGCAAGTTCTTTGTGATACCAAATTATGAAAACACACAAGAACTCTACGAAGTATTTGGTTTCCTTTTGTCGTGTTACCGTTTCCCAACACTTATTCTCCAGTAAACCATGGCACTCCATCATTTAGCGGTCAATAGAAGAGTTTTTACACAATACACGAAAAATCACAACATGGGGCAAGGGGGACAGAGCATCTATAAAATGCCATAAAAAAATCTGTCACTTTGCCTGCCCATCAATATACATAATTTTTTAGTTAAAATAGTACGGGACTTGAGGGCTGGAAAGATGACTCAGTGGTTAAGAGTACTCACTGTCTGCTCTTCCAGAGGCCCTGAGTTCAATTCCCAGCAACCACATAGTGGCTCAAAACCATCTATACTGGGATCTGATGCCCTCTTCTGGCATGTAGGTGTACATACAAATAGGGTACTCATATACATAAAATAAATAAATCTAAAAGAAAAATATTATGGGACTTTGTAGAATCAGGTTGCCTTATTAAATAAACTTTGTTTGTTTGTTTGTTTGTTTGTTTGTTTGTTTGTTTAAAAAGCAGCTTACAGAGCCAGCAATATGGCTCAGCCGGTAAAGGAGCTTGCCACCAAGCCTGACCACCTGAGTTGGATCCCTAGAACCCATGCTGGGAGGAGAGCCTAAACCTTGCAAGTTATCCTTTAAGTTCCACCTGCATGTATGCTCACCTGCCTGCATGAGTCAGCCTGCCTCTCTCTCTTTCTCTCTCTCTCTCTCTCAGAAGGGGGGAGGGAGGTGAGAGAAGGGAGGAGGAAAGGAGGATAAACAAATGGAGAAAGAGAAGAAAAACATTTTAAAAATAAAAAAACTACAGGTAAAAACGGAAATATCTTTATCTTATTTCAACTTCTCAAATAGAATTTTTCTGAAGTCTTTTCTGTTGTGTTCTGAAAGGATATAGAGATTATAAACCAGACACAGTTATAGTGCAGGTATCCAGGCGTGTTGTGTGTCAACTTTCACAAGTTAGAGTTGTCTGAAAGGAGGGAAACTCAGCTGAGAAGATGCCTCCGTAAGATCCCTCTGTAAGGCATTTTCTTCATTTGTGATTGACAGAGGAAGGCCCAGCCCATTGTGGGTGGTGCCATCCCTGGGCTGGTGGTCCTAAGTTCTATAGAAAGCAGGCTGAGCTACCTAGGGGTAAGGACCAAGCCAGTAAAGTACACCCCTCCTTGGTCTCTGCATCAGCTCCTGCCTTTAGTTCCTGCCCTTTTGGAGTTCTTGCCCTAAATTCCTGTGACGGTCAACTGTGATGTCCCTTCACAAGTTGCTTTTTGATTATGTTGTTTCATTACAGCAATAGAAATCCTAAGACAGCGTGTCTATAAATTCTAACTGCCCAGGACACCAAAGTAGGATTACAAATCAAGGCCAGCCTGGGCTGAGAATATAACTAACCCTATAGGAGGAGGAGGGGGAGGAGGGGGAAGAGGGGGAGGAGGAAGAGGAAGAAGAAGAAGAGGGTATGGAGAAGGAGGAGAAAGAGGAGAGGAAAGAGGAAGGCGGAACAAGAGGAAGGAGGAAGAGAAGAGGAGGGGGTGAGGAAGAGGAGGGTGAGGAGGAAGAGGAGAAAGAGGAGAGAGGAGGAGAAGAAGGAAAAGAGAGGAGAAGGAAGAGGAGGAGGAGCTAGTAAGACAACTGAGTGGGTAAGGAACCACCAAGCCGGACAACACAAGTCAGTCCCTGGAACCAACATGGAAGCAAAGAAGTGATCCCTGTAAGCTGCTCCCTGCACAGCGCGCGCACACACACACACACACACACACATACACACACACATACACACACACACATACACACACACACACACACACACACATACACACACACATACACACACACATACACACACACATACACACACACACACATACACACACACACACACATACACACACACATACACACACACACATACACACACACATACACACACACACACTCACACACACACATACACACACACACACACACACATACACACACACACACACACATACACACACACACACACACACATACACACACACACACACACATACACACACACACACACATACACACACACACACACACACACACACACATACACACACATACACACACACATACACACACACACACATACACACACACATACACACACACACACACATACACACACACACACACACACATACACTGTTAGTGAAGGGTATTCACAAAGGTCTAGCCTGGGGAACACAGTGGATTGGGCAATGTCTGTAGGGTTAGATTATCTCCCTTTCTGGATCACTGGGTTTTGCCTCTGTCCTGTGGATTACATACAGCTGTTCATATCCACCCCACAGCTCACTAACAGAACTCAATAAGGGAAGAGACATGGAAGCCTTATCAAGCCTAATGCGCTTTTTAAAATGTCACTGCGGTAATTATCAGCACGGCAGTTAGTATAGCCTCCTCCACTCCAGTTCCTTGCAGCAAATAAAACACCCTGAGGCTGAGACACGCAGAGAATCCTAAGGATGCAGAATGTATCACTAGGTAATTAAAACATCACTGACATGTAAAAAATTCATCAAAAAACATTAAATAGTAAAATTTCTCTTAAGTTATAAAGATTTAATCTCCACAAGCCAAGTGCCTGCCTCCAACCAAGCATTCAGATAAAGTATAGAAACGGACAGAGATAGAGATCAAAGGAATAGCTTAGAGAAGAGAAGCCCAGAACCAAGGAGAAAGGGCAAACACAAACAAATACACCCTTTGAAATCACAGATGGAAATCCAGCTTCCTCTGGGCATCTTTGTTAAGAGAGCCCCCGCGCATTTTAGAAAAATAACTCTCACCCCCACAAACAAACCCAGATGTTCACGAATATTCATGATGTGCTTCCAAGTTGGTCTGGACTTGTCCTTGATTTATTTTTGATTAAGTTCCACTGGCTTCTGGCGGATCTCTGAGATAAATGGCGGGGCTGTGGCACAAATTTAGAGCATCTTCATATTTTAAGTAATTGCAGAAAGTCTCTCAAACTACCCCTTATAAATGAATAATTTATTCACAGGCTGTGGAATGCCAAGGATAGAATCCTGACTCTGAACTCTAATTTTATTGCTAAAGGTATTAAATTAAATCTCCACTTATAATATAAGGCCTGACATTTAGGGGAAGTAGGGCTACAAATGGACAGATCAAGGAGGTGGGGATGTTAGCGCCGGATTTTCTTTGATGAGTGATGCAGGGCATAGTACAGAAAAGGTAAGATGGGGTAAAGCTCTGTGGGGCGTTGGTAGGATGGGGGATGGAGTGTTGTCCCTGAAATATACCACATCAGCATATAGTTTCTTCTTACCAGATACCACATACATGGTTGAAAAGCAGACCCAACCAATGACACAAAACGAACTTCATCAACACTTCACTATCTTGCTTTCCTCTTCTTAAAGCTGGTTGTTGAGGCACATGTCTCTAACCCCAGCATTCAGGACGCTCAAAACTTCAAAGGTAGCCTGCAAATACCAAGCCAGTCAAGGCTACGTAGAAAGACCCTGTCTCAAAAAGCCTAAGTGGATGAATGAATAAATAAATTCAAACCTTGAAACTTCCAAACTAAATGAAAAAGACCAACTGCAAATCAAAACATCCTGCCGAAATGGGTACAGTAATCTGAAAAGAGGTTTTTGAAACATGGCCAACCAAAAACCAAAGTATGTGCTGATGAGGCTAAGCAGTGTCTCACTGAAATAGCATTTGCAAGGGACATACAAGGCTTGAGGTTAAATCCCCACCCAGCATATAAATGAATAAATAAATAAATAAATGCATAGGTGTGTGTGTGTGTGTGTGTGTGTGTGTGTGTGCGCGTGCGTGCTTGTTGGGATTCAGACCTGGGACAAACAGCTGAAATGCATATTTAACATACCAACGTGGACCTGGCCTCCAGGTCCTCCCAGCATCCCTCAGTCCCTAGCTGGCACATAGGCAGGGCCTCTATCCTGAACTTTCCAGCCCAGGGGCTGGCCTTCCCCTCCACAAGAAGCTATTTTTCTGTGTAATCCAGATGTTTTGGGGTCTTTCTCTCTCCCTGTGTGAGCTTTTCCTCTTTCTCTTCCCCCTCGACTCTGTCTCCCTGCCCATGGTGACTTCCCTGGCCTGGTTCATTGGGACCAGTGAACCCACCTGAGAGTGGCTTCCCAATAAATCTGCCTTTATATATCCTAATCTGGCTTGAATTGGCTCATTTCATGAGTGGAGAATAATTTATTTATCTTTTTTTTTTCCCCTGCCAGAGCTGAGGTAGGACATCAGTCTAAAATGTGGATCTGTGGACCAAGGAAGTCGAGGGCAGCTATGATATCCTCTGCAAAGCTCAGAGCCCAGCCCCAGGTGACCAGCAAGCTAGATTCTCTATAGACCTGTCTGTGACCCCACTCCAGATGCTAATTCTCCCCATGCTCCAAGCGGGACCCTGGAAGATAGGTGGGCTACTATCATGTCTTTGCCATAGTTCTCACATCTGACCTCAGACTGTCTCATCAAATGGTCTCATCCAATGACATCACAGACATAGCTTGGAAACTTCTCCCTTTGACTGCCTAAACACACACACACACATTCACTGCTGTGACAAAATATCTGAGAAAACAACTTTGAAAAAAGAGAAGAAAAGAAAAATTTTGGCACAGTTTGAGAGGCCACGATGGCTCTGCTCTCTACTGCTTCGGACCTGCTATAAATGGTAAGTCTGATCCACACTGCAGGGAGCATGTGACAGGCATGGTGACAGAAGGCAAAGAGCAGACAAGGAAGGGGACAGCTTTTGCTCTTCTAAGTCACAAACCCCAGAAACCCACCTCCTCCAACAGGTCCCACCTCGAGTCCCCCCTACACCCCCAAAAGTGTCTATAAATTATGACTTCATCAACTGGCCCCTTCCAAACGCCCTACCCCTTTACAGCCAAGCCAGTTAAGAAGAAGCCCTCGGGACCACACTCATTCCTTCAAATTGTGTTTCATTCCGAGACCAAACTACCTCTAGAGGGTTACAAATTAAACTTTTTTTTTAATAGCCTGTAATTAGCTCACGATTAGCACTGTAATCTTCCATGTTTTTTTAAAAGTGTTTAATAAATGTAAACCTTTAGATCACACTACAATTTTGCCCAGTTGGTTTTAATAGTCCAGGGTTCCAAAAGAAACACTAGCCTGGCCTTTACTGGAAAGGACGGGCAATATCGCCACGTGCCTCCTGCCCCAGGGAAGTGAGTGCTCATTTATTTATCCACAGATCTTTCCCTTGAGTTTCTAGGCTTTTCTCTCCCCAGCTGATGTGAATTTTATTAGCATTCGGGAAGTCTCTCAGACCTACATAAGTAGAAACAACAAATTGTTCCCCTTTTGACATTTGTTCACACTTAAATATTTCTCTCTCTCTCTCTCTCTCTCTCTCTCTCTCTCTCTGTGTGTGTGTGTGTGTGTGTGTGTGTGTGTGTGTGTGTGTGTGTGCGCCGTGCTCATGGGGAATGGGCAGTCTCAGGTAGCTTCCTATGTTGTTTATTTTTGAGGCAGGGTCTCTTCTCACTGAACCTGAAGCTCACCGACTGGCTAGACCAACTGGCTAGTGGGCTCCAGGAATCCGCTTGTCTTCAACAACTACCAGCATCATAGATAGACACAAAGCACAATGCCCAGCTTTCACATGCATCCCGGGGATCTGAACCGAGGCCATCCTGCTTGACAGGCAGGCACAGTATAGGCTACTGAGTCATCTCCTCAGCCGGGTGTTTATATTTTAAACAAGACATTTCAGAGCCTTCTCTTCTTGGTGTCTTTTATCAACTCAAACTAAAACCCGTTACTTCTGATCACTTGTGAGCAAAACGACGAGGCTGCTGAGGTATTTTTGAAAACTCTACAGGCCTCACACCACACACAGGTGTCTGTGACTGCACAAACAAAGACCACCAAGGAAAAGACGGAAGCCGCAAATGCACTGTCAGAATGGCAAAGCCCTTCTCGTTAAAGCAGAGGTACCTTAGGCCAAGATCAAACCCAGCACCAAGAGATCTGTTTACGGTGACATTCGTGCCGTGCAATGCACAAAAACTGCTGACAAAATTGGGACCTGCCATGGGAACACAAATGTGACTTTGTCTGAGAGGAGCCAGAGCAGGGGCAGTGTTACCATCTGGCTTAAGATATAAATAATGCCTCAGTGTGTTTTGACATCGAGTGTGCGAATCCCCCAGCAGAACGGACTTCAGACTCCAGGCTCCGGCCCACGGATTCCGATTGCAATCTGCTAGTCAACAGTGGCCCAGAGCTAGGGAATAATGGAAGCTAACACAAGGCAAAACAACAAAACAAACGCCCTTCAGAGCAGCCAGCTTCGGAGGGCGGGGGCTCCAGAGGAGTCATTCAGGAGTGTGGTGTGTAACAAGGTTGTCGGAGTTTTGTCTGCCTCCAAACTTTCCTCCTGAGCCAGTGACCCTCTTCTGCATTTCTGTTCCAGAACAGGAACAGTAAAAATTCAGAGGTCCCTTGTTCTCAGTTCTGTAAGCCTTCCCTAGCAATACCGGGGCCCTGCAGATTAATCTAGATGACTTCACTTTCTCTATACTTTCTAGACTATCCAGAAGCTCTGGTGTGCAGAAACTATGCTTTCCATGGGCTTTGCTGTCTGTATAGAAGAGCGATCAAAAACCATAACAAAAAGTCCCACAGAGGGGTCTGTGTGAAGCTATGCCAAACAAGAACAAGTTCATCCTGGCCCGGTTGGTCAATGGGGGTCAAAAGAGAGAAACGGTTGTTTTTCATTGCCTAACAGACAGATCAGAAGAGCCTTCCGCTCAATCTCTTCTGTATTTGATAACTCAAGGTCCCACGAAGAGCATCACAACTCTGTCCCCATATCAGTCAGTCCTTGCTTTTGACTACCGGGAATATACATGCTCTTCAATGGACTCTCAGCTTTTGGCCTTCACCCAAACTATGACCTTGACCTCTACCTCGGGTTAGTTAACACTATGCTCACCTCCTAGGTTTAAAAAAAAAGAAGCCTCCCAAGTTCTTTGTACTTGGGAAGCCCAGGCGTCACTTCCAGGCTGCTTCCAAACTTTCCTCCTGAGCCAGCGACCCTCTTCTGCATTTCTGTTGACCTCCAAACAGTCTGTTAGCTTCTCTTGTGCCTAGCACACTCTGAGTTCTTATTTGGGTAGAGAGAATATCTTTACTTGGCATCTCTGGAAGCACTAAAATGCCAACCAAGTGTTGCTCACTAAATATTTTCAACTGATTCCATACATAAACAATCTCAAAAATGGGAATCAGGATGTGTGTGTGTGTGTGTGTGTGTGTGTTCACTTAGAGAGCTGAGTGTGGGCTTGCATTTTGCCTTAAAAGAGTCATACCAGCACTGTCGGAGGAGGGAGTAAAGACGAGATCAGTGTAACAGGATGCTGGAAGGGCCAAGGATGGGTGTCATGCACAGGAAACTCATTGTCATTACTGTTTATGTGTGTTTGAAATTTCTCCCAAACAAGAAGCTAAAATCCCACATGATATTAATGAAGTATCAATAATGGAAACTCTTCCCCACTCCTACAGGCATGTTTGAACTTGGACGAGGAAGAAGGAGAGGAAACAAACAGTTCCAAGTCACTGAGGGTGACCTCCAGCTTGTTTCCCTTAATCCTCTTAACTAGGAGATGGCTATAGAGAGGGAATCTGAGGGTTGGTGATGAGAACGCGAAACAGGGTCCAACTCCCCAGTCCTCCTGCCTCAGCTTGCTAAGTGCTAGGACTCAGATGGATGCCACCAGATTTGCTTTTATTGCTGTTCTACTACTTAAGAGTTATATTTGGGAAGGATGATCTTACTACAACTTAACCTTAAAAAAATAATAATAAATTATTCAAATCGCCAGAAATAGCAACTATAACCGAGAAGCATTCCACACATCGAGACCAGTGGCTCTGATGCTCCCCTGTACCCGTGCTCTGCTCTATCATTGCTTATGTTCCTACTCTCCAAAGACCTGGGGAAGTCTCCACCTGGCTCCTCTCTTGTGTACACACATCACCATGATAACAATCTGGCAGAATCTCCAGGCCAGGCTTTAGCTGCCAACAAACACCATCAACTGCAGGTCACCACAGGTGGAGACTCCTGTATCAGCTCTACACCCTATCAAGGACCACACACACTTGTCTTCTGCAAAAATCCAAACTGTCTAGACCTCAAAGACACCAAGGAAGCTGATGCTGCCAGTAATAAGAGGCCGAGGCTGCCGCTGCCACCACCGCCTCGAGCGTGTCCTCTTTCCTGGCCTGGGTGCCACTTTGACAGATGTCAGACTTAGCATCACTAGAGATGAGCCCATTATAGACTTGGAATGATGCTGCCACTTCTGATTGCATCTTCCCCCAGCCCAAAATAATCACACGGTGCTTAGGAGGTGCCAAATGTGTGGAAATATGGGCCTCTTCCCCACAGCTCACAAACACTAATGTCCTTATCCTCAGTAGAAGCCATGGCTGCTGTCCAAACACACTGTCCCTTTAAGGCCTATTTGGTACTAAGTAAAAAATGATCCCCATCAATATGCGAATCAGAACTTCTGCGTATACTGTGGAGGTCCTACCTGTCTGTACTCTCTGTTTCCTTCCTCATCACTGGCCCCAAGGACATGCTACCAAATGTATTCTACTCAGGTCCTTGAGAAGCGGCTTACCATCTAGTCCAGAAAGTTGATTACCACCATAATTATCAAAACCTTTTGTTTTCTCAAGGCTAAGTCAATCATCTCTGTAGTGAAGTCATCCTTTTGGTTGGTTTGTCCTCCAGCTAACATGTAATTAGCTCTTAGGGACAGTACAGGGTCCTTACTCCTGACTAAGCGAATAAAATATCAATATCTAAATACCTTTCTACGGAATATTTGTTCTCAATTCTCAAAAATTTACCCAAAAGATTTAGAATAAATTCATAATATGATTTAGCCTGTTACCCCAAACTCAATGTTAATTGTTTTAGTTTGATTTTTGATACAGGGGCCCAGGTACAGGATGGCCTCCAACTAGCTATGTGGTCGAGGGTGAGTTTGAACTCTTTATCCTCTTATTAAGGGTTAGGATTATAGGTACTCACACACCAAGGCAGCCAGCATATGTAGTCCTGGGAACTAAACTTGGAGCTTCCTGCATGCCAGGCAAGCACTCCTATCAACTAATCAATATCCCCAGTCCACTGGAGCCATCTTCTAAGAGACTGTGCAACCCGTGACACACATCACTCCACTGTCGCTCCTGTGAAATGCCTTACGCTCCCAGTCCATGATGATGCTTTTCCTGCTTTGGATGGGTTATTTTTTCCTTAAAGCTACCTCTCAGGTGGTTTTTCCAGGGCAGCCTAGGGACACAGAATATGGTTCCAAGTCACTGGGCCTAAAGCTTCTGCAACAGGTAAGCACGGAGGTGGTAATGTCCGAGTTATTTAAAGGAAGAACTGAAAATCTAGAAATACACGTAAAATTCAGATGGACTAAAAATGGGAGGTTTGGGGCTGGAGAGATGGCTCAGTGGTTAGAAGCAAACTGCTCTTCCAGAGGTCCTAAGTTCAATTCCCATCAGCTACATGGTGGCTCACAACCATCTATGATGGGATCTGATGCCCTCTCCTAGTGTGTCTGAAGACAGGGACAGTGTACTCATATACATAAAATAAATAAATAAATCTTTTAAAGTTGGGGGTGGGGGGTAGTTAAAGCTGAAAGTTACAGTTGTGGTAGAAAACCATGGCACGCTAATCACCGAGAAAGGGGGACTATGAGCAAGACGCTGGCACTGTATGTGTGGCCTGAAGAAGGGAGGAACCTGAACTGCATCTAACATGGATTTCTAGGCTTTGGCGCTGAGTGAATGGCTCTGGAAAATCCATCTGATAACCTGGCCAGCAGCAGCTCAAACATTAACCACCTTTACACTCTGGCTTGCTTAGAATTGCACTGGAAGAAGATCTGACTGTGCCCCTCTGGAGTCCTACTGATCTCTCTAACTACAGTTTAAAAATGAAGCGTCAAATTCCCAGCCTGCTTCAAATTAGCTCCCATCAATATTACCCACCACCACCTTTGATGGGAACTAATTAAGCTCCTGTGATTTTTTTTCCTCCCCAGACTGTCTTTTTCTGCTCTGGAAGAGAGCATACCAAATTAGGCCCATCTGTCTAAACAGGAAGAAGGCTACTTAGTCCACCGACAAGCTTCTTGTCCTACTGAGAAGGAGCCTTGGCGGGAGTGGGGATTCCCAAAAGCCATGGGGAACTACAGTAACCCCAAATCTGCACAAGCCAGAAGTCTGAGAAGAGCGGCTTAGTGCTGTGTCAGCCTCCATCTACCAGTTCACAGCCATCATTTCCTCACACAATGAGATGTCTGGGGAGACGTACACTAGGCTATGAGACTGTCATTCATTCCAGCTGCGAATGACAGTGATCAAGAATTAAGGGCCTGATCAAGAAGTAAGAGCCGGGACTCGAGCTCAGTGGTATGGCATTGGCTTAGCATGTACCAAGGACCTAGATTCATTCCCTAACTCTGCAAAACAAACAAACAATAAATAAATAATAGCAGGGTGGACTGGAGAGATGGCTCAGCAGTTACGAGCATTGGCTGCTCTTCAAGAGTTGCTGGGTTCGATTCCCAGCAACCACATGGTGGCTCACAACCATTTGAATGCATATACTTCTTCAGGCACACATGAAGACAGAACACTCAAATACAATCTATCAATCAATCAATCAATCAATCAATTCTGTGCCTCCTTGGCAGAGTGCTTGCCCAGCATACGCGAAGTCTTCGGTTCCATCCCTAGCACTGAATAAACCCAACAAGGTGGTACAGGTCAGTAATCTCAGCCTTTAGGAAGTAGAGCAGGGGGATCAGAAATTCGGGATCATTTCTTCCTAGGTAGTAAATTCAAGGCTAGAATAAGATATGTGGAACTCTGTCTCAAAAAATAAAATAGGGCCACCGGGATGGCTCAGGGAGTAAAAGACCCTGTCACCAAGCCCGATGACCTGCCTTTGACCCCCACCCACATACCCCAAGACTGAGGGAGACAGAAAGAGAACTCTGCCATTCACACAGACAAGGTGACAGTTGAGAGGAATCGCTGCCTGGGCAGCGACGATGCCATATGCTACGCTGGTCATGATATCTTTCTGTCCCCGGCCGACACAGCTCATTCTCAGTCACCTTTCTCTAGCTAATACACAGCCTTAGAAATCACTGAGTCGGTGGAGAAGGAGGGAAATGTAAAATGAGGGCTGGCAAAAATGACCTGAATTTGACCCTAGGGCTTACTTCTGTAAGTTGTGCTCTGATACCTACGTATGTGCCCCGTAGCACCCATGCACGCCCCTCATTGCCTGGGAGGGAAGTTATAACTGACTTCCTGTCTCTTTAAATTTCAGTTTACGTTTCAAACACTCACCAGCAGAAAACTTACCTAACTCATACAAGGCTCTGGGTTCAATCCCCAGCACCCATGCATGGTTGGGTTGGGGTAAACCAGAAGAAAAGAAACAGGGAGGAAAAAGAAGGAAAGAACTTGTCTTGACCAGTCCTCCGCTGGTAGTCAGTAACAAACCACAGAAGCATCTGGCCAATAATATAAATAGCTTTTTTCTTTATTGGGGGGGTGGGGGGGTGGAGGAAGAAGAGGGAAGGGAAGGGAAGGGAAGGGAAGGGAAGGGAAGGGAAGGGAAGGGAAGGGAAGGGAAAGGGAAAGGGAAAGGGAAAGGGAAAGGGAAAGGGAAAAAGGGAAAGGGAAAAAGGGAAAGGGAAAGGGGAAGGGGAAGGGAAAGGGGAGGGGAAAGGGGAGGGGAAGGGAAGGGAAGGGAAGGGAAGGGAAGGGAAAGGGAAAGGGAAAGGGAAAGGGAAAGGGAAAGGGAAAGGGGAAGGGGAAGGGGAAGGGGAAGGGGAAGGGGAAGGGGAAGGGGAAGGGGAAGGGGAAGGGGAAGGGGAAGGGGAAGGGGAAGGGGAAGGGGAAGGGGAAGGGGAAGGGGAAGGGGAAGGGGAAGGGGAAGGGGAAGGGGAAGGGGAAGGGGAAGGGGAAGGGGAAGGGGAAGGGGAAGGGGAAGGGGAAGGGGAAGGGGAAGGGGAAGGGGAAGGGGAAGGGGAAGGGAAAGGGAAAGGGAAAGGGAAAGGGAAAGGGAAAGGGAAAGGGAAAGGGAAAGGGAAAGGGAAAGGGAAAGGGAAAGGGAAAAGGGGAAGGGGAAGGGGAAGGGGAAGGGGAAGGGGAAGGGGAAGGGGAAGGGGAAGGGGAAGGGAAAAGGGAAAAGGGAAAAGGGAAAAGGGAAAAGGGAAAAGGGAAAAGGGAAAAGGGAAAAGGGGAAGGGGAAGGGGAAGGGGAAGGGAAAAGGGAAAAGGGAAAAGGGAAAAGGGAAAAGGGAAAAGGGAAAAGGGAAAAGGGAAAAGGGAAAAGGGAAAAGGGAAAAGGGAAAAGGGAAAAGGGAAAAGGGGAAGGGAAAGGGAAAGGGAAAGGGAAAGGGAAGGGAAGGAAAGGAAAGGAAAGGAAAGGAAAGGAAAGGAAAGGAAAGGAAAGGAAAGGGAAAGGGAAAGGGAAAGGGAAAGGGAAAGGGAAAGGGAAGGAAAGGAAAGGAAAGGAAAGGAAAGGAAAGGAAAGGAAAGGAAAGGAAAGGGAAAGGGAAAGGGAAAGGGAAAGGGAAAGGGAAAGGGAAAGGGAAAGGGAAAGGGAAAGGGAAAGGGAAGGGAAAGGGAAGGAAAGGAAAGGAAAGGATAAAGGACAGAGGGGGAGAGGGAGGGAGGGAGAGAGGAAGGAAGGAGAGAGAGGGTGGAGAGAGGGAGGGAGAGAGGGAGTGAAGAAAGGAGGGAGGGAGGGAAGAAGAGAGAGAGACAGACAGACAGACAGACTAGCCTTTTGATGACTGCACAAGAAGGTTGGTCATATTGCCCCAACACTCATTCAGAAGAACCAAGTTGGCCTTTGGGGCATCTGGCATCTCACCACACCTAAGCATGAGCTGACAGATTAAGCCTGCAGGCACCATTGGGCTGTAGGACGGACGGAGAGGCTGCAAGGCTGGAAGTATCAATGGGAACTGCCCACTCGACAGCAGCCACATCCCACACCTGCACACTCACCACATCCAGGTCCTGGGAGACACGGCGTTTCCGGAGCTCCTCCATCCGCTCACACACATCAGAAAAGCAGGTATTGTAGTAATCTGCATACTGCTGTGCCAGGTCGTCAATGTTTCCCAGGGAACCATCCTGAGGAAGGAAGAGACAGGAAAAGGAGAGGCGGTCAGATCAGCCCACTTTGGAACAGCCACATAGCATCTAATTCCCTGCTAATGGGTGTTTATATAGTAATAATAATAATTATATATATATATATACATATATATGCATACATACATATATAAAATAGTGGCTGATTGAACACACACACACACATATAAAACAGCTGATATTCATTACCTGGTACTCATGGGCCAGGCTGTTTTATTTGTGAGATAGTGTGCCCAGGACAGTCCTCTGAAATGGGACCAGGTCTTTTCCTTATTGTATTTTTTGGGTAAGCTAGCTCAGAGAACACGAGTATCTGCCTGTGGATTCCAGGGCTAACAAGAAACCAAGTTTCTGGATCTATTGGCTAAAGCCACAATAACCAACTCATACCTGCCTTGCCTGGCTGAGAGAGGAGCCACCAGAGAAGCAAGTGCAGTCAGTTAGCAGACTCTGTAACAGGCTCATTGATATCCAACCATGACCACGGCTGCACAGAATTTCCCAGAAAGCTTCTCAAAGACTCAGATGTCCAAACTCTGAACAAAGTCTGGGACTCCTGACTCCATGGGAGGAGGCTACACGGAGGTCATACTGCGTCCCCTCACGGGAGACAGAGAAACAGAAAGCCTTTCACCACTTGTGTTTGCTAGGAGTCATTATTCATTGTTGCTGTCATGCATATTCATGATATTCATTAGATTTATTATTAATTAGACATTCAGGCACAAGAGCGCAATGCAGAAGTTCACCTGAATAAATAAGTAAATACGTCACTCGTTTCTTCACAGAGGCAGATTCCCAGGCAGTGCTACGGGTTTACATCCATTTCTGTGATCCCTCAATTATCTCTCAAGCTCTCAGTGACACTGGGTTAATGACAGTACCCGCCAGACAGTGAGCCAGAACAGAGCATCACCTCTGAACATGCAGACCGTCTGGCACATGGAAAATATGCAATCCTTCCTTACCCAGTGACATTCGCTACAATCGTTAACCACCCCGCAGTCCCCAAGGCTAGTGGATTCCTCAGCACATGTCTGAACACGTGCACACGGAGGGTGACCAGGATGCTATATGGGTCTGAACTATGCATTTCTCCTATCATGTCTTCCATCCAAAAGACACCCTCCACTCCTGTTTCTTTATCTCTCACATGGCTTCTATAATTTAGGTGACTTGACCAGGACAGCCAAGAAGAACATGATTTTGTTAAGACAGCCACAACTGATAGACGACCTAAAATTCATTCACACCCGATTATCCACAGTGCAGACTGGTCACCAGTCCCTTGGGTTCTTAGTGTCAGTGCATTGCGGGCAGCAACAGATCTCTCACGGTAAAGCAGACTAACAGCTAGCAGACGTCTTCTGTGCAAACCTAAGCCTTGGAGGTCTAAGGACGAGAGAGTCGGCGACCATCCTATCCTACTTTGTCTTTTTTTTTTATTTTTTTTTAGGAACTAAGTTGGGAGCGGGGCACAGAAATTGAAATAAATGGTTTTCTAGAAATGTTCCTGCCTTTCGACCACTAACACATTCTGCCTCGGAGGGAACTGCCTAGGCGCTCCTAGCACACAGACGGTGAGAGAGGGATGCAAACAAGGCCAGTTGAACATGTCTGGGCAGAAGTTTGTCTCCAAATACAAATCAGCCTGTCTGGGGAAAAGAAAAAAAAGACAGGCTAGACAGAGCAGAAGAGGAGAAAGTCCACCATCTGCCTGCCAGGTTTCCAGTAGGGAACAGTGAGTGGCAAGACAGAAAAATGGGGGTGTCCTTCTCAGTGTGTCTGAGGAGAGTAAGACTCGAAACACTGGCTGAGAGAACTCATTGGCATGAGTCAAGAGTCCCAATTCCAACAACAACCAGGGCTCTGGAGAACACTGGGTTCCTCACTTTGTAGTTCTCTCCGCACTGTAGTGCTATCCTCCCCCAGAAACTTCTGTCTCCATCCATCGTGGAAGCAACACACTTTTCACGCTGGACCAAATACACTAGGCTCCATCTTCTAATACCCAACCAAGTAGGCTCACTAAACGTGTCAAACTTCATGTGCCACCTTGCCTGCTATTGGTGTATGTGTCTGTCTGTCTGTCTATCTGCCTGCCCGCCTGCCTGCCTGCCTGCTTGCTCATACGTGCATGCAGTGTCCACTGAGACCTGAAGAGGGTACTAGATCTCTTGTATTTAGAGTTACAGACAGTTTTGGGCTCTTTGTGGGTGCTGGAAACCAAACCTGAGTCCTCTGCCAGAACAGTAATTGAGCTTAATTGACCCTCAGACACTTCTCCAGCTCTGGCCTGCTAGTTCTGGGTTCTGTCATTCTCATTCTCTCTCTCTCTCTCTCTCTCTCTCTCTCTCTCTCTCTCACACACACACACACACACACACACGCACATGCACACACACACACACACACACGCTCACGCTCACGCTCACGCATTTGATGGTGAATGTGGTTCAACTGGAAGAGCGCTTGCCTGCCATGATCAAAGCCCCAGGTTTGATTCCCAGCACAACATCCACAGCGCCCAGTGCTTCATGCCTATGAATCATCCCAGCACTTAGGAGGTAGTGGAAAGGAGAATCCGAAGTTCAAGACCATGCTCAGCTCCACTGATAGCTGGAGGCTAGCCTGAGGTACATGAGAAACCTGTCTCAAACAAACAAATAAAATGGATATTTCTGTACCACTTTCCCATTTCTGAGCTATAGATTCAGTCATGACTGACTGCTTACTTGAACTACTCCAGGCCTCCTGAAAGCATTAAACTACTTACAAAGATATATCCAAACTATATATTTGTTTGTTTGTTTGTTTGTTTTACTCTCTCTCTATTCTAAAGGTCTCTCTCAATACCACCTACCATCTCCCATCTAACACTGGCTACTGATGGGTTTCCTGTACCAGCTC
This sequence comes from Mus caroli, assembly GCF_978045245.1. Taxonomy (NCBI): domain Eukaryota; kingdom Metazoa; phylum Chordata; class Mammalia; order Rodentia; family Muridae; genus Mus; species Mus caroli. Next base: position 5,941,242 of record NW_028227264.1, read on the forward strand.
AACAGTTGGCTTTTCAGCTCCATTCTGCATCACTCAGAACTCCGGAGGCCTTAATAAACATTTCTGTTACTCCCGAGGTAGCAAGCATCTGTTCTGCTCCAGTCAGGCCGCAGCCAGCCCATATTTCACACCTTCAATATGGCCATGCAGCCATTCCTCATGTGTCGCTCAGTGGGTAAGAAGTTAAAGTGAGGCAGCACAGCTGCCTTTGCATGCATCCAAATCACTTCCCAGATGTGCAGCGAGTCTCTGTAATTGCTCCCTTTCTCTGTCCTGATGATTTAAATGCCAAAGTGGCCAAAGACTACAAGAATGCAAGTGTCTTTCAAAGGTGGGTCTACCATAGTCACAAAATTATCTTTTTTTTTTAATGTCCCAATCAAATAGAACCACAGAAATACCTGGTGATTCTCTTTTTATCCATTTAAACTCCAAGCTCTTAAATTAAAAACAGGAAACTAGTAATAATGAAAAGGGAGGGGGGGAATTTTACGGTCTTGATGACAGGGATGCTTTCAATGGGAAGACTGGTCTCCAAGCTCACCCAGGTGTGTGCATTAAGTCTGCAAAGCTTTTTATGGGACCATCAGCTCAATGTCTGTTCTCCTCTGGACAGATATTTATTGGGGGGTGTGTGGGGGCAGGGGCTGAGCTTGGAGAGTTACTGTGTGTTCTTTCAAAGCGCTCTGCCGACCTCAGCATTACTTTGAACCAACTCGCCCTTGTTTGACAAGGCGACAGGGCTACTTTAGGAAAGTTTTTACCCCACTGAGTATCTGCAACCCAAGCCGGTGCAGGGATCTCAATGCTGCTGCTGATCTGTTCCACCCTGCATCGTCTTGTCTGTCTCAGTTTTCTGTCTCAGCCTCCACAACGCTGGAATTCCAGAGGTGAGCCAACACACCCAGCTTGCATCTTTCTTTGTGGAAACTCCACCTTTACCTACTCTAGAAGGTTCACCTTAAATGTTATTAAATAATCTGCTAGCAAAAAAAAAAAAAAGTGACTCTGTATCATGTCTTCAGTTGCCATCATAAACACCATTAAGAAAACCCTGAAACATTCCTTTTTCCTTTCTTTTAAAGTATTTAGTGTTGGCGCTGGAGAGATGGCCGAGACTCAATGAGCACTTGCTGCTCTTGCAGAGAACCTGAATTCAGCTCCCAGCACCCACATCAGATATAGGCTCTCAACTGCCTGTATCTCTCCCGCTCCAGGAGATCTGCGGCCTCCGGCCTCCTCTGCCACCTGCACATGTACAGACCCACATATACATAATTAAAAATATTTTTTAAGTAGTCAGTTTCTAGACTGGACTTTATTAATTTCCTAATCTGTTTCATTTCCTTATTCTCCCCTTTTTGGGTCTCATAGATTAGACAAGCCCAGTCTATAGCCTGACTTTAGGAAGAAAATTAACTCCATTTCCTTAAAAGACTGTGTAAGTAGACTGTTCAATTTTGAGTCATATTATCTTCCAGTAGGAGTTTTCTTTCCATTCCATCTTTATCAACAAGAAAAAGAGCTATGGGCAAATCCAACCGCTCTTTCCATAATAACAGTGCAGGCGATCACCAGCATCCATACGGAATCTGTGTGCATGAAATCTGGGACACACTAGACAGTCCGTTCAGTGGGTGACAAACTGTAACCTGCTCCTGAGGCCAAGAAGCACATTTCTATCTGGCACTTTATACAGCATAAAGATACAGGACAAAGCACTTTAAACAAACAGTTCAGATAAGATGGACTGCTGTTGTGATGGGGGGAGGGGAGTGGGGGGGATAACTACTTTGTTCTCTCAACAACTATTTTAACAGTATTTCTCAAATTTATCCCAGTGAAACGTTAGTCTCTGGAAAATGTAAAACTGAGGAGTCTAAGAAAACAGAAGCTATGTATATGGATATTTTTGCTCTCTTCTCTCCAGATGTCTTTTATGGCTTAGAACACCTTTGACAGCCAAAGCAAAGCAAAGACCTCTGAAAACACCGGGAGCCAAGGTGAGACAGATCTTCTGGCGACTATAAGCAAATGAATGCAAATGAACAGTAGCAATGAGAGAGATCTTATGTAGACTATGCTCAAATGAAAGCAAGGGAACTAATGGTCTTCTTTCCTGCATGTGTGGTGTATGTGTGCATACAATGTGTACACAAGGTACCCAAAGGTATCCAGAAGAGAGCATCAGATCTCCTAAGGCTGGAGATAAGGTGGTCATAAGCCATCTGATGTGTGTGTTGGAAACCACACGCTGGGCCTCTGGAAAAGCAGTTACATCTCTAACTGCTGCATCCTTTTTCCAGCCCCTAATTTCTTATTGTACGTTTCCCTAAAGGTAAGCGCTCTAGGAGAAAGCCTGTGTTTTGTTGTAACTCTTTAAGAGTTGACAGAAGAAAGGAGAGCAAACTCCTGACTTATAGTCTCTCTCCATTTCAGTCCTTTTAAGTACATGCATGGTGTACTTTTCCGAATATAAATTGTATGTTTTATTTATATTGCTCCTTTTTCCTTGGATAGATAGAGACTGCATGAGTCCATGAGTGTATGTACACACACACACACACACACACACACACACACACACACACTACAAGCCAAATCCATTAAAAGAAATCACTGCACTTCAAGGAAGCCTAACTGATCTCCTAAAATGAATTCCCAATGCGTTTTCATCCTTAATTAGCTTGCTTAAAGGTTTTGAGCTGATAAAGACTCTCAGCATTTTCTCAGGTAAAACTGCTGCAAGTGAACAGATAGACAGCTTTAGTCCTGGTTTCTGTGTTCAGCCTTACTGAATTCGTGCAACGACACTGCTCGACCAACTCTGCCATCCCATCCCTTCCCATCCCATCCCATCCCATCCCATCCCATCCCATCTTGTTGAGTATGTTTCAAGAAATGTGTTGAACATATAATAACTGATCTCAGATAGCTGATTAATCTCTAAGGCATCGTTTCCACTATTTCTAGAGATGGTTTGAACTGGACCACAGTCCAGGAAAAAGAATTAATACATACAATTACATATCTACACTAAGGGGAATGGATTATGAGGTCATGGAGAAGGGGAGGAAGGGAGGGTGCACGCCCACATAGCAGGTGGCTGGAGAGGGCTGACTTCATGCCTTCCACTCCCCTCTCCAAAATACCCAGAACTTACCAGAACCTATATAAGTAATTCTCTCTTTGGCAAATAAAGTCTCACTATTGTGTGTAGGTGTGCCCCAATTAACACAAACTGCTCCTGACAGAAGGCAGGATGAAGCATTCGCCCTGTCTTCAATGCTTAGCTCTCAAGGCTAGACCACTGGAGTCCCCATAATCTGAAGGAAAAAAATATCAAGGGAAAGAATGGGGCTATAGGACCCACTCAATGAGTTTTCTATCTGTTCACAAGTATCTACTCATATCAGTCTTTTTATTCTACACTTCTCTGCAATGTACAAGAGTGTACTTCAGCGGTACAGCTTTTTCTCCAGCCATGAGTTCAACCCTAGCACCACAGGAGCAATGACAAAAACAGAATACACAGGACTACATTCTAGATTCGATAACTAGTAGTAAGAATGCAATATATAGGGCTGGGGAGATAGCTCAGCAGTTAAGAGCACTAACTGCTCTTCCAGAGGTCCTGAGTTCAAATCCCAGAAACCACATGGTGGCTCACAACCATCTGTAATGAGATCTGATGCCCTCTTCTGGAGTGTCTGAAGATTTATATATAATAAATAAATAAATAAATAATGCAATATATAAAAAATTAAGAAATATAGCCAGGCCAGGCGTGGTGGTGCATGCCTTTAATCCCAGCACTTGGAAGGCAGAGGTAGGTAGATTTCTGAGTTCGAGGCCAGCCTGGTCTACAAAGTGAGTTCCAGGACAGCCAGGGCTATACAAAGAAATCCTGTCTCAAAAAACAAAAAACAACAACAAAAAAATATTATTGTTGCTTAGTTTACTTAATGTGGCTAGACGGCCTAGCCTCAGAAATGTGTTAAAGGGAGTTAGTGAACATAAGGTCTCTTTGCAATTGCAGCCTCTAAAAGAGCCATTCTGTTTGCCATGTATGATAAGAACCCAAGGACTTGAAAAAAGCAGAAGAGAGCAGGGCACTGATAATCTGCTTTTTAAATACAAGTATAACTTCAGCCCCCTGTGCACACTGGGATCTAACAGATGGCAATTTTAGGCTGAACTCATTTTCCATGTCTAAGCTGCCCTGAGCTTAACAGAGTCCCAGATCTGGAAAGAACAGCACAGTTAGTTAGATGGGAATGAAGTCACCATTTCAGGCCATGCTTGCAGATTTTGATGAGGGTGAATCACTCTTCTCTCAAGATGACTTTGGCACCTGAACCCGAGAATGAAGGCAATTTTATTAAGTATGACTGACCAAGATCTGACTGGGAAAAAACTAGTCTATGACATTCCCAAATTGTAGCAGTAAGTACGGTAATCATGAAACTTCTGAGGAAATTGTCAAACACTCCACAATATACGAGTATTCTGTCATGCTTGAAAATTCCTAGAAAATGATATTCTTCTTGGGGTCTGGCTGGCTCTCTCTGGTATTCTGGCCCACCAGCCTCCTTCCTCTTCCTTTCCTCAGTGCAAATGGAGAAACAGGTGTCCTAACCAACTCTATCATACCTGGTGGATAGCAGCCACCACACCTGTAATTCCAATTCTTCAAACGGCTTTTCGATGCTGCTACCAAAAAGCCACATACTTAGGAACTAACAGTTAACAGCTACACAGTCTGTGTCTGAACTCCAGGCATCGGAGCTCATCATATACTCACAAACCGGCTCCCACCCCATGACACAGATAGTCTGGCAAGTCTGATAATCCTGCTTTGCCAAGAACTCATAGAGTCGGGAGGGCAGGGGAAGACACAGAGATAAAACAAGAGTCAGTAGGGACTGAAAATTCTAGATGTGACATAGCAATTCTGTGACAATCTCTCTACTTTTGTCTGAAATATTCTATTATCAACGGTCTTTTAAGGATGTGTTTATGTATTCGTTATCAGCATAACACTTCCTAAACTTTTGAAGCCTTCAGCTAGGGCTTGTACCTCGTCCCCGATTCCATAGCAACACCCTACATTTAACCAGTTATGTAAGAAAGAGCAGTCCAGTGAGTGTGCTTCCCACTCATCCGCACATTGTACCTCTCTCCAGAGCTCCCGAGTTCATTCAGCAACTATGAATTGAGAAATTTCCCACTATACCACATTTTTTAACGGTGTTACTTTGATTTCTTTATCTGTTTTTAGATGTGTGATACCACACCATACACGGGAGAGTCAACAGATAACTTGTGGGAGTCGGTTCTCTTCCTTTATCATGTGGGCCCTCAGGATTAAACTCAAGGTCCTGAGGCACGGTGGCAAGCTTTAACTTTCTGGGCCATCCCCCTGGCCCTACATCATCATTTTAATGCAGACTGGTAAGCTTTTAATCAATTCTTGTTCTCACAGACCTTAAACCCACAATGCAAGTCTCGTGAGTGAGACAGCGGATCAGAAACGTATCTCTAGAAACTGTGGTAAGTAAAAAGGCATGGGAAGGTAGAAATCGTGGGAAGTGGCTCGTGGCAGAAGCAAGGACAGTGGCTCTTAGATTCTAAGAGATAGACCAACTTGTTTCAAGAAGAAAAGCTACTTAAGACTAAAGCATCAGATCGCAGAGGTCCAGTAGGTTAGAGACAGATGAGGGACCCCAGGGTTGGGGCTTCTTGGTGAGTCGATAATCACACAGAGCTCTTTAAGCTCAGAGAGGTGGCATGCAAGCATTCTGCTTGAACTAGCCATGTACGTCCAGGACAATCAAATCACACAGTGATTTTAGAGACAGTGTCACTGATCTCATGAACAGCATATTACACATAAAATCGTCCTCGAGACTTGTGGTATGGCAGCACCTTGCCCCTCCCCAGCTAGAAAACCACCACTAAGAAAATGAGGAACTGATTCTCTCTACCACATCTCATTTCTGTCAAGTTATGCAACCATCCATCCATGCTGCTGATACCAGCATTCATCACATAAGGGGCCCCAGGAGAAGCACAACGGGATGTATGTGTCTCCGTGATCGCTGCCAGCAGACATCTTCCTATCTTTGTCATAGAAAGGCTTGCACCCCAACAATAAAGACTAGATTCAGTTGAGTCCTTTCTTCCAGGGATAGCTGGTCAACCAGGGAAAGAAAAGCTACATGGAATATGAATGGCCTGTGAAAGAAGGAATCGTGCTGTGGCCAAGGACACCAGGCATGGATGAAGAGGTCTTACATGTGAACTCCTCTCGGCCAGTTATTGGTTAATGGTCCATGGTAAGATGTAGCACCTCTCCCTAGTATCTAAAATGGTAGCGCTGTTACTAACCAATGGACAGGATTAAGTAAAATGCGTGTAGTATACATCTATAGTAGTAGGGCAGCTGGTACCCAGGAAATACTCATGACGTCATCCCCCTTTATTAACAGGAAGGCAAAACCCCACATCCACCCGTATTATTCGAAAGAACCAGGTCATACCACATGGTCACTCATAGGACTCCAATTTAATATACACGAAGACACCTAGAAAGTCAGGAAGGATCTAGAACATGGCCTCATCTCATTACTTCATCTGAACGATGAGTAATGGAAGCTGGAAGGCAAGGTGTTGACATTCTAAGTGTTAATAATGCTCAACATACTGAGGGCTATAAATGTTCATGTAAGCCAAAGGCTATTGTTTCTTTCTGCTTGTTTGTCTTTTCCTTTCTGTTCTCTGTTTGGGGAGCAGGGTGTCCCTGTATATAGCCCTGGCTCAAGTGTTCTATGTGACCATAGGCTAGTCTTGAGTTCTTCTTCTTCTGACTATGGTAATCATGACCAGCTGGATTTGTTGTTATTTTGTTTTGTTTACCTTGCTGTTATGGTTTTCCTTTTGCCCTTTTGATGTTTTGTGTCAAATATCACTACATAAACCTGGCTGGCCTGGAACTCACTATGTAGACTAGGCTGTGTTTGAACCCACAAAAACCTACCTGTCTCTGCCTTCTGGGTGCGGGCAGTAATGGTATGCACCACCACTCCTGGCCCAAAGCTGATTTTTTTTTTTCCCGAGACAGGGTTTCTCTGTGTAGCCCTGGCTGTCCCAGAACTCACTCTATAGACCAGGCTGGCCTCGAACTCAGAAATCCGCCTGCCTCTGCCTCCCAAGTGCTGGGATTAAAGATGTGTGCCACCACTGCCCAGCCCAAAGCTAATTCTTTTTTTGTTTGTTTGTTTGTTTGTTTGTTGAGACAGGGTTTCTCTGTATAGCCCTGGCTGTCCTGGAACTCACTCTGTAGACTAGGCTGGCCTCGAACTCAGAAATCCACCTGCCTCTGCCTCCAGAGTGCTGGGATTAAAGGTGTGTGCCAGCATGCCGGGCTCCAAAGCTAATTCTTAAAGCAAAAAGGTTAAATGGAAGTTTCCTTAATGTAGTATGGTTAATTAAGGCCATTAAGGGCTTGCCATCTTCTGGGGTCCCAATATTCCACCATCGTGACTTAAATAGCTGGTGTGGTAGCACATGCCTTTAATCCTAGCACTCAGAAATCACAGGCAAGGAGAGTTAGAGACCAGCCTGGTCTACATAATGAGTTAGTTCCAGGGCAGTCCTTGCCTACACAGAGAATCCCTGTTTCAAGAAACCAAAAACAGAAAAGAAAAAAACTAGAAAAGAAAAAGAAAAAAGAAAACACCAGAAGCTTGTCTGCCTGACTCCTTGATATTCCACTCACATCAGACAGGCAGGAACAGGAAAGCACAGCTGGAAAGCCTCAGGTCCAGGTGTGGAAAGAAAACAAACAAATTGCAATGTTGGAGCCTCAGAAACACTCAAGACTCCTGGGGCAATGAGCAAGCAGGCAGGTCCCATGCCGAGGGCAAAGGAGAAACGTCTTATTCTTATTACTGACAACTGTTTTTGAGCCCTTGTTTCAATAGACATCAACTGTGGGACATCTCTCAAAAGTCAGGATGAAGACAATTTGCCCAGGCTCCTGGAAAAGACCCCAAGGACCCCAAGCAACATTTTTTCACACACCTCCCCCGACCCCCAGCCCCAGGCTCCTTTGTGGCTAGCTTCTGGAACCAAACCACTGTGCTAAGAATCTCATTTTCAACTCCAGTTCATGCACAGGTTATAGATGGGAGGAGTGACAGTTTCACCTCAGACAACTCTCTGACCCCTAAGGTACGGGAAACTGGGTGTAAGGAGCCTCTGTTTCACAGAACGGCTCTTGCATATGAGCGTGCCTGTTCCAACAGCTGTCTGTCCATCAACCCATACAACTGTGTGAACGCACCACCCCGGAGGAGCAGACAGTCAGACTCGCTTTGCGGTTTCTTGAGAGCTCAAAGTTCTCTGCTCACTCCATTATTTCTCTTCTGGATGATCTCAGTTTTCATCCTAAAAGACATTTGCTTTTGCCAAAATATATAATGTAGAAGTGCTCTGACAGACACCGGACGCATGTGGGTTAGTTCTTATCCTCAAACTTAAAACATCTGAGAAGCTGAGAGCAGAGAGGGCTCGATTGCTACCCAGTTCTGCTCTGTAAACGGGACGATCCTCTTAACACCTGCAGCAGCAGGCAGTAAATATACGCCTGTCTTTCCAGATGCGGATGGAGGGAAGAGAAATGTCCATGTTTCTCAAATAGCCCATGAGCTGGGGGGTTACTAAAGAACGCCACTGGATTCCGTGTGTGGCATCTAATGTTCTGGAATCTACCGCCCATTTGGGGGTGGGGGGTGGGGGGGACAAACTGATCTAACAAAGCATGAACTTTTCTACCAGCGCATCAATCAGAGCCTGGGGAGCAGCTCTTTACTCCAGCATCCCCAGCTGCTCATTCACACATTTGGGTCTGCAAGGATGCAATCTCACATGGGAAATAAACTAGTTAGGACATGTCCACATTTTCCTTTTGCCCAGACTACTTGCCTCTTCTGAATGGCCTTATAAAAAGATGGGGGGGGGGGGAGTTTCACTTTCTTCTTTTTGATGTGGATAGAACAAATAATGCTTATTTTAATTGACTACACTGTTGGGAGGAAAGCCTACTGTGAAAATTAAATGTGCTATCAAGATCTACAGGGGTTTCAGGGAGGGAGGTTGTTGTTGGGTTTGGGGGGGTCGTCTTTGGTTTTCTTTTTTTGTTGTTGTTTTTTTTGTTTTTATTTTTTTAAAGGAGAGTCTGATTCTGTCATGACAGTTTCCCCGAGTCACAAACACGGCAGCGGTTCAATGACTCATTTTATACCTGGTAATCAAAGTTTAGGCTCCCTTCCTGTGAATACAGAGATTGGAAAGTCCTACCAGAACCTAAGAGCCCATGACCCACTGACCCACTGAGCAGACTTCTTTCCTAAGTTCCTGCTTCATTCTGAGTAAGGGCCACAGTCTCGGTGACATAGCAAAGTAAAAGGGAACACAGGGCTGGTGAGATGGCTCAGCACTTAAGAGCCTAGGCTCACATCTGTCTGTAATTCCAGCTCCTGGGGATCTGGCCTCTTCTAGCCTTTGCTAGACACTCAAATGGTACCCAGACACACATACATGCACAACACCCATAGACATAAAGAATGAAAACTTAAATAATAATAAAATTAAAAGAGATGACACAAGGGTCAACCCCCTGCCTGGCTCGCTTCATCCCTCTCTACCATGCCTACTTGTGAAATACCCCTGTCTCTGCCTGCTCTGGTTTTCCTACTTACTCGCCCTTACCTTTCAGACATCTTTCAGCTCTTCTGAGTCTCAGTAGACTGAGTAAGTCACTCAGTTGATAGATAGAGTGCTTGCCTAGTAGCCACAAAGCTCCGGGTTCAACATCAGCTCTGCATAAACCAGATATCATCAGACCACACACCTTAGTGCCAGGGAGGAGGAACCAAGAGAGTGTGGCATTTCAATTCAGCCTGGGCTATATGATGTCTGGCCTCCAAATAAATTAAATAAATATATAAGTAAATCGCAGTCTCCTTCCCCTATATCTAAAAGGTCTGATGAATTCTCTACCTTATATGTCTTTTTCCACTTTCTATACCTAAAACAGTTTGCTACTATTAATTTGATCTTTATCTCCTCTCCATTTCCCAACAAAATGTTGACTTCCAGCCAGTTGGTGGTGATGCACACCTTAATCCCAGCGCTCAGGAGGCAGAAAGGAGCAGGTGGATCTCTGTGAGTTCAAGGCCAGCCTGGTTTGTGAGCTCCTGGACAGCCAGGGCTACATAGAGGAACCCTATCTTGAAAAAACAAAAACAAAAACAAAAAAATGTTGTGTTCCAGAGAGAGAATATCTTTCTGAGTTTTATTCCAGGTTTAGGACCAATGTTTAGAAGCCTCTCAATATAAGCATATTAACTGTGTGGACAAAGGACCATGGGGGAGAGAAAAAATCAGACGATCCATCAGTAAGCACTGTGCCAGGCTGGGCCTGGGGGCAAATGAATAGTAACACTTTATATGTTGCTTTATGTTTTAACTTTCCCTTTAAGTAACAAACCTACTTTGCATCCCTCAGACATAAAAGTAGCTTGCATGTTTTAATTTCTTCAACTCCCATGTCTTCATTATCATTTAAAATGCCAGTATTAACTCTGCCAGTGCCTTGCATTAGTAAATCTCGCCAACCTCTTTGTACGGTTTCAAAAGAAACAAATGGAATACAGTTCAAGGTGTTAATTACACACGCTTAATAAAAACAAGCCCCCGAGACTGTCAGCTCTAACACCGAGCACTTTTATGTGTGTTGGTTTATTAGTTTTATACATGTGAGAAAGTCAAACACAGTAAGCATAATATTGCAAAATAGCTTCTACCAAAGGGAAATTATTCCACTCCATAGCCAAGCCTACGAACAGCTCTAGTCTTTAAGTCCAAGAGTCAGGGAACATAGCAGCAGCAGAGACAGGTTTCTGCATGCTGGTGGAGACAGATAGAGGCGACATGGTGTGTTCCCTTCTGCAACCACGGCTCAAACAGGGAGACAGTTATTTGTACTCTCCTAAGATGTCCATATGAATGGGGGGTATTCCAGACATTCTGTGCCTTTGGGACACAAAGTGTACCTGTGGACTAACTGGATAATATTTTGTGTGACAACTAGAGACAAAGTTCTATGCACAACTATGAATGGGAGAAATTACTGTGTTCAAAAATATTGTGGAACAACCCTTTTTGATCTCCAATTTTGATGTCCCCTGATGTTGTCTCCCTGTGCTGCTTTGACTCTATGAATATGATAGAGGGATGTCTGGACTCTACCTGCAGAGTGACCTTGGGTGTTTGTCATGACTCTAGGTCTCAAAAGCAGGCTGGACAGATGGCTCAGCACTTAAGTTATGGCTTGCTACACAGCTATGAGAACCAGAACTCAGGTTCTAGCACCACATAACAACCAAGCAGCCTAAAAGCACCGGTAACTCCCACTCTCTTCTGGCTTTTACATGCGTGCACACTCACGTGCACACACGCACAATGTGCACAGACTCAGAAACACACACACACACACAGAGAGAGAGAGAAATAATGTTTTGTTTTGTTTTGTTTTGTTTTGTTTTGTTTTGTTTTAATGGGTTTCCCAGACAGGGTTTCTCTGTATACCTCTGGCCATACTGAAACTTGCTTTGTAGACCAGGTTGACCTCGAACTCACAGAAATCCACCTGCCTCTGCCTCCAGTGTGCTGGGATTAAAGGTATATGCACTTCCACCCCTGGCCAATAAATAAATCTTTTTAAACAGAGATTTCCAATTTCTGCTTGACTTCATTTTCTCCTGAACGTTAGCCCGACAAATAAGCATCTTTCCTCCTGGTCCTTTAGTGGCAATGGAGCCCCTGCTCAGAAAGACAATGAAGGGGGAAACAGACCTTGTGGGAAACTTTGTGGCACCATCGAGGCTGGCATTTCAACAGTACCTTCAGGACATGCAAAGGGGACTTAGGAAGCATGAGACAAACATGCTATCTGCAGCAGTTAGTTCATATACACATCTTTTTAGGTCATTCCTCATTTAGTAATAATTAGACTGGAACATATTTCTGAAAAGACATGAAACTCGTAACTCTAAAGCAGAGAGAAAATTCAATTAGAGGAAGCCAAGATGGCGTAGCTGAAGGCTGAGAGAAAAGAGAAAGTCCAAGGGGGAGTCATTTCATCTAGCGTGTTCACAGGGGCACAATTCAAGACCCAGAGGACCTGGGCCACTATCTCTAAACCTCTCCAGAGATAACTGCGAGGTAACTCTCCTCTCCCCCGGATCCCAAGTCTTGCTGTCTTTACATCTCTAGGAGCATGATGAGGCTTACTTGTTCCTTAGGACGGCAATGAATTCTGCACACATCCCCTTTGTGTTTTATTTCATTTGTCAATTTTTTTTTTTGAGACAGATCTCATATAGCCCAGGTTAGCACTGAACATTATGTAGCCGAGGCTAGACTTGAATTCCTAATCCTCCTGCCTCTGCCTCCTGGGTGCTAGGATTATGTATGCGCTTACACCATTACCTATGACAGCTGCATTTTGTTCGTATAAATTGTTTTTCAATAAAAGCTGCACACATAGACCTAAAAGATCACTCACTTGAGTTTCCCACCTCCACCCTCTATTCGAGGAGAAAACAGTATTTGTTATTAATAGATTGCCTAATCTATAAATTTTGGGGTAAGAAAGATATTTGGATTCTAGATAGTTGTTTTGGAGGGTAGTTTTTGGTTTTCCCTCTATTCCTCGAAAAACATCTGAGTTTTTAGTCAATGAAAGGGAAGAACTCTCGAGGTTAGTTTAGGACTAACAGGCATCTCCCTGTCATGTGTTTTTACTTTGAAACAAATTCTCATTGTAGTCCAGGCTATCCTTGATCTTCCTATATTAGCAGAGGATAACCCTGAACTTTTGATCCTCCTGTCTTTGCCCTCCTTAGGACTGCAAGTGATACCAGCACACCTGGTTACTATGGTACTGGTATCAACCCCAGGGCCTTGCAAATGCTCAGTAAGAGCCCTATAAACTAAGTAGTGCTCCCCCTGCCCCCAGCTCCCACCTTATATGGTTAAATAAAAATCAGTGTGAATTACAATATTCCTCAGCTACACTCAGCACACAGCAGAGGAAGCACATGCCCGGGTGCTCAGCCAGCCCAAACAAATTGTCACATCCTTAGATCCATCATTTCTTCCTGAGGCCAGGGCTTTCAGCTGACCCGGCAGCAGCCGTGAGTGACCCCACCCAAGGTCCTATGGGAAAAACTGGGCCTCAAATGCTGATGCAGCTCCTGCCTGAGATTTTGGCTGACTCTGGGCTACACTGCATCCTGAGAGATTTGGTGCCAGGTCCAGAAACTTGGTCTACCCCACCCAAGCTCCCCAGCCCCACTTGGGTAAGAGGCTAACCTGACAATATGCTGGCTGGGAATGGAGGGCCAAGGCACACACCCTAGCTTGGCTTAGGCCAGGGCAGGGGGCTGCATGTCATCACATCCTGATCATGGTGCCACGCCCTCCTCAGGAAGGCTTCCTCAGGAAATCCTGACTTCTCCAGAAACACAGTGGCCCCAGGCCTGAGGACAAAAACAGGAGCCTCATGGTCTGCCCTTTGTTCTGTGTCCTGCAAACCTGTCCAGCCTCTGGTTCAAGAATTTTTTGGCACAGGACAACTAAGGAGTGGGCTGAGCTGCCATGGCTTATAGAACCAGAATTTACAAGTCCAGAATGCACAGAGCAGCTCACATGAAGACAGCCTCTGTCGGGACTGCGGTTCTCACCAAAAGCTGATTGGTTTTGAAGAGGGAAGTTACACTAAGTGGCAAAGGGGTTAAGGAGTTGGCTTAGTTGGTAGAATGCTTCCCCAGCATCACAGGGTCCTAGGTTGGATCCCCAGCACCGACTGCATAAACCAGGACAGAAATCCTATCACAGGGAAGAAGAAGGCCTGTGGATCCGAAGTATATTCATCTCCAGCTACATACACATGGAGTTGTAAGGCAGCCTGGGCAACATAAGACCACAGATGAACAAAGCAAAAGACATAGACCACTGCGAAGATAGGTTTTCTATCAGTGGTCAGAATGCCCAGCATGTGCCTCTGTTTGGACTCCATGCATCCCTTGGCATCTCTTCTAGAGTGCCTGGCACATAGAAATACTCAATACATAGTGTTAAATGAAGACTTCTCCTCCCAAGCCTCTTCCTGGCTTTCACCTCAAAGGAGGCACATGCGTCAGGACCACTACTCAGAGGTATGAAAAGGGGAGGGGAAAGAGGAGGGGTAGAAAGAAGGCTGTGTCCTGGCCAGCATCCTTCTCACACCCACCCAGCCCCATCCACCCCACTCTTTCACTCCGGTAGTCTTTCAATTCTTCCTTAGCAGCAGGGGTATTAACATACGTTCTCTGCTCTGATGTCTTCATGAACCCACATCTCACGGAGCCAGATAGAATCTGTGTGTTCCTCTCATCAGTGTAGAAAAGTGTCTCCCTCATCCAACCCCGCTTCCTACCCATCTTCTTCACCCGCGACACTAGGTACAGATGCTACCAGATGTTCCTGTTGTCAGACTGGAAGGCGAGCTGGCACCTGACCATCATCGCCACCACCATACCACAGGCCAGCAATGGCTTGTGTGTCCTCTCAGGGGCTGTAACTAAAACTTGAGTATCCGCTTCAGGGCAGTGGAAGCCGATTTCTGTGTTTTTACCCAAGTTTACTTTGCTTGATCTGTAAAATGGAGATGATAACAACAAACCCTACACCTCAGCACACTGGGCTGTGCGCAGGTCAGAGACTAGAGCTGTGAACGAGCACATGGCCTGCTCCCCAGCTACAATGACCTCCACCAGGAATAACTACTGAGGGGAGACCTAGGGCATTACCTTTCTACAGCCTCATCCATGAAAGGAATGATTTTTTTTTTTTACCCTAAGGAACAGTGCTGGAGTTTCAAGGGGAGAAATGGGGTTTTGGTTATGTTTTGTTTTGCTTTGCTTGTTTGAGGTAGCCTACGCTGGCCTTGAATTGTATATAAACCAAAAATGATCTGACCCTCCTATGGAACCACACTCAGTTTATGAGATGCTGGGCATCAAACCCAGGGCTTCATGAGTGACAAGCAAGCATCTTGCCACCCAAGCCACATTGCCTTGCACCCTGAAGAGATCTCTGACATACTTAAGTCAGACACAATTTTAACCCATCGATGCCACTGTGAACATTTAAACAAAAAGCTTCATTAAATTATCTGAAATGATGTTTTTAAGACCTGGGAACTGCATGAATGCCATTACTTACGTGTTAGTGGTTAGCTAGTCAGCGTGGGAACAAGCTTCCCACTGCCATAGACCGGCCACACCTTAAAAGGGTGACCATACAACTTCTGGCCACTTCCTAGGAGGAGTAAGAGACTTATTAGAAACTAAATCCTAATTGAAAAGGCAGGAAGGGGTTGAGGGATGACTGAAGGCCATCTCTACTTGATCGGATGTACTTGGATGCATCGGAAAGCAGACTGGAACAGTCATATCTGAGAGTGCCCTCCACATGTGAAGGACGGCAGTGGTTTTCATTCTCCTCCATAGGTACACATGTAACAGACTCACTACAACACAAGCACGGGGTACTTCCTTTCCCATCCAGAGCAGGTGCTAAGTATTATCAGTGCCTTTCTTCACAATGAACTCAAGGCGATAATTCAAAGTCCTAGAGAGGCCCGCTTTTTCACAGTATGCTTGAGTCACTAAGGGACCACGCGTTATCCATCTACCATGGTCTACGTTAGATGAAGTCCACTCTCATGGTCAATTCCCATAACTTACAGAGTTCTACATGCTATGAGAGATGTTCTCTCTCAGGAAAAATCAACCTGAAAGTGAAGCCACTAATACACACAAAGGGGGTGGGGCAAAACAAGGAAATAAAAGATATTCTGAACGCCCAGAAAACCTCAGAATATGAGTTACACAGTAGTTCCACAACCCATCAGGCTCCAGATATAAAATAGAAGGGGAGAAGTTACATAAAGAGGGGGACAGAGCTCAGGGCCACCACTAACTACCTGCTGAGCTCATCCTCATGGCTAGACCCCTAATCAGACAGAAAAACCCACCATTCACCTCTCCAAGTCTAGACAGAACGCAGCCAGCGAGGCTCTTCTTGCTATGTCTTGGACTCCTGCACACCCACCCAACTCTTCCTCAAGCTGCATCTTACAGCACATTTCTTTCCTCAACACCCTGTTCTCAAAACCAGCCTCCATCTTTCCACTCACGCCTCCCCTTAAGTCAGAACACCTCTTACCTGGGCCACTACTGCAGGGAGGAGCAAGACCCAGGAGGTCCTGAAGGGCTGTGGAAAGAGAGGTTTCTATGAGGAGGGGACACAGGATGAAGTAGGAGAGTGACTGACGAGGATGGTAATGTGACCCCCTCCCAGCTCTGTGCAGCTCTGTCCATTTACCCAACAGGCCTCGGTGAAAATAAGAAGACAAGCATTTCATACAACAAAACCCAACAAGTGTCCAAGCCTACAGAAGGCTGAATGTCAAACTCATGATACAAATAATAAGTATCATAAAGATTACACAGGAAAAAATAAAGATTATGTGAACATGAGAAAAGGTTAATTTTACAATGTCAGGACAAATACATTTTAAAAAGTAAAACAGGACTGGGAGAGGGGGAAGTGAGAGAATAGTCCACTACGTGCATAGGACAGTACATTGCTGAAAATCTGGCACTCAGGAAGCTAAGGCAGGAGGATTGCTAAGTGTTCAAGGCTAGCACCAGGACAACCAGTGATACAACATGGTAAAGAACTCATGTCAAGCCTTCTACCCCCCAAAAGAAACTGTCCAGATTTGGAAGCCACAGAGCAGAGCCAATAGCTTGGAACTTGCCTGGCCTTAACACATGGAAGCACTTAATAGAGACTGTTTTATCTACCATGAAATGGTCTTCATTTGGCAAAACCAATATCTTTATTAATAGTTTGCCAAGTTGCGAGCTGCTGGATGGTGGTGATGCCCATGGTAGAACTTAACTTTCAACTTGACCCTGATTCTTGCAGGAAAACATTCCTCTCATCTTTATCATTTCCTAGCCCCAAAGCAAACCTAGCCCCATGGTCCAGAACTTCACTATGAGTAGACTCAGGACAGGAAGTAGCCGCATTTCAGTGCAGTGTCTACACCCGGCTCCTTCATGTCTATGGCTCAGTTTGATTCCAAGCAACCCCTTCTTTCTGTGAGTGGACAGCCCACTGGGCAATCCTGTAGCTGCATGACTGGCAAAGGCAGGGTGGCAGCTGCGGGCCATCTCGTCGATCTTCTAGGGACCTTTTCCTCCGGAAGCATGACTCATGGGCCTCAGTCTCAACTTTAAAATTGTGCATTTCCTCTGCAAATCCAAAGTTGGCTGATGGGAAGTGTGCTGGGCTGCATCATGGTCTCCAAGGGGAAGTGATGGAGGTCTTGGCCTGAGTCACTGGGCTGGAAGTGGATGGTCATGAGCAGTAATATTCTACAAGGAGTGGAAAACGCTTAACAGGGCTGGCTACAGATGAGTCAGGAGTCTTGATTTTTCTAATTGACCATTTTTATATTACTATATGAAGACATTCCTCTGGATGCATTTAGCTTGGGTGAATAGTAGAGATTAAAATGAATTCTTAAGTGACGGGATGACCTATTTGATTTTAATTAAAATGTCCAACACAGACTCTACAGGGAATAAAAGATTTTATAAATGGTTTCCATTTTCTCCACAGCTTCCCTTCCGCTCATCCCTAATCAGTAATATGGTGAGGAGTGATTTCTGAACTCCCAAAGATGGTGTCACAGGCGAGATGTCTGTCCAGTGTGCCAGACAGAAAGTGGTGCGGGAGGGCTCCCAACACGGAGAACTTAACTACTACTAAGCCTCCATCACTCCTTCCCTAGCTTAGTCCTCAAGAACACCAAGGGTTAGGGGATTTGGCTCAGTAGAAGGCATACACCCCCAGAATCACGTTTGCTACAAAGGCTGGGTCCATCAGGAACTACCATCTTTACTTCTCTTTTCAGGAGTCATGATATCCACATCCCCAAATCCTTTACCAGACAGAGCCCTGCCCCACACCATCTTATCCACCCAACCAGGAAGTCCGTTCTAAAGCCTAGCATCAACGACACTCATTTTTGGCCTGTTTTGTGTAGTAAGGTTTTTCTCTGCACACCCTCTCCTAGTTCTTTTGCCTCAGATGGTTGAGATGGGGACCTACAGGCAAAAAGTTGTGCTCTTCGGAAAACTAAGCTTAAGACAGCTCAAAGGCGTTCTTCAGGCACCCAATCACCACTGCTTTTTGTTCCCTCCCACTTCAATATAAATCACAGTCAGTAGAGGAAGAAAGGAAGGCCACAGGGAAACGTGCATGGAAGTAGACAGACACACTCTAATGTCGCCCCAAGGCCCAGTTCACCTGTTCAGTTCAGGGTAGTCTCTATCATGAAGTGCTGGACGCCAAACTTTCTTTCTGGTCTTTGCTTCTCCTCGCTAAATACCCCGAGGACTTATCTACCTCCCCCATTCGTGCCCCCTAAACAGCTTTTCCTGACTCTGTCTCCAAGCATCCAGACAGGTTTGTATTGTGCTGCCCTGCTTCTCTTTCTTTCTTTCTTTCTCTCTTTCTCTTTCTCTCTCTCTCTCTCTCTCTCTCTCTCTCTCTCTCTCTCTCTCTCTCTCTCTATTTGTTGAGGCATTGGGCCCTACAAAGTGATTATTTTGCCTCCTCTCAATGGCTTTGTGCTACAGCAGCACAGAGCCAGAGCACCCTACCCCCTACAGGAGTGTCCTACAGCTGACTGTTGCATGCCAACAACGAGGAGGCTTCAAACAACAGGAATATATTATGTATTGTCTTAGTTGTTGAGACCAGAAGTCAGATTTCCCCTGAAACCTGTAGAAACAGGAGACTCTTGGCTTCTTCCCAGCTAGTGGTGTGCCAACAACTCTTGGGCACTGTTTAGCTATGAACACCTCTCCAGTATGAATCTCCACGTGGTGCCTGACTGTGACAATGTCCAAATCTCCCTTCTGTAAGGGATATCAGTTATAATTGAAAACCATCCTAATGACCCCATCTTAAAACTTTGTTGAATATACAAAGAACCCATAAGCCTCTAAGAGTTAAGACTTCAGCCACGGTACCACCTAACAGGGTCCCGGGGAGAGTTAAACCCACAAAGAGACTCCTGCCGCGCGTGGTACTGAGAATGCACTTAGTGACAGTGTCTAATGCAGTTCTCATTATTCCTAGATCACCTATTCTTTTCGCCCTATGGCATCTTTGTTTAAAAAGTTTTAAAAGCAGTGAGTGGGGCCTGAGTGAGCTGGGCTGGAGAAGGGGGGAGGGGAGGGGGATGGGTTTTAAAAAAGCAAGGCAGGCTTTCTGAGTTCGAGGCCAGCCTAGTCTACAGAGTGAGTTCCAGGACAGCCAGGGCTATACAGAGAAACCCTGTCTCGAAAAACCAATAAATAAATAAATAAATAAATAAATAAATAAATAAATAAATAGCAAGTCTTAACCCAGAGGGGTGACCCGATGCCAGAATCCCAAATCTGGGGATGCCAAGACAGAAAAACCACAAGTTTGAGATTCCTCTGGGGTACACTGCTAGATCTTGGATGGATGGATGGATAGATAGATAGATAGATAGATAGATGCAATTTATCTTTGTGGCAGCCAATTTTCCAAGCAGACACAAAAACACCACCGCCCACCAAACTCCCTGGGAAAAATGTAATAACAATGGAAGCCTGGGTGGTAAACTGAAGGATGTCCTTTGTCCTAGGGAAGAGCTCTGTGGCTTCCAGGTTGCCTGGAATGCAAAGCTGTGTAGGAATCACAAAAGGGAGGCTTCCAAAGAATCCGTGGGCTTGATGACAATTGAGTGGCTAAGTTCTTCTGATTTCTAGAAAAGAACTCCAAGTCTACTATGCGGCCTTTCTATAGCTCCATATAGCTACATCTGTATTTGTATGAATATATATATATATATATATATATATATATATATATATATGTATATGGAGCTATGCATTATGTATATTTATACATAATATATATTATGTTACATATATTATATATAATTATAGAATACATAAAAATACTAACTAAAAAGGCCAAGGACAATAGAAGGTTAAGCATGGCTATAGAAGACCAAAAAGGTATTCAGCAACTGTCAATCCATCCAAAAGAGAGAGACCTAAGGCTTATAGTGGAGTTCAGTTGACTGAGTGCTGATGTAGCATACAGGAGACCCTGTCCCAAAGCATGATCCCACTCAGTGTTCATTCCTAAGAAGCCATGGCACACGCCTTAGTTCCAGCTATGTGTGAGGCTAAGACACAGGATCCCACAAGGCCAGGAGTTTGAGACCAATCTGAGCAACAAAGCAGGATTTAGCCTGAACATAAACCAGACTTTTCAGTGTGTACAACAGTGACAACCGAGCAGCTGTACAGCCCCGGCATGCTTTTCTCTGCACTCAGAAAGCTTGTTTGGATACAGACTCTCACAGTACCACAGAACTGTGTCACTACCACCTACTCCTCCCAATTATTTCGCTAAGTCATTTCTCTACCAAAACAACCCTTGGAGCCTTACCGACAATCTCTGCCAACTCCACTGCATAATTCTCTGAGTATTTATCTTGACATGACTAGCAAATGCAGGATTCAAAACCTATGTGCTTTGGCCTGCTCTCTTGATCTCTGGCTGATCCTCAGAAACCATGAGTTACCTAGTGCCCTTGAGCAATCACTGCCTGGACTCTGTTCTCCCTGTGTAAAGACCTGAAACAACATACTCAAACTTGTCTGCATGTCTATCTATAGGCAGACAAACAATAGATTTATGTGTCTTGCAGCCTCAATGTTTTTATGAAGCCAACGCTCATATTTGAACAAACAACTCTAAGATTTGAACCACTATTTTGGCCAACAACAAGAGACTGTCTTTCCCAATGTTGGGGAAGTGGGGCTTCCTGTTTTCCAAAACAGAAGAGACTGGAAGTCACAAGACTTGGTGGTGGTGTTCCAGAGCTGTCATCAGCACAGCGACAGTCGCAGGAAGACAGCCGGTCTCTCTGGTTCCTTGCAAGCAGTAAGTTTGCAGTATTGACCCAAAGAAAACATCCAACATCTCCAGAACCAGGTAGCCTCGTGAAAAAACAGACCGCAGGCCACTTTCTGGCTAATACCCCCCTACACACACACACACACACACACACACACACACACACACACACCACAGCACACCAGCTGAGCCACATCCATCTGCATCCAATCAATTGCAGCAGAGGGCACTTTGTATACACATAAGATGAAATGGGCAAGCCTAGAAACCTGAACTGGAAATCTGCAAAAGCCAGACTCAGCTAACAACTATTGAATTGTGGGTACTAAAACATGTGCGATAAAATACAGCAGTGTTTTTAAAATGAAAACCAGGAGCTAGAGAGATGGCTCAGTGGGTAAGGGCACTCTCCACCAACCCAAACTACCTGAGTTCAATCCCCAGAACCCACACAACAGAAGAGGGTAAATCTCCACGTAATGCTCTCACAAACACACACACATGCCGTACTTAAATAAATAAAAGTAACTCTAAAATAAATAATAAAGAACCAGGAAGCTGAAACTGCGTATGTGACTAAAGGACAATGGGCGCCAACAAGGGTAACTGTTGGTAAGTAGCTATGACAGCATTTAATTGGCCAAGGAAATAGGACACGCTGTCTCGTACCTGAATCCCAGCTCTAGGAAAGCTGAACCAGAAGGATCACCAATGACTTCAAAACTACTCTCAGCCGCATAGGCAACTCCAGATCAGCCAAAATCAGGACCGGGACCCCACCCCCCAAAAAGTACACAACAATAAGTAAACTGATCCTCCATGTATTTAAGACACACTACTATATGTCAGGATACAACTATATACAACTATGCTTACTCTCACCTCTCAAACAGAATTAGAGCAAGGGGTACGGCAAGACCCTGCTACATATCTCCCCACGTTTAAGGAGTACTTGCCCCCATTTACCTCCCCTCTTGGTTTCTATGGAAGTGTTTCCACTATAGAAGGCATCCTGCTTGCCTTCTATAGTGACACAGACTCCAAGATGTGTCAGCTGAAAGGTCCTGACACAGAACAGCAATGGGATGGGTGTTAGAGTATTTGACCCGGCTCTGCTGAGACGAGACATTGCTCTTGGCTAACACTAAAGTTACATCACACAGATTTTCCTCTTCCTCTCATGTATCATTTATACATGAATCATTTGACACCTACTTAATACTCATCGTGACGTCTCAGTTTCATAATGTTCTCATCAAGGCGAACGGCTACACCGCATTAGTGTTGCAAGGCTCTTCCATTAAACTACAACCTGGACACCACAGGAGACCTAGGTCCCAAGAGGATGCTGCAAGAAGGCAGTCATGGGCATACCCCAAGAGGCACCGCCTAATACAAACATTCTTAGAAAGTTGTTGGTAGATTTGCAATTCATAAGCAAATATGCCTTCAAATGGAATGCTTTGCCCTTTATGGATAATTTATTCACGGTCTTTACAGACTTTCCTCCAGATCTCAAATATCTGCTGGACATTTTCTATACATTCATAAATGTTTCTGCAGACTTTAATAGTAAAGTTGGTTCCAAATAAAAATTCACATAGGTAGAATGCTTGCCTCAGTCACAGTGTCCTGGGCTCACTGCCTGCACCATGTACACTGATGTGGGGTACACTCCTTAAACTCCTGGCATTTGGAGATAGAAGCCAGAGGATTAGAAGTTCAACGTCATCTTTCACCATAGCAAGCTTGAGACCAGGTTGGACTATATGAGACCTTACTACATCAATCAATAAATAAAAAGTACCCCAAAGGGATATTGAAGAAACACTTTATTAAACAATGGGGTTTATGATTTTCCCTGAAGCCACAGAAACTCAGCAAATAAAGTCATCAGTTAACTGGAGGCTTTTAACACATTGCTTGTTTCTATTAAAGTGCCTATTAAAATGCTCTCACCACAAACTGTGAGGAACAACATGAAGCCTAAACATGCAGACGGACATACAGGTCTCATCCTTGAGAGAGCCACGTGTTCCTCACACACACACACACACACACACACAATCACACACTCACACACTCACACACTCACACACACACACACACATATACACACACAATTGGCCTGCCTTCTACACTCAAAACAAAACCCAAACACACAAACAACATATATTTGCTTCATTTAAATCCTCTCTTGCATGATCTCACTCAGATGTGGAGATAGAACAAAGTCAATCTCACAGAAGCTGAGAGAAGAATAATGGCTAACAGGGACTGGAGAAAGGGCTCTGCAGTGGAGGGCACTTGCTGCTCCTGTGGAAGACCCAGGTTGAGTTCCCAGCACTCACATCATGGGACTCACAACCACCCATAACTCCAGGTCTGGGAGATCCAACACCCTCTGGCCTCCACCACAGGCACCTGTACATGTGTGCACATAAGCTTCAGTGCACAGACACATAAGTAAAGTAAACCTTTTTTAAAAAATTAACAATAATAAATAGGACAGGAGAGATGGCTCAGTGGTTAAGAGCACTGACTGCTCTTCCAGAGGTCCTGAGTTCAATTCCCAGTGCCCACATGGCAGCTCACACAAGTGTCTGGAACTCCAATTCCAGAGGATCTGACATCCTCACACAGACATCATGCAGGCAAAACACCAATGCAAGTAAAATAAAAATAAATTATAAATAAATAAATAAATAAATAAATAGGAGGCTGGGTATGGTGGCACAGCATATTGGTATTTCTTGTCTAGGAGGTGTGAAGTTCTAGCAACCTAGCCTTGGAGGGGACCACCTGCAATTCCTACACATGGGAGGCACAGACAGAAAAATCTATGCCTATATCAAAGCCATCTTGCTCTACATACCTAATGTGAGGCCAGTCTTGACCACATCAGATCCAGCCTAAAAATAAATTAATTAATTAATAAAAGATAAACTTTACTCTCTTATGTACTTGTAAATATAAAAAAAAAAAAACATGAGATTTTTCTCTTAAAAATCTTAAAAATAAAACATTCACACCTTATTGTATTACTTAGACACAATGAAATATAAAAATAATATTCTGCCGGGCGGTGGTGGTGCACGCCTTTGATCTCAGCACTTGGGAGGCAGAGGCAGGTAGATTTCTGAGTTCGAGGCCAGCCTGGTCTACAGAGTGAGTTCTAGGACAGCCAGAGTTACACAGAGAAACCCTGTCTCAGAAAACAAAACAAAATAAATAAATAATATTCTAAACAACTTTTAAACAGAAATCACATTTTCATTACAAACTATCATTTGGCCCCAAGAAAACCCTAGTTATTAATAACATTCATGTTTTCTCCTTTGAATACAGAAAATATTTTAAGAACACATTTCTTGGCATGTAACTTGACAAGTTAATAGCTTGAAATGACTAATGAATTTATTTTTGTTTTTCTCTCTCTTTTCATTTTGTTTTGAATCAGAGTCTTGCTGTGCCCATGTTGGCCTTTCATCATCCTCCTGCCTCCTCCAAGGGCTAAAGTTATAGGAACGGGCCGCAAAGACTGGCTGCTCATTTGTTCCTAAACCGTATACAAGAAAAGGCCATTTAGGGGCTGGAGAGATGGCTCAGCGGTTAAGAGCACTGGCTGCTCTTCAGAAGGTCCTGAGTTCAATTCCCAGCAACCACATGGTGGCTCACAACCATCTGTAATGAGATCTGGCGCCCTCTTCTGGAGTGTCTGAAGACAGCTACAGTGTACTTATAATAAATAAATAAATCTTAAAACAAAAAAAAAGAAAAGGACATTTAAGATAGCAAAGCAAGATTGTTAACTGTTTATTTCATAAGGCTTTTAAACCCCACCTCCATTATAGGAATAGTCCTACAGCAGAGATACACATTTTTGAGCTAAATAACTCCTTTTCTCTACAAATAACTCAATATAGAACACAATTTTTTTTCAAAGCACACATTTTTTTAAAATTATAGAAACAAATTGTTTTTGCTCCAAATGGATATATATATACTTGTCCTACGACAAGACTTAGACAGTAAAAACAGACAGTACTAAAAACCAACATGGTCTTAGGATGAATTTCAGTAGCTGGGACATAGGACACATACTGGAAAACCGAAATTTGGTCTTGAAGGAAACTTAGCTGAAAGTATGTGATACATTCGTCTATTTTCTTCTCTATTAACTACGTCCTAAGAGAAAGAATGAAGCCGCGAGCAGGCACACAGCACTGATCCACCCTAGTGCTCCTTCTGCCAGCACCTGCTTCAAAAATCATGAAAACCTGATTTTGGTGGGCTCACATCTGCAATCCTAGTTGGTGGCTTACAAACAATTCCGCTAGACTCCTACCAGGGACCTAGCAACCGCTAGGTCATCACCTGCCGCCAGGTGGGGGTGGTGTAAGAGGACTGCTCGCCACCCCACCCCACCCCCCCTCTCTCCCTCATCTCCTTCTCTTTCCCTCCTTCAGTTACCACGAGTTCCCAGGCGGCCTCTCTTTCTCTCTGTCCTTCTCTATCC
Organism: Mus caroli; assembly: GCF_978045245.1. NCBI lineage: Eukaryota > Metazoa > Chordata > Mammalia > Rodentia > Muridae > Mus > Mus caroli. The sequence continues at coordinate 5,966,917 of NW_028227264.1, forward strand.
CCACTTTCTCTGCCCTCAAGGCTCTGTCTGCCTCTATCCCTTCTCCAGGTCCTCATTGCCCTCCCTCCCCCCACAATAAACCTCCCAGGTCTGTCACGTGGCATGATTTCTCAGGTTGACACCTTGGCATGCCCCCCCTTCCCGACCCCACTCCCCAATCTCTGCCCCCTGCCACTAAGGCCACCGAGGCATTTTATTTGCTAACACTAGTACTCTGGAAACAGAAGCAGGAAGACTGAAACAACTTCAAAGCTAGTGAGGGGTGGGGCACATAGTGAGTTCCAACCCAGTAGTAGAGTAGACTCCTGTCTCAAAAGACAGTCTAAGAGGAAGAAAGGAAGGGGAGGGGGAGATGGCAGTGGACCGGGTGCTAAGTCAACTGTGCAAGGAGGGAATCTCAAGATGCCCAGGGAGGTTAGCAGGGGTCTCTGCACAGGCAGCTTCAGTTTGAAAGCGCAGTCTAAATACATGTGATTCCCATTTCTACCAGACAGCTTTCAAAGATCCAAGACATAGGCAAGCACTACCCCTCAAGCCCCCCACATCCCTCAGCCCCCACCCCCACTTCCACCCCGGCCCAGGGACTGATGACAAAGAACTGGAGCATCCAGTTTCGCCCTCTGAGGCAGAGCTACCCTGCCTGGCAAGGGCAATCTCTTGGATGGAGATGTGGAGAACACAGAGCCTAATGTGCCTAGAAAGACACAGGACAGGTTGGTTGTCTCCAGGTGGCATCCCTCCTCATAAAGAATTGATGCTGCTCAACAAAACAAAAGAGGCAGTAGGCAGCTGGCAAGGAGCAAGGCCAGTGAGCAGGGCTGCCATGCTCGGGTCCCATTACCAAGGCAAATTAAATGAATTCGGACACTTTTGAGGCATGGCAGTGCCTGTGTAGCTACCAAAATACAGCTTACCCCAAAACTCATCCGAAGCTTCGGTTAAGTCTTAAAGGCTTGGTGCACTGGTTTATGTGGGATAGTCCATCCTGAGTTCTAGCCTCCAGTCATTCAAACTCTTCCGTAAGTCAGGAAGACCCTCAGAGGTAGTGGTAACACTTGTCTAGCACATATGAGACCCTGGGCTCAATTTGTACTCCAAAACAAAACAAAAATGAACCACAGGATTTTCTTGTTATAGTTATAAAAACCTACTCTATAGCAAGTATGAATTTTATCAGGTAAAATAGACAACAGATAACCATGGCTACAAAAATATCTCATATCTTATCTTATCCACAGGTTCTCATTAGGAAGGTTCCAACCTTCCTTGTGCTGTGACCCTTTAACACAGCTCCTCACACTGGGGTGACCTCCAACCATAACATTATTTTTGCTGCTACTTCATAACTGTAATTTTGTTACTGTTACAAGTTGTAATATACACATTTGATGTACAGGATATCTTATATGTGACGCCTATGAAAGGGTCATTTGACATCCCAAAGGGTCCCAACCCACAGGTTGAGAACCTCTGGTCTGAACTAAGCAATGAAGCATTTATTATTATTATTTTTCTTAAAGTTCATTTGTAGCTGGGTGTGGTGGTTCACACTTGTAAACAGGACTTGGGAGAGCAAGGTAGAAGGGACTATGAGCTTCAGTCCAGCATGGACTACATAAGAGCTTCAGGCCACCTGAGCTACATACATACAAGACTATAAAAATAAGATATATTGTATTTGGTGTGTGTGTGTGTGTGTGTGTGCTATGTATATGCACATTGTGTGCTGGTGGCCACAGAGGTCAGAAGAGGACTCGGATATGATCTTTCTAAGTGTTGGTGAGGAACCCTTCATTTCTGTTAACACTGAGTCAAATGTGGGGCTTGGCCCGGCAGAGGAGAGAGAATGAAGAAATGTATGTACATGTAGCCTCTGCTCTCATCACCTCTAGCTGGCCCACTACTGCAGCCTCCAAACTCACAGGATTCTTCTGCTGTTGCAGGTATAAAAACCCTTTCTGTGAGTGTTTCATTTCTTCCTCCACCTCACTGCTAGTCTATTACACCAACATGCATTATTTTTCAGGAGCACACCTTGACCAGGCCTGCTTCACTCGCTATTTAAACCCAATCCTCAAGTCAGTACCCAAAGACCAACCTGGGGTCTGTCTTGACACGCCCCTCCGCCAGTGCGGCCATAGTGACCGAATACACTGCTTTCCTCTGCTTTCGCAGGACTTGTCTTTTTCACTGACAAATCGGGATGCAGGCACAAGCATGGTTTGTTGGAACAGGTCTTACCTACTGAAAGGATCCAGGATCAGGTACACACACAGGCTCAGTCTAGCAATGGAACACCATCCTCCCACTTGATAAGGGCTGCCTCTACCCTATAGCCACATCCAACCACAGAGAAGAGAGAAGGTTCTTACAATGGAGCAAAAGGGTCAGAGAAGGCAGAGAATGGCCAATGAAAGCCAATCGGCAAGCGACCAAGATCGTAGGTGGCTGGGAACAGGCGCCTCCTATAGGAGAAAATGCAACTTCCCCTCTCACTCTGAATGCTTGGTTTGGTTTGGTTTGGTTTGGTTTGGTTTGGTTTGGTTGGTTTTCTCAGGAAGACAAGTAACCTTCAGGACTTCCTGGACCAAGTCATCAACCAAACTCACCTGGGGACCCTCCCAGCCTGTGCAGGTGAGGCACAGGCTTTCAACAGAAGGAAAGATTCCAGCGAGGTCACAGTACTGTTAAGCCAAGGTTCTCCACCGCAGCCTACCCCAGCCCCATCTCTGGCCTCAGGTCCTTGTAGCTGAGGGACACTCGTGAGCTTCCGGCCCCTCCTGCCTCCGCCTCCAGTGGAGTGCTGGGCGGAAAGACTGTAGGCCATCACACCAGGCTGGGATGATGTGGTGGGTATTCCTTGGGGCAGGCTAGGCCGGCAGGCTACCCATTGAGCCACCCCTCCAGTCCCCGACTCTCAAATCCCAATGTGTAAATTTAATTAGATCATTAGCTGATAGGCTTAACTCAAGACACCTCCCAAGAGTACTTGTAAATGAACTAACTGTTCCCTGAGGAGTCACCTTGCTAAAATCCCTCAGGATCTCACTAACAACTCTCCTCCCCCACACTTGACCTGACAAAGAAACAGGAATGGATTCTTCAGTTTCCTCTTCTCCTTTCATTGAAGGTCGGGGTTCTGCTTTATTTCGGAACTGAAGTAAGCAGCAAGACATCTAAATATAATAACTCTGAGGATTCCTGTCAACTCTGCAGTTTTCCACAACTTGCTTAAGACTCGGGACCTTTCCACACAATGGGTATTTTCAGTGCAGTGCTAGGAACTGAGGATAAACTACAGAGTCTGCAAGGGACAGAGGAAGCTCAGGGTTGGGGGAGGTGTGCCTTGCAGGATCCTGGGAACAAGAAGGACTTAACTGAACTTCTTCCCAGTTAGTAGCTATGAGGCCTGGCTTAGCCTTAGAGGCCCTTAGTTACTGGAGGCCAAAGCTAAATGACCATTCCCATTTGCCACAAGATTAAGCAGTCCTAGAAAAATAAAAATAAAATAAACCAGGGAAGAGAAGAAAAAAAAAAAACTTCTCATATCTAAACCACATTTTAAATAAATTTGGCAATTCCCACTCTTAAAACCAAGTATTGGCCAGGCATGGTGGCACACACCTTTAATCCCAGCACTCGGGAGGCAGAGGCAGGCGGATTTCTGAGTTCGAGGTCAGCCTGGTCTACAAGGTGAGTTCCAGGACAGCCAGGGCTACACAGAGAAACCCTGTCTCAAAAAACAAAAACAAAATGAAACCCAAAAACCAAGTATTGTCACCAGTCAAAAACCTGAGGGTAGCCACAGTAAATAGAGAACAATTATGTGGGACTTGAATACTTCTGCACTTCTGGGCAGACATCTGTTGAATCATGCCATAGGGAAGGGTGCTGTGCTTTAAAAATCTAGGCCTGGCCACACTGTCACACCAGGGGGGATGGCATGTTTATGCTTAGGATTCACACACATTTCACAGTTTGCTATTACCTTTGAAGCGCCTGGGTTTTGGTTTGGCGGATGGAATTGCCCAAATGGTAGCTTCTGCAGGAACAGAATTCATTAGCACCCTCAAAAGGAACTTGTTATAAGGGATATTTTAATGAGACTTCTGTATTTCACAAGTACACAGTTCTTTTTTGACTTTGACACTATGCTCTTAGTACCCAGTTAATTCCCGGCACTGGGAACTGAACACTGGATTCAGATGCCGGCCGACTCCATTCTCTAGATAATGAGAAGTAGAGCTTTCCATGAGACAGTCTCTTCATTTACAATTTCTGTATTGACTTATTAGTAATATTTATTCTATCACTGCTTACTTTCCATTACTTTCCACTGCTTACTTTGTTTTAGACTGTTTTATTATTCTCTCAGCAAGTATTTTGTTAACAATTGAACACAACCATTTGCTGCTTATCTGTGCACTGACTGAATTAATTTATAAGCAAAAAGGTGTTCTTGTGAACTCAAATATTCATACCTTGTTTGCTGAATTAGAGCTAATTAATTAACTAATGATGCCATGCCACAGCCTTCCCTAGATTATAACGTAGAAATTCCACCCTCCCCCTGCCTTGGCCCTGTTAGGAACAGGGGGCCCCCTCTCATTGTTCAGCACTCTCAGAGATAGGGTCCTGCTCTCTACCTACAAAGGTGTTCACCTACTCGGGTGATAGGCAATGGTCTGGGGTCAGCTCAAACATTGTCACCAACAATGTACAGGCCATTATAGTCAAACCCTTCAGATGACTATAGACTTCCATAATTAAAAACACAAAATAAAAGAAACTGTACCTCATGTTTCAACAAAAACGGGGCCACCCAAATGTCACCTCTGTGTCTTGAAATATTGCCCCAAAGGTGTAGGTTTTAATAAACACCTGTAAGGCAGCTCTCTAGTGGTAGCAAGAGCCCTCCTCATAACATAGGACCTTCCCGCTAGTATGTACAGAGGCACGGCAGCCAGGTCTACCTCTCTGCATTTTACTACCGAATGCCCAACTTTTTTTTTTTTGTCCCAAAGGAAATGGAGACTGTATAAAGGATAGGAGAAGGGTTGGGCCATACTGACGCTCTCTCCTGCTTCACACTCAACTCCAGGCTGAGTAAGAAAACATCTATTTTCTCTTTCATCTGCTCTTTGAATACCAGGTTTGATCTCCTAGGGCCCCACCCCTTCTTTTACCTCAGCCAAAGAACACTCAGCTACAACTGGGCTAGAATCTGCCAGGGAAAGGGATGCAAATATTCAGAAAGGGTGACCTGCCAATCCTCCTCCCCAAACAGCACTTGGTGTGACTTGCACTTTTCCCAGCACTCCCCTCCCCCAACCCACCCACGGCACACCCACCTAAGGATGGCAACCGGGAGATACTATCAAAGCAGCACTCTCTGGGACTGAAAAAGTCAGAGTGGCTTTTGGGCAAGAACCAAGATAAGGTGTCTGCCGGTTTAAAACTTAAGATTGTCTGTCACCACTCACAAAACAATCGCTTGATTTCCTGCAATTCAACTGGGAATTGTATGTATCTCTGAAAAAGTTTAGGAGATGCAACAGATTTTAAATCCACAAGACTTACGTACACAGCATACATACATACATACATACATACATACATACATAAAGCTCTAACGTAGGTAAATATGTCTTTTATTATGTATTTGAAAGCACAGACAGAAATCTTTAACCCAGGAAAATGAGATACACTGAACTTCAAGATGCCCAAAAAGATGAGACATAGGCTCTATTTGCAAGAAAAAAATATACAGAGCTGTATTCATTGACCATCTACCATTCATCTGGCAATATGCTGAGTACCTCATAAACATGGACCTAGTGCCTCTCATAAAACCCAGGACACATCTTCCTGTTTTTCAAGTGAGATGGAGAATCAGGAGTGAATCACCTTGATATGGTAATTGTAGACAGACAACTGGGGAGCAGGGATTTGAACCAGGCTAACTCACTTCAAAGCCCAAGACTTTAACCACTATGGAGAAAACTACACACTGTATCATGCCCAAAGAGGCACTGCTAAAACCCTAGGGAGCAGGGATTTGAACCAGACTAACTCCAAAGCCCAAGACTGTAATCACTATGAAGAAAACTATATCGTTCCCAAAGAGACACGGCTAACACCCTATCCATCCAAGGTAAACTCGTAGCAGGTTAAAATTTCATCCTCAGTGGAACTACTTTCCAGAACTAAGATAAATCCAGAGGCAGTTTTAACCACTGGACAGTTCAAAACCTCTTTTTTTTTTTGGGGGGGGGGGGGTGGGTTTTTTTTTTGTTTGTTTTTGTTGGTTTTGTTTTGGTTTTTTGGTTTTTTTCGAGACAGGGTTTCTCTGTGTAGTGCCGGCTGTCCTGGAACTCACTCTGTAGACCAGGCTGGCCTCGAACTCAGAAATCCGCCTGCCTCTGCCTCCCAGGTGCGCCACCACGCCCGGCAGTTCACAACCCCTTATCAGCACCGATTCAGCAATATATGCCTTATTGTTCTCCGCGCCAAACATATAAAACAAATATCCTGTAATTCTACAAACTAGAAGAGCTGAGGGCAGAGCAAGTAAACACCGTGGTAGTTCTGCACAAGGAAACGGTTGTTTTCCGCTCATGGGCACAGGACAAGCCCTGTGCGGATAAACATCAATACCAAGAGGCCATTAGGAATCCACTCGCCAAATATTTACAAGTAGTATTTACATCTACTCTTTCTGGCTTTTTCCACGCCAACTTTTCTAAGCAGGTGTCCCTAATTACAGTCGATTGTTCAAGAGGTGTCTCTGATACGACCCGATGAGTAGAGTTTTTTTTGTTTGGTTGGTTTGGTTTGGTTTGGTTTTTCTAAATTACAGTTTCAACCCCTATATAGAGAGAACACAGCGGAGAGAAGAAAGGTGACCAATAGGTGGGCGAGGGGTGAGCCCCGCTTCCCCCGCCTGCCTCCCCAGGTAGCTCACCAGGATGCCCATCACGTCGGTCCAGAGGCGGGAGATTGACTCAGAGACACCGGCCTCGGGCTCCAGCTCCCGGGCAGGATCCACCTCCGGCTCAGGCTCGGGCTCCGGCGCCGGGCTAGCAGCTCCCGCGTCCTCCTCCATGGCCGCGTCCCCGTGTGTCCGGGTCCCCGCGCTGCCCACGGCTCGCAGCAGCGCGTCGGCAGACGGGGCGCAAGTTCTCCGCCCGCGGCGTCACCGGGCCGCGCCCCCGCGTCGCATGCCCCAGGCTCCTCTGGGTACGAGCACCACTGCCTAGACTGGCACCTCGATCCCGGGTGACCGCGATTGACAACTCCAGAAACTTTTCCTAGCCCGGCCGGGCGCAGCAACAGGGTAGCTGGAGCGGAGTCCACAACACTGTCTGCGGCGGGGAGTTCACGGGACCAGGGAAACAGGAGCCACACCGCACGGGTGCTGCGTCCTGTTTCGGGGACCGGCTACGGGTGGCACACGACTCGCCTCTACTGGAGAGTTTGTGTAAGGCTGGGCAGGGGACAGTGACGCCTGTGGACCCGGGCTAGTTAGTCCTGGACCCCTCTCTTAAGAATGAGCTCTTCCAACTCCACATGACTCCCTCCCCTCCAGGCTCAAGAAAGCGTTTAGCAACAAAAGGTGCTCTGATGTCAGGCGCTTTGCATGGAAATGAGCCTCAGCCTGGCCAACAAATCGCCTTTTGAAAGCGCCACCGCGCCACGGGCCCGGGGCCCTGCACAAGTCCCCAATCGCGCCATTCACCCTGCGCCTTCCGCCACGGAAACTGCAGAAAGTTAATCTTTAAGCCTCTCGCTGAGTTTGAGTTCAAGAGGAGTCCGTATGGTGACAACCCCTAAAATTACAGTCCTGTCTGTCAAGCTTCTTGGAAAACAAAGTGTGACAAAGCTCGCCTGGTCACGAGCCATTGTTTGGGTCGTAAGTCCGGGCGTTTCGGCTCCCGAGTGGCCGCAGTGCCGTGCACTTCTAGGGGTTTCAGCCCTCTTTGAGCTGTAAGGTTTTTTTTTTTTTTTTTTTTTTTTTTCGTGGAAGAAACAGGCAAGGGGTATGTTCAAAATAAAAGTTAATTTTATGGCCGCTAAGCCCATGCACAGTTCAGGCCTCGATATGTTTAACCAAGTGAAAATGCCAGAGGGAAATATCCCCGAAGAGGTCCATTTTCCCCCTTCTCCCCCTCCTCCTCCTTTTAAAAACTAATCAAAAATTTTTTCTAAGAGATGACAATGCCTATCCTATTTGATTTTGTGGCTGCTCACTTTGTGAAACTAAAGAAACCCACGGAATCTGCCTCTTAATTAAGGAGGTGGAGTGGGCAGGGGGTGAAGTGAGGGTCCCCCGGATAGAACAATTACTTCTGAAGTGTCTCTATCTCTTTCTCAGCTTGCATACATTGAGAACACCATTCTATGCAATGGGTGAATAGCTCTCATTCACAATGTCAAAGCCTAAAAAGAAGTGGGAGGTGGGCAGGAGAGATGGAGTGCTGGGTGTAAGTGATTGCTCGGGAAGCCTGGTGACCTGATAGGCCCAGAATCTAAGTAAAACCCTACCATAGCAGTATGGGCCTATAAGGCTGGGAAGTAGAGACATCGGGATTTTCATGGCTTTAGTGGCTGGCATTCCAGACAGCTGCTAAGCTCCAGGTTCATTGAGAATGGATCATGTCTCAAAAAACAAGGTGGTATATGGTAGAAAAAGACACCTGACATTACTCTGCCGTCCACAGGTATGTGTATAAGTGAATGTACACACACACACACAAGATTTTACTACCCCTTCTCACACTTTTTAGGTTGGAGGATAGTGTGTGTGTGTGTGTGTGTGTGTGTGTGTGGTGTTCTAACTGAAGAAGAGCCCTAGAGCCTGAATGAGTGGAGCCAGGCCAGAAGTTTCTCTGGGCTAATGCAGTTCCAGATGTTGGGTTTCAGGGCTGGGAGGAGTGAACTAGGTGCCCATTTAACATTTCCAAGTGGACCTAGCCTCTAGATTTTTCCAGAATCCCTCAGTCCCCTTTGCCTGGCCCTGGCCTACCAGACCTGGGCTTCCCCTCCCCCAGGGGCTCTTCCCTATATAATCAGACATTTTGTTTTCTCTCCTCCCTCTGTCCTTCCCTCCGTCTATCTCTCCCTCAACCTCTTCTCTCTCTCTCTCTCTCTCTCTCTCTCTCTCTCTCTCTCTCTCTCTCTCTCTCTCTCCTTTCTTTCTTAATTTCTCTCCCCCACCCACCCTCTTCCTTTCTGCATGGTGACTTCCCTGGTCTTGTTCCTTGGGACTGGTGAACCGATTGAGAGCTGTCCTCCAATAAACCTGCCTTTCTAACTTAATTTGGCTTGAATTGGTTTATCCTATCGTCGGAGAAACCTATGTCCCAGCAGCACTGGTGCTGTCTGATGCTAGGAGTCGAAACGAACTCCACTAAGAAAGAAAATGGTTTTATCTATAAAGACACCAAAATAAATGGTGAGAAAAGGAAAATAGACTTTATAGAGATCTTTAAGGTGGAGACATGCAGTCTGCCCTCTGCATGAAAACCTACAGAGTGAGTTATGCAAGCAGGAGTTCGGGTTGGGTCTAAGAAGAACCCATGCAGACACCAATCAGGACTCTATGTCTTCTTGACTCAGATGACCTGAGGGCCTTTCCATGCAACAGTTTCCCTATCCAAGAGGAAGTAAGGCCAAGCTAATTGCTACCCAGCAGGTCCTTCAGAGGCCAGTGTGCTTCCAGGTCACCTAAAGCTAGCAAGGCCTTGCTGTACCACATGAGCTACATCTGAACCTTAGCTAGCATTTGGCGCTTATAGCAGGCTGCCCTTGAATCTGCTCCACAGTGAGCTCCCTTTCCTGGCAGTGCCTTACACCTGGCTGGGGGAAGGAGATAAACAATATGTTGGGGGTGGGCATATGGCTATGTCTATGGTGGCAAATTACATTTTTGCCTGAATGTCTGCCTCTCTACTTCTGGAACAGATCATTTTGACCAGGGGCTAGAGAGATGGCTTAGTGGTTAAGAGCACTGACTGTTCTTCCAGAGGTCCTGAGTTCAATTCCCAGTAGCCACATGGTAGCTCACAACCATCTGTAATGGGATCCAATGCCCTCTTCTAGTATCTCTGAAGACAGCTACAGTGTACTCATATAAATAAAATAATAATAATTAAAAAGGTGAAACAGAAGTGTTTGTTTCTCTCTTTCTCTCTGTCTCTGTGTGTGTGTGTGTGTTCTGTCTATTTTTAATGACTTAAGCTTATACACCCCAACACAGACAGAAAGATCAGGAGTTAAAGTCTGGCTTTGGCTATATAAAACACTAAAAAATAATAAACAAACAAACAAACATAAGTATATGCTGAATCTCCTTATCAAATTTCATAAACTAACTTAAAATGTAACTAAACATTGCCCTAAAATGGGTCTTGTCTCCTAAAATGCCTTCTCAGGTTTTTAAACTATTCCTTTTCCTTTATCAAAGAATTACAATCATCGCTCATCTTCATTTTTCATCTGATTTTGGTCTATGTTTGATTTCCACAAACCCTGTCAAGGTAAGGAAAGGAGAGAGAGAGAGAGTACACTAAGATCCTATGGCTCCAAGTGGTCCTTTCCACCCAGGCTCTCTTCCAGCTTGCTGGAATTGGGAAATCAATTCTGCCACTCTTGACCAATGCTTTTGTTTGTTGGTATTATGTATGGTGTTGGTTTGAATAAGAATGGCCCCCTTTGGCTCCAGTATTTGAATGCTTAGACCACTGGGAGTGGTGCTATTTGAAGGGATTAAGAGGATTTAGGAGTTGAGCCCTAGTTAAAGTAGGTGTGGCCTTGTTGGAGGAAGTGTGTCACCAGGGGTAGGCTTGGAGGTTTTAAAAGCCCAGGCCAGGCCCAGTGTTCTTTCCTTTTTTTGTCTGTCTGCAGACCAGAAAGTTAGCCCTCACCTCCTGCTCTGGTTGTCAGCTGTGCTTGCACCGGGATGATGAGGGACTAAACCTCTGAAACAAAAAGCAATTAAATGCTTTCTTCTACGAGAGCTTCTGTGGTCCTGGTGGTGGTTTGAATAAGAATGTCCCCCTTTGGCTCCCGTATTTGAATGCTAAATCACCTGGGAGTGGTGCTATCTGAAAGGATTAGGATTAAGAATTGAGTTTTTGCCAGGGTGATGGCTCATGACTTTAATCCCAGCACTTGGGAGGCAGAGGCAGGCAGATGCAGGCAGATTTCTGAGTTCGAGGCCAGCCTGGTCTACAGAGTGAGTTCCAGGATAGCCAGGGCTATACAGAGAAACCCTGTCTTGAAAAAATAATAAATGAATGAATGAATAAATAAATAAACAAACAAATAAATAAAAGAATTGAGCTTTTGTGAGCGAATCCTCACACCAATAGAACAATGACTAAGGCAGTATCCCAGGCTAACCTTGAACTCACAATGTAGCAAAGGATAGCCTTGGCCTTTGCCTCCCAAGTGCTGGGATTTCAGGTCTGGACCATTACAAATCAATGTGGTCAGCTCAAGTAAATGTATTAGAAATGGCTGACATATTGTCACCATATGTCATATGTTACACGTATGTTATTATAAAACACAGGACTACATATACATGTTTATAATGACTTTTTGTGAATGTTCTTTCAGTGAGTCAGGATTCCAAGTTTTCAGGCCCCGTCACTGGAAGTTGCAAGGTAGCTAGGTAGTTAGGTTTCTTGATTCAGTCTGAGTAAGCCATTATGACAACAACAAGAAAGGCAACTGGACTTCAGGCGGTGTGGTGGTGAAAGTACAGATTTACCATGGAAAGCACAAATATTAATTTGCCCCCAGCCCTCCACCCCCATCCCCTGGAGCTGAAGACTAAACCCTAGGCCTTAGGCTTGCTAATAAGTGTTTTACCGCTTGAGCTAAATCCCAACCCAGAAAGCACAAATATCAGAAATGAGACAAGTTACGGTTATGTTTTTGAAACATTTGGCAAATTATTTATGTCCTATGTAAAAGAGGGCCACGCCGCCTGTTTTCAGAGTTCTGAGGTTATTGGTGATTATGCAAGGATCTTCACCCAGGAGAACTCTGCCCCCTTCCCCAGCCCTCCCCACACACAGACACACACTCATCCAGTGAGGCCAGATCTGAGTTTCCTTCCGTGTTCATCATACCTAAGGTCTTGGGTCACACAAAGTCATTCCTAGCCCTGGAATGTGGTCATGAGTCACAAAGCTGAGAGGCTACCTCTGGCCGGGTGTGGTCACAAGGACTCTGCAGTCACCTCCGTTTGTACTCTCTGGTTTTTGTTTTTGTTTGTTTTTGTTTTTCTGTGTTTGGGGTGTTTGTTCATTTTTGTGTGCTGGAGATCAAGCCCAGCCTCTCCCACCAAGCTGTATTACCCATCTCTCATCAGCCTTCACAGTGAATATAATAATAATAACAGTAAAGACAGTTATCTGTTTACCCATACTTTCTCTTTGGAATTGTGCTTAAAATTAAGATACATTTTATGACTGGGTGTGGTGGCACTTGCCATTAATCCCAGCTATCTGGAAGCAGAGATAGGCGGGTCTTTGAGTTAGAGGACAGATTGAATTCCAGGAGAGCCAGGGCTACATGGAGAAACTCTGTCTCCAAACAAACAAACAAACAAACAAGTCTTGTAAACGTCAACATTCTTAAACCACTGCTGAGGATTCCCCTTCACCATCCAAACCTCCACCCAGCTCCTTTGCATTGTGTTTAAGTTGTGTTTGCGTGTGTAGCGGGGATGGGAGGCTAACGTGTGCCTAATTCCATAAAGGCCAGGTCTCTGACTGAAGCCAAAGCTCTGGGTTTGTTTTTTGTTTTGTTTTTCAAATAGGCTGGCAGCCAGCAACCTCCAGTGATCCTCCTATCCCTGCACTCCACAGTCCCAGGGTTAGGGTTAGAGGTGTGAATAACACCTGTCATTCCTCGCCTGCTAGGTGGTCGCTGGGATCTGAATTTGGGTCCTCAAGGTGGTGTTGCAAGTGCTCTTAACTCCTGAGCCAGCTGGTCAGTCTTGTACATCCCTCCCACCCCCCATGAGTGTCTCAGGCTTTAAGCAAGTTGGTCAAGGGTTCATCCAGTGAGCTGGACCCCTAACTCATTCCTTCCCATTTGAATCCTGCATTCCATTCATCTGCTGGTTTCCACACCCTGGCTCTCTCTTCATTCTTTCCTCTGATCCGTACCACGCCCACCCCAAACAGAGATGAGCCCAGTTGATGGTTTCCTAGAACTGGGTCAAGTTGATCCACTTTCCTTCATCTTCACTGCCAGCCTCTGTTATCATTTTCTACTCTGTTACCAATAGCAGTTCTTCCCATCTCGAGGGCACAATCACAACATCATCTACAAGTTCGTTTTTTGTGTTCCTTCAGATCTTACAGTTTGGTTTTGGTTTTGGTTTTGAGGCAGGGTCTCAAAAGGGTCTCATTATGTATACCTGGGTGACTTGGAACTCCTTCTGTAGACCAGAGTGACCTTAAATTCACAGAATTCCACCTCCCTCTGCCTCCTGAGGGCTGGGATGAGAGGGCTGTACCTTCATGCCTGGCCAGGCAATTTGTACATGCCACTTCACAGGGGATGGTGCTGTGGGCTCAAGTGTGACAGACTTTGGGCAAGCCGAAACAAGAAAAGTGGGGTACTGCTGAAAAAATGTGAAGTTTTAACAGACTATATTGAAAAATTACACCAGTGTGTCCCCACAAATGAATAAATATGCAACTTTTAAAATTTACTGATTAGGGCTAGAGAGAAGGTTTAGCCATTAAAGGCTAGGCTCAACACCAAGGAAGGAAGGAAGGAAGGAAGGAAGGAAGGAAGGAAGGAAGGAAGGAAGGAAGGAAGGAAGGAAGGAAGGAGAAATCACTGATTAAAGATGCTGTGGGGAGATAAGCATGCAACTGTAGTTTCACATATCTATAATCCCAGGACTTGAGAGGCAGGGGCATGGAAACCAGAAACCCAAAGCCAGCTTGAACTTCCTAAGACCCTGTCTGAAAAAAAAAAGAGGTGGGAGGGAGGGAGGGAAGGAAGGAAGGAAGGAAAGAGAAGAAGAGGGACAAGGAAGAGGAAAAGAAGGGGAAAGGAGAAAGGGAAAAAGGAAAAGGGGAAGAAAATGGAATTACTTGCCTGAAGCTACTTTTCAGGGTGTTTTGATTGTTTGATTGTTGCTTGCTTTGTTTGGGTGAGAGGCCGTCTTATTATGTAAACTTTAAACTCTCTATATTCTTAGCTTCCTGAATGCCAGAATCCCAGGCTTCCACATTTTCACACCCAGGTTTCAAAGGGCAGAAAATTAAGTATCTACACTAAAGTAATAAACTCTCTGCAAGCATGACACCTTTCTTCGGAACAAAATTTAGTTAACAAATTAGTTAAATACTTGTTTTGTATAGCATATATTAAAATTGAGAGATTATAAATACCCTAATTTATACTTGGCATTGAAGTTGAGCAATGAAAACAGAGAAGCCCATTTAATTATTTTGCCACTCATCAGTAATGGCTCCTCTCTGGCACTCCCAAGTGGGGCATCCACAGTGCCTTGGGGAACTGAATTCCAGGAGCATCTGACAGGCTAAAATGTTTCTCTCCAACAAATTTTCCAATGATTTCTTTTTTTTCCTCACAAAGACCTGAAAGGTGATCCAATTCCATACAAAATCAAGTGCCTGGCTTTTTGGTTTGATTTGGTTCCGTTGCTGTTGTTTTGCTGTAAATACTTGAGAGAAATGAGAAAAAAAAAAAATCTGAGAGCAAGGTAAGGAGTAACTAAAAAAAAAAAAAAAAATGAAAACATGGGCTGAAGACATGGTTCAGCAGTTAAGAGTGCTGCCTGTTCTTCCAGATGACCTGGGTTCGATTCCCAGCACCCACATGATGGCTTACAACCATCTGTAACTCCAATTTTACTAAATAGGATCTAGCAAGCTGTCTGCGCTCCACAGGCATCAGACTTGCAAATGGAGCCCAGTCATACATGCAGGCAAAACATAAAATAATAATTTGAGAACTTTTTTTATGTTGAATATTGTCAAAAAAAAGTCAAGATGACAAGGCAAATGAAGGAAGAATGGGAAAGTCTACATTCCTGTGAAATCTCTTTATTTGTACATTTCATTATTAATTGATATGTTTATTAGTATGTGTGTGTGTGTGTGTGTGTGTGCGTGTGTGTGTGAGCCTATGCACACATGCTTATAAAAACATGTGCACGTGGGTGTTTGCAGAAGCCAGAAGAGGATGACAGATCTCCTGGTGCTGGGATTCTACATGGCTGTTAACCTCTCTCTATGTCAGTACTGGGAACCACACTTAGATCCGTCCTCTATGAAAACAGCAACTTCTTCTGCCCTCTGAGTCATCTCTTTAACCCCGGCTGAAATCTCTCCTACTATGAGAAGCAACAGTACTTCTAACCCTGGCTGGTTACAGGTCTTCCTCTGTGGTAGTTGCCATAGAAATATCAAGAGTCTGTCTGTGAGTGACTCTATTGGACACAACAGTAACATCACAGCTATTTCATTCCATAATCTAAGATCACACTACTAGCCATTTGTGGTGGCGATTGCCTTTGGGAGGCAAAGGCAGGCAAATTTCTGTGAGTTCCAGACCAGCAGGTCCATATATTAAGGTTTAGGCCAGCTGGAGCTACAGAGTGAGACCCATCTCAACAAACAAACAAATGTAACAACAATGAAAATCAGACTCAGGAGGCTGGAGAGATGGCTCAGCGTTTAGGAACATATGCTGCTCTTGCAGAGGACCTGAGTTCAGTTCACATGTTAGACAGCTCACAAGTGCCTAGTGCTTACAACCCCAAATGATCTGAGGCCTCTGCCCTCCACAGTCACCTGAACACCATGAGCACATACAAACACACACACACACACACACATTCACAGGTGGACACACGCATACAAATAACTTTAAAATAGATTTTAAGTCATTTGTTCTTTAAGTCAGGGTCCAACTCTACATCCTGAGCTGGCCTCAAATATGAGATCTTTCTAATTTAACATCCCAGGCACCGGAATGGCAATGTGTGCCATCATGCCCAGGCAGCCTAGAAAATTCCTAAAGCCATATGTAATTCTCAACTGGCACATTATATAGAGCTCTGGTTTGAATCTGAAATATGTCTCTATGGCTCACTTAAACCCTGAGTTCCCAGGTTGAGACACTATCTGGAAGACTGTGCTCCTTTGGAAAGTAGGGCTCCTTTGGAACTTTGGCTGATGTAAGTAGATTAAAAGAAGCAGGCCTTTGGAGGTCATGCCCTCTCCTGTTTCCTGCACATAGTCATTGTGTCCTGCCTGCTGCCACGCGGAGTCTGTCACACACTCCTGATGCCATCAGTTCTGTCTTGCCTTCTCTGCTACTGAGACCAAGGAGTTTGATGTTCCCATTTGGGTTCTTAATTTTATCAGTAAAGAATTTAAAAATGGACATAGAAGGGATTCCAAGAGCAATGTCATCGGAATTAGAGAGGGGAACAGCGGGGAGGGCAATCTGTAAATCTAGGAAGCTTGGAGGGGGTGGGGGTGGGATAGCACAGTGAGGAGGGAAAAGCAAGAACGTCAAGCCTTTTGAGTTAGAGGTCAAAATGTTGGCATGTTCAGCTATAGTGGTCAGGAGGTGTTGCATTGTGGAAGGGACAGAGGCTTCAGAGAAAAAATGAGAGAGTCCAATCATAGAAAGTGTGCTTGGGCTTTTGGCCAGTGTTGTGGTTTGAGTAGTTATGGCTCCCACAGACTCACATGTTTGAAAGCCATAGGATGTGGCACCATTATACGGTGTGGCCTTGTTGGAGTGGGTGTGGCCTTGTTGGAGGAGGTGTGGCCTTGTTGGAGGATGTGTGTGCTCAAGCTCCTCTCAGTGTGCAATAGAGTCCCCTTCTGCTGCCTGTGGTTCAAGAAGTAGAATCCTTAGCTGCCTCTCCAGCACCACGTCTGCCTGGGCCTGCCAACCTTCCTGCCATGACAATAAAAGATGAAACCTCTGAAACTGTAAGCCAGACCCAATGAAATGTTTGCCTTTATAAGAGTTGCTGTGGTCATGGTGTCTGTTCACAGCGATGAAATTCTAACTAAGATGGTCAATATGCAAGACAGAGATTTAAAAAAAAAAAAAAAGAAGAAGAAGAGGAAGGGAAAGGAAGAGCATGCATAGTGAGGGCATCTGACGCCAAGCTCTTGTGCTCCAGAACAAGGGACTGCACCAGGGGCACATAGTTAAAAAGAGGATAGATAGCTGGATAGATGATAGCTGATAGATAGATGATAGATGAAAAATAGATGATAGATAGATAGATAGATAGATAGATAGATAGATAGATAGATGGTAGAAAGATGGAAGATGAGAGATGATGGATGGATAGATAGATCGTAGAAAGATGATAGCTGATAAATAGGTTACAGATGGATAGATAGATGGATAGATAGATGGTAGAAGGATGGAAGATGATAGATGATGGATAGATAGATTGTAGAAAGATGATAGCTGATAGATAGGTTACGGATGGATAGATAGATGGATAGATAGATAGATGGATAGATGGATAGATGGATAGATGGATAGATGGATAGATGGATAGATGGATAGATGGATAGATAGATAGATGGTAGGAGGATGGAAGATGATAGATGATGGATAGATAGATAGATCGTAGAAAGATGATAGCTGATAGATAGGTTACGGATGGATAGATAGATGGATGGATAGATAGATGATAGTATTTATTAAGAAAGAAAAAAATTAGCAAGAGTGGGCGTGGTCTAGTGTGCTGAGGGAAAGCCCTCAAGAGTATTGAGACTGAGCCACCAGGTGTATAGCTCTGTATAGGATATTTACATCACACTTGCTTCTACTTTGGAAGGCACAGACTTTTTTTGAGCATGCTCTGTTTATTCCATGATGCCCAAGTGAGGAAGGGTTTCTAGCTTTTCCTCTGCTAACTGGATTCTTTTGCATGTGAACCTGGATGTTCCAGTCCGCAGTTTCTACTGTCATTCCTACTGTGGTGGAGTATGGCCCTCTGAAACCATGAGCCAAAATCAGCTTCTTTCCTGAACTTGTCTCTTCTGGGAACTTTGGTCACAGCCAAAAGGAATACACTCAGAAACATGCATTACTAGCAGGAAGCAAGATTCTAGTAGGCTGTCTATGGGTACCTATGAGGACCAAAAATGTGAGCAACTAGAGCTGACTGCTATTTGTTGAAAGCAAAGAACCAAAGGAATCCAACTCAATATAAACTAAAAAATAAACTAAGATGGGAAGGAAAGCCATGACACTATAGGAGAGGGCCCTGCCACAAGAAGAAAAAAAGAACCCGTGGAGACTGATACTTAGAATCAAGACCTTGCTATTTATCATTTTACTTAAACTTTTTGAGAATGTTAAAAAAAACAAAAAAACAAAAAAACAAAAACAGAAACAAAAACTGTCTCAGTGTCATGGTACATTGGGCACCAGTTCCGCTTCTGGTGAGGAGCCCAGAGGAAATTTTGGGTCCTTTTCAGGCATCGTGCACCTGAGGGTATGTGATGCACATGGTGCATGCAGGAGCCCACATGTCAGAAGGGGATGAGGATGCCCAGGAATTAGAGTTACAGGCTGTAAGAGTTCTTAGCTGCTGCTGCTGTTGTTGAGGCAGGGTCTTTCACTGGCCTGGAACCTACTGTGCGTGTGGGATAAGGGCTGGCTGGCTAGCCATTGGGCCCCAGGCATCCTTCTGTCTCCCAGCATCAGCATCACAAGCATGCATTAAGCTTTCTCTCTCTCTCTCTCTCTCTCTTTCTTTCTTTCTTTCTTTCTTTCTTTCTTTCTTTCTTTCTTTCTTTCTTTCTTCCTCTCTCTCTCTCTTTCTCTCTTTCTTTCTTTCTTTCTTTCTTTCTTTCTCTCTTTCTTTCTCTCTTTCTTTCTTTTTTAAGTTTTTAGATGGGTTCTGGGGATCAAGCTATGGTCCTGGTGATTTCTCAGCAGGCACTTTACACAGTCAGCTACTTCCTCAGCCTTGAGTAATTTTCATTTCTAAAGCCTCTGGTTAAGTATAACGATCTGTTTAAAAACAAAACAAAACAACAATAACAACAACAACAACAAAACATATGTGTTGGCTCAGCACAAAATTTAGAAGGACAGTGTAATATTTCTTTCACTAATCATTTTTTAAAAGCCTAAGAAATTTGCTATAGGCATGACTCGAGGATACCCAGGCCTGCATTAGCTCTCCGTGGCTGATTTCATTCTGCTCTGTCCCTCGTGCAGAAGCCCAGATTTTGGATCGCACGAAACTTGATTTCTCTCCTAGTAACCTTCGCCCACTGCCTGTTACAAAGCGAACAAAAGAACTCCAACTGTCCCTCCAGCTGTAAACCTCTATTATTTTAGAATCTCAGTACTGTAGCTCTTCCTTCTCATGAGATACAGTTTTCCCTGCTTCCCATGAAAAGTGGAGTCTAACGGACTCTCCTAGAGATGATCAAGGTCATTTTATTCTCCTGGATCCTTTCTTTCACATCAAGTTTCCTGTAACACACAGGCACATATACACACAGATTCATGTAAGACACACCGAATTACACAGTCACATAGACACACACAGAGAGACACATGAACACATACACATACAGACACATAGATACAGACACAGAGACACATACACACATAGACACACATACACACACATACACAGATACATGTAAGACACACAGAAACACAGTCACACAAACATACAGAGATACACATGGACACACATAGACACACAGACATATAGACATACAGACACAGAGACACATACACACATAGACACACACACAGAGAGATATACATATACACAGAGAGACAGACCCTCCTACACATACAGGCTCACAGAGAGATACAGACATATACAGACACACATTGATACACAGACACACAGACACACACATACAGATAGAGGCGGGGGGGGGGGGGCTCAGTTATTGCAGCTTCTCTGAGAATCCTTACACAACTGCATATATTAATAAATGAGCCTTGTCACAAACTCATCAAAAGAGGTGGCACAGGGGACTGCCTCAAAGAGCTTCTCACATGAGGATACAGAAGGTTCTAGTTACAGGACAGTGGGTCAGAAGGGCCTCTTTAATTAACGCCTTGGTGGAGTTTGGTGAAACAGTTCCCTGTTTAGGGAAGTATATACCACTCACTGTTCCTATGGTGGGGGCTGGCCTGAAAAGGGTTTGAAATTTAAAAAAAAAAAAAAATAGTCGCCTGGGCAAGCAGGCACCAGATTCTCTTTTTACCATTTTCTCTCTCAGTGAATGCAAGAAAGAAAATGTTTTAATGACATGCCTGGGCCTAATTTGTTCTCATTGCTCATAAATGGAACAACTAGGTGCTATCTACCCTCTGTCTAATGAATGTTCTCGAGAATCAGATGATGTTGATTCTAATAGCAAAGAGACACTTCACAAAGAACCCTTGTTCTGGAAATTAGGTCATCTGGACAGTCTACCCATTAAGAAAAAGCCTATTCTGCTTCCAAGGTCACCTATTGGGGCAGGAAATCTTTCAGCCAGCAAACCAACATCTGGCCCGAAAGCTTCCAGGCTGAGATGCCAGTTTCCTGATCTAAATGGAGCACACATGGGAGAGAAAGGAAAAACAGTCTTCATTTGCCCAAGCAGTCTTCACTGCGGCATAGATAAGGAGCCTTTGGAGAAGGAGCTCTGCTTTGCTCATCAGCATACGCAGAACCTGCGCTCCTTTCTGTAGAAGTCCTAAGAGCAAAGGCTCAGGCTAATCGCTTGCCAGTAAACCCATAAATAAACTCGCCTTAGCTGATCATTTATACTGACTCATTCCAGACTGTGCAAGAATTTGCCTTTTTTTTTTTTTTTTAATTTGTTTGCTCAGTTTGGGCGTGGCAGACTGAGCTGGGGCCTCAGGACTGCTAAGCACAGACCTTACCATTGAGCTACGTCCGTAGTCCTAAGGATGACTTTTGTACTTTAAGGAGCCAACTCAAAGCAACAGGATCAAACTTGAAGGAACGAGTTGAGAAGGTGTTTGCTACATTTGAATATAAACTGGGGCTGCCTAGGCCCACTAATTGAGCAGCTTATCCCCAGTGGTGGCCCTGTTGTAAGAAATGGTGGAAATGTCAGGAATTGGGGCTTAGCTGGAGGACATAAGACACTGGGTATGTGCCTTTGAAGATGATTATACTGGTCCCTGGCTCCCTCACCCCACCCTCTGCTTTTTGTGTATCATGAGGTGAGTGGGCTCCGTTACTCACTACAATGCCATCTTCCATAGGTTCATTTTTAAATAAAACTAGTGGTGGAGTTTTAAAGAAAAATGTTTAAGAATATCAAAGATCGGAGCTGGAGAAATGTCTCAGTGGTTAAGAGCACTGACTGCTCTGCTCTTCCAGAGGTCCTAAGTTTAATTCCTGGCAACCACATGGTGGCTAACAACCACCTGTAATGGGATACAATGCCCTCTTCTGGTGTGTCTGAAGAGATAGACAGTGTATTCACATACATAAAATAAATAAATTAAAAAAAAAAAAAAAAGAGCCGGGCGTGGTGGCGCACTCCTTTAATCCCAGCACTTGGGAGTTGGGAGGCAGATGCAGGCAAATTTCTAAGTTCAAGGCCAGCCTGGTCTACAAAGTGAGTTCCAGGACAGCCAGGGCTATACAGAGAAACCCTATCTCGAAAAACAAAACAAAAAGCAAAACAAACAAACAAAAAAAGCCCAAAACTACTACAGTGGGAGACTTTAAGATTTAAGAGAAAGCTCTGATAAAAATAATGCCTCAGAGATAAGGACTGTGATGATGAAGATGATGGTGGTGACATGATGATGGAGATTACAGAGATGCTGGTGATAGTAAATTGCATTAATGAGGAATGACAGACATAAGGCTCCCTTTTTTAGAAGTCAGTACACTATTCAGCAGTGTTAATTTCTTTTTCTTTTTAACATTAGCAGTGGGCCACTGTGCTAGGAATGGCTTCCATAGGCTTTTGTGTCTGAATGTTTATCATTAAAGAATGTTACTATTTGACAGAGATTGGGAGGAGTGGCCTTGTTAGAGGAAGTTGGTCACTGGGGGTGGGCTTTCAGGTTTCAAAAGCCCAAACCAGCCGGGCGTGGTGGCGCACGCCTTTAATCCCAGCACTCGGGAGGCGGAGGCAGGCGGATTTCTGAGTTCGAGGCCAGCCTGGTCTACAAAGTGAGTTCCAGGACAGCCAGGGCTATACAGAGAAACCCTGTCTCGAAAAACCAAAAAAAAAAAAAAAAAAAAAAAAAAAAAAAAAAAGTAAAAAGCCCAAGCCAGGCCCAGTGTCTCTCTTTCTCTGTATACAGATCAGGATGTTAGCTGACAGCTATTACCTCAGTACTGTGTCTGCCCATGTGCCACCATGCTTCCCGCCACGATGATAATGGACTAAACCTCTGGAACTGTAAGTCAGCCCCAATTAAATGCGTTCCTTTGTAAGAGTTGCTGTGACCTGGTGTCTCTTCACAGCAACAGAACAGGGACTAAGAAAGCCACCTCCCTTGCAGCAGAGTTTTCCCAGAAGGTCTTGGTTCAGACTGTCTTGTCTGGTCTCCAATCTAAAGTGACGTCACCTTTCACACCTTTGGTCTCCTTTATCCCAAACTCAAAAGGGCATTAAAGGAAATGCCCAAGGTCTTTTTGATCCCCAACATTCTGTAATCTACAAGTGGACACTTTCAGAGTGGAAATGACTTCAGGCCCCAAACAGAAGGGAGGCCCTGATTTTACCTTTGCTTTTTGGAGACAGACTCACATCGCCCCAGCTGGCCTTGTACTTACTATGTAGTCAAGCATGGCCTTGAACTACTAATCCTTCTGCCTCTACCTCCCAAGTAAAGAGATTGTATGTATGTGCCACACTTGGCTTTAAAAGGAGGCTTTGAAAGACTGAGAACCAAAGAAATACCTTTCCTACTTAGTAGCAGTTCTATATATTCTATATAGTAGAATGATCATCCCATTTTAAAAATGCAGGCATTGTGTTCTCCCTCCCTCTGCCTCCTCCCTCCCTCCCCACCTCCCTTTCTTTCTCTATTCCCTTTATTTCTACAGTGCTATATATATGTCCTTAGTATATACTAGGCAAGAGCTCAACCACTGAGCAACATGCCCAGTCCTGAAATGTACACCTCGCTGAGGACACTAAAAGCATCCTAAAGTTTTCTACCTGGAAAGCAAACAGTATCTTCAAAAAGCTGCCAATGGAACATGACTGGTGTAAGGAAAATTGTAACTTGTTTATTTGCGACAAGATTCAAAATCTGGCAGGATTCATATCCGTTGACCCAGCATTCAGAATCATGGTCATTTACCCCTGTAAATTGTTGGAGCAAAAGCTCTGCCCAGAGGTTTATTATTGAATTGTATGTGATATTGAAGATTTGCAAAGAAACATCCCACTTTATAACTAAAGAATGGTCGAATCAATGGTGATACGGTGTCTTGAAGGCTTAATGTGTATAGATTAAGATGTTAGTGGAAACACATGTCACGAGCATGCTAATGAGCCTCTGTGGGAAAACATTCCTCAGAAATAAAGTACCCAGCATGAGCACACAGGTGAGGCGGGCTCACAAACATCCTATGCAAGTGTTTGCAATGGTGTGGTAGGAGATCTGGGTTTTATTTTATTTTTTTAACGAATAAGTGACTATGAAACAGAAACTGTTGACTATTAAGACGGTTGAAATTTGAATTAAATTATCTTTGAAAAGTCTTCTGTGCTGCTACTATGCTTACTTAATAACAGACACCGTTACTGTTGGTAACTAATGCTTGCTCGGGAATTACTCTGTGTGGGCGCTCCCTTAGATGGGAAATATTTTGAGTTCTATTTTAAAATTTATTTTGGGGGATAGGGTCTCTTGGAACCCATGATGAGTTCAAATTCATTATGTGGCTGAAGCTGACCTTAGATTTCAGATCCTCCCGGGATGACGGGAGCACGCCACTATGTCCAGCTTAATATTTTGTAATACAACCTACTTGTTACCTTCTAACACGGGGCTGCTAGTCTTCCGCTTTCAGATTCATGGATTCATGGAGGCAAATTCAACTGCTAGCAGACCCATAGGAAAGAGAAGGAAAGAGGGAAAGAAACAGGGAAGGAGGGAGGGAGGAAAGGGAACAAAGGCAAGCAGGCAGCAGGCTACCTTAGTAAATGGGTATGACAGAAACCGAGGCTCGTTAACAGGTCTTTTAGACCACAAGGATCCCAGTGTGTAGCATAGTCAGTAAATCTCAGCACTTAAGAAGTCTGAGTTCTCACTCATGCCTGGGCTCCCTGAGCAAACACTTGCCAGAACTGGAAGGACTGGGTTCCAGAGACTGAGGGATGAAGGGAAAGTTCCTCTGGGAACAGCCATAGAAGTGTACCCTTTCACCTTCCTTGTGAGCATTCCTCAATGCCCCTGCCCTTTCCTCCCCCTCCCCCCAAACGATGGAGCATGTCATAGAAGGTTTACAAAAAGCAGTGTTTGAAGAAAGACAGAACGGCATGGCAAATAGCTCACAAATGGCAAATGAGCCTATCCAACAACAGTAAGCCTAAACCACTAAGTCCACAGTGCCGTAAGTCTTTAAGCATGGCCTCAAAGCTTGGCGATAATAATCGATACTCAGAACCACCTCTTTTGATCCACCCATGGAGTTTCACTTTCTTGGTTTTTCAGGTCTGATGATTAACAAGGTGTCATGGGTGACCAAGAACTCCTTTTTGGACCGAGTATTACAATTGCCTAGGTCTGTAGATGCCATTGGAATCTCATGCCTGCATCCAAGACAACTAGTTAGCCTCTGGACAAGTTCCCGCTAGAATTTCCTGGACATAGAGTCTGCCTCCTTTACTGTTCATCTCTAGGTTTTCCACTAAGAGGTACTATTTTTCGAACGATTGGCCATTTCTCCTGACTCTGTCCTTTTTCTGGCTGACTCAGAATCTACTGCAAACGTAGCCAGTTCTGTGTCTGATCAAAACCGTATTCCTGGAGGCCCAAGTGGCAGCATTGTGAAACATTCCCATTCTTTGGTTTCATCAGCCTTTACTGCAAACACATCCTCATTTGCTCTTGCAAGTGCTTACCTATTAGAGATACAGACCTGGTCCCACGATTCTGTAATGCTCAACTGTGTGGGGGACTGAGGATCTCAGTAAAGCATTGATTGATTGATTGATTGATTGATTGATTGATTCTACCTGTGTCCTCTCAACAGAAGGAGCCAGGTTTCACTCAGAGACATTTATAGTCTATGACAGAAAACCATCAAAACCTCTCAGAAACTGGTCATGCCAAGTCCGCTCTTTTGATCTGTACACTAAGATACCTCACTTTTAATGCCAAGAGAAGAAAAATATATACATAAGGGTCTGAATTCACATTGCCCACCATTTCCTGAGAGCTTTCTGCTAATCACAAAATTCATTCTGGACAAGCCAATTAATCTGGGCACCATGCCTTGAAGTGGGCAGGGACCGAGGGTCACTCAACGTCAATAGTACCATGACGTATATCATCTGTGTCACGTACCCACTTAATTTGTTCCTGGCGTGAATACACGAATTTTTATTTCTGCTATTATCCTCATATCCTGTCTAGACTGAAAACAACCTTTGAGCGACTCCCTTCATGTTCAGTGACTTGAAAGTCCAAGAGATCAGTCAGCCCAGTGCTGGTGCTGCTAAGACTCTGGTGGGTCCCCGAGACTTCCAGGAACCAAGGGGAGACATGGAAGCTACATCTGACTGCTTTCCAAACCTAGATACAACCCAAGCTCCTGGAGTAAACATCCAACTACGACAAGTCATTGGTACCAGTAATGGACGTTTGAGGAAGGACGTAGAAGGAACATTTGGACTTTGTGTGATTCTGGTTTGAAAACCTCAGTGCTCCAAGACGTGAGTGAACAGAAGGAGTATTGTGTCCCCAGAGCTGAGAGGGGTGCACCCACTGGGCCAGAGAACAGGGATCCAGAAATCATAAGATGGCCAGGATGCTGCTGGCAGGTTGCATTGAGTTTTGAGATTTTTGCCAGGACAAAACACTGATTTAACAAGGTAAGAAAACCTTTCAACTCTTCCTTCTGTCTCCTCCAGACATCAGCACCATGCTGCCTTTAGTTCAAGAGGAGCAACAAGAAGAAGGTTGGCTAGAATATACTCCCTTGTCTGAGCCCCAAGTGTTCATGGGAGATATTCAGGTGATGTCTTTCTTAGGGTCCCAGTGTTCAAAGTCATATAAAACTGACCAAATAGTAAGGTTATTTGTATCAGGAAAAAAATGCTGCCTTCTGGGGGCTGGAGAGATGGCTCAGTAGTTAAGAGCACTGACTGCTCTTCCAAAGGTCCTGAGTTCAAATCCCAGCAACCACATGGTGGCTCACAACCATCCTTAATGAAATCTGACTCCCTCTTCTGGAGTGTCTGAAGATAGCAACAATGTTCTTACATATAATAAATAAATTTTTAAAAATCCTGCCTTCTAAGAAATTTACCTAAACTTCAAGAAAGGGACTGAGTATAGGGGCTTTGGTTTCAACCACACTAGGTTCATCTCCTGGCAACTTGGTCTCTGAAGTTTACTTTCTTCATGATAAAAGGGGCCTAGTGAACAAGGAGATGCCAAAGTATCGATAAGAGTGGTTAGTAAATTCAGGTACAAATATTGCATAAATGGCCCACAGTTAATGATGAACAAAAGAATACTAGCTTTATTTTATTCGTTTACTTACTTACTTACTTATTTGCTTATAGAGGGTCTTACTCTATAGCTCAGGCTGGCCTGGAGCCTGGAGCTCATTATGAAGCTAAGGCTGACCTCAACCTCAAATGTCAGTCTCCCTCCACCATTGTCCACCATAGCCTCCTAAGTGCTAGGATTACAGACTGCCATTGCCACCCTAAGAAGCCCTTCTACTTTTGAAAACATATCTCACGGAAAAGCGCTTAATCTTATTAGCTAGCTCCAGGCACAAGGCATGATTACATAGACTGCCATAGTGCTTACTCTAACTTTCATTTGATATCAATAATAAATAGTAGTCCCGTGAAAATTTGCAGATCCCTGCCTGATTTACAAAATCAATTAGAGGGTAGGGACGCAGCCTATAGGTAGAGAACTTCTCTAGCATGCTGAAACCCCTAGATTTGATCTAAGACCCTAAAAAGGAAATCATATACAGTATTTCCCCATGAAGATCCTTGGCACTTAAGAGAGAAAAGTTCCTTCTATGTCCCCTGCCCCCCCCCCCCCCCCCCCGTGCTCTCTGCTCTTTCTTGTTCCTTCCTTTGAACTGAGAACACCTTAGTGTTGCTGACTAGAGGGGAGAGAAGGGATCATGTTCCAAAGTTTAGTTCGAGGAACTCAAATGAAAGCATATGCCCCTTTGATTATAGAAAAATGACCATGAATGTCTGAGAAACAACCCTCAGACATCAGGCACAAGGTAATGTGCTCAGTGCACTCCTCATTACCATATAAATTGTTTTCAAGTCTGATCGAATAGGATATGATTAATGAATGAATGGAGGAAAACCAATAGAATTTCAGAGTCCATTCCTAAATTCACCAGGTGTTTTGTGTGTGTGTGTGTGTGTGTGTGAGATGAGTGTGCAGGGTTGCCTTGGGTACTGGGTGAGGGGCAGTGTGGCCTTGGCATTGCCTTTGCTTACTCCTAGGACATGACATGCCGATGCGTTCCTTCACATATGGCTCTATAATAAAAAAGTTGCACAAATTACAGCTGTTCAGGGGCATGATGTCTGCCCGCACATTGTCTTCCTGTTGGAATTGTTGGTAGCCTGCAAGGATTTCTGAGGCCACTTCCTAGTCCTCCTTGCTTCCTATTTTGAGAAGCCCAAGCTGTTTGTGGTACAAATTTAATACAACCTGAATTGTTCATTGCTCATGAAACTCTGGACAGGGAAACACTGGACTCATGTTAAGGCTAAGTGCAGGAGGCAAAGGTTCCCTTGATGAGGTTTTCCAGAACTTAGAGCCCTTCAAGAAGACAGGGAAAGATGAGCAAGTCAAGGGAGACATATCAGCCAGGCAAGTCTTTTGACTTAACAGTACACTCAAGGCAGCTGACAGAATTGTGATCTCTGCCAAGAGCAGGTAGCAACTTTGAATTCCATGAACGAGTGTACTACACATACACAGTCACACACACACACACACACACACACACACACACACACACACACACACACACACAGAGAGAGAGAGAGAGAGAGAGAGAGAGAGAGAGAGAGAAACAGCAACATGTGACACAGTCACCAAGGTCCTCAAAAGTTAGAAATATAAAAATGACACCCTATCTGCTGTGCAAATGCCACCAAGCTTCTGCCACCCGTTGAGGGGTTGTAGGGTGGTGGGGAATGGGTACTCTCAACACAGGTTTGTATTTTCATGCAAACAAAGGGTCACTTCATTCAATGTCCTGTTCCTGCAGCCACTGCTCTGCTCCACTTGGTACCCAGAAGAGCAGAAGCTGCGGCTAAGTCACAGGGCTTGTGTGGTAGACCTAGCTTGGGGCAGGCACAATGAACAGCTTTGGGTTCTGAGTCACCTTACATGTGCATTCACAATTACACTAACCTAGAGGGCCACCACTCTGAGCTCTAGTGCACTTTCAGGGATGAATCCTGAGGCACCAGAGTAGGCAACGAGAGGATTATGGGAGCTTTTCCCTAAAGATCTGGACAGGAGGACATCACATTGGAATCAGGATGTCACATTGGCTTCCAGAGGCCTCCATCCTGGGGTCTGCTGACACAGTGTCCGACTCACAACATCTCAGCCCAACTTTGAGGCTGGGCTCCGTTCGCCTCTCCTTCCTCTGACATTAACTCCCATGGCTTTGAAATCACTCTGTAGCCAAGGATGGCCTCTGACTTCTGATCTTCCATCTCCACCTTCTGAGTGCTGGGGTTATAAGCATATGCACCGGGTTATGTGCTTCAGGGGACTGAAGCCAGGGCTGCTCCTTCCCCAGATCTCTGGGTTCTCCCATCCTCTTCAGTTTGGTATTAGCTTTGGGGGTTAGGTGTGTGTGTGTGTGTGTGTGCACGTTGGTATCATTTAATGCATCTCTTTCCCAATTCACTGTGATTCCCACTGGGCCTCTTCCTAATGTTACATCTACTCGTCCATCAAGATGCAACCAGATGTTCCTTTCCCTAGAAGGTTTTCGGAATGGTCTCTTCCCAGTGGGTCACACTGTCTCTACATCCTCCTCCGCCTGCACTCAGCTTTTCCCTCCCCTCCTCCTCTTCCTGCATCAGCATCCTGCAAAACCCACTCCCTAGAGTCTTACCACCCTGCATTTTAATTGTTAGTTTATCTCATTGTCCTTCAGGGTGGTGTCTCTCCAGTGGCAGAACTACAGACTACAGTGGCTTGCTACCTGCACCCCCACCCCTACCCCCAGTCCCCACCCCGCAGCCCCCAGCCGTTATTCTTAGCACTAACATAATGCCTGGAAATTTAAAATGCTCAAAATATACGAGTCGATTCTTCCAGAGGGCTTATTCTATGGTGGGTACTGCCCTATGCATGATCATAGCAGAACCCATCTCCCACCCGAGACTATTCACACTGACTTACATAGAGAACAGAGGCATATTGAAAGCCAGACACGAGGCTAATAGGCACAGATTTCTGCTCATATTACTCCATGGTCTATGTCATTAACTCTCAGAACAGGCCTTTTGGCAGTGCTACCACGGCTTTTCCTACAACTTCAAGATGAGGAACTAGAAATTTAGGAAGGCGGGGTTGGGGGTGTAGTCCAGTTGGCAAACTGCTTGCCTAATATTCATGATGCTCTGGGTGCCAGATCCAGCTATATGCAAACCTTGGCAAGATAACCAATACCTGTTAATAACACTAACGCTTGAGAGGTAGAGGCAGGAAGATCAGAAAGGAGGTCAGCTTGGGCTCCATGAGCCATCCTTTCCAAATATCAACGAAAGAATAAATATGTTGAAGAAGTCAACAACGAATGTTTCTGCCCTTTTACTTAGCTTTGAAATTTGAAAGTGACCCATTATTGTCTATATTTCAGTACTTTTTTTTTTAAAACAAAATTTTATTTTATTTTCATCCTTTAGAGAGATTTTTGGGTTAAACCCAGGCATATCCTCTACCAATGTGCTATATCTTCCCAGGCCTAAGTCTGGGTAATGGAGGTGAATTTTATATAATGCAAAGACTCTTTCACAGTACAGTGTAGTATGCTTTATACCATGCAGCCAGCATCTCAGTCAAGATGTTCCCTCACCCCGCTGAATCCTCTTTGCTGTTCAGTAGCCAACTTCTCCTCCTATCCCCAACCTCTAGAACACGCTAATCAGATTTGGGATTTTCCTATTCTGCCTTTCCCAAAAAATGTTCTATGCACAGAATCCCGTGGCATGTAGCCTTGGAGACCTGGAGCCTTTGACTCAGGAGGAAGCCTGTGATAGCCACTTAGGTGCCGGTGATGCCCCGTTATTGCTGCTTAGTTGTCCACTGTGAGGATGTACCGTAGTCTGCATGCTTGCCAGCTGATGCAGCCTTGGCTATTTTTCGGTTTTGTACTGTAAGAGCAAATCCACTCTGAACAAGTGTGGCCAGATTTTAGGTGGACATAAGTTTTGTGTTTCATTTGGGTAACTATGAAGTAGAGCAATGGGGAGGTTGTGGCCTCTTCACAGCAATAGAGTGCCATTGTCCTCCATGCCACCAGGACTGTATTCCCTGAAACATGAGCTTAAATAAACCTCTGTTCGTGTGAGTTACTTCAGTTATCTTGAGATTTTTTTTTAAAGGTTTTTATTTATTTATTTTATGTATATGAGTGCTCTATCTGAATGTACACCTGGATACCAGAAGAGGGCATCAGATCACCCTATAGATGGTTGTGAGCCACCATGTGGTTGCTGGGAATTGAACTCAGGATTTCGAGATGAGCAGTCAGTGCTCGTAACCGCTAAGCCATCTCTCCAGCCCCTTTGAGATATTTTGTCACAGCTGTGAGGAGAGTAACTGATAGAGCGTGAGGAGAATCGCTTTCTTTTTCTAACACATGGATGGTGTCCAGTTCCAGCAACATTTGTGTAAACGACTGACTTGAAATCAGGTTTCTCTGGTTCTAGAGTCTGGGTGCTTACCATATACTTCCTGCTGCTGGGTTATTCATACACTGAATTCTTTACTGGGTCCTAATTTTTGATCTTGGGGAGTGGAAGGTTGAGATAGGATTTCATGTAACCTAAACCAGCCTTGAACTTGCTATGTAGCCAAGGGTGATCTTGAAGTTCTGGTCCTCCTGCCTCTACCTTTCAAGTGCTGGGATTAACGGTAGGCACCACTATGCCTGGTTATGTGGAGTACTGCAGGTCAAACCTAGAGCATGGTACGTGCTAGGCAGTCACCCCACTAACTGAGCTAGGTTCCCAGTCTCCTTTACTGTGCTCCAAACTCTTGCACAGACTTTTCTGCATCCCACAAGGCATGGTGTCTCAGATACAGTTGCTCCCACTAAAAGTCTCTGACTTGTCTGTGCAAAAAGAGGATGGTGCTTGTATATGTGAAGTGGGGCATGCGCCTCTATTGCAGTTCACCTCCATACCTTAAGCCTTAATATAAGGATAAAGGAACTAGCCTTTCCATTAAAAAAAAAAAAGTTGGCAGCAAGTCTTAATCTCAGTCTATTAATGGCATGGAGGTAACTGCGTTTCCTATAGCCACATCCTTCTATTGTGTCCATATCTTGGATGCCCTAAGAGATGGTCATTTGCTGGTCTGTTCGGACAGTGGACAGGTCAGCTTGGAGCAACCTGAGGCTAGAAGCTATTGTGAGACCAGGCTGACCTCAAACTCAGTCTTCCTGCCATCATCTCTCAAATTCTGGGGCTACAGACGTCTGACATCATGCCCAGCATTTAAAACAATATCTTTCACTCTTTGCTTGTTTGCTTGTTTTTCAAGACAGGGTCTCTCTGTGCAGCCTTGGTTGTCCTGGAACTCACTGTGTTGACCAGGCTGGCCTCCAACTGCTTCTGCCTCCCCTGACCAGAGACTAAAGGTTTGAGCCACCACTGGCCAGCCTAAAACAATACTTTTAATTCAGATAAATGCCATTAAGTTTTATGCTTATACACATACATACATACATACATACATGCATACGATGTATGTGTGTAGATAAAGGAAACATGTGTGATACAGCAGAGCGAGAGGTAAGACAGAGGGAGACGGTGTTTGTAAAACACCGGAAGACAGATCCAGATGAGGCAAAGGAAAGAGACAACAGAAAGTATTATGTTTATTCTATGCCCTGCTTGTTCCCGCAGCAAATCTCTGAGGAGCGCCCAAGCTGTCTCTCTTCCATATTTTCTGTCCTAATATTCAGAACTCATTTTGGAACCAGCCTTCCCTTTCCACACCCAAATCATCAGATTATCTGAGTTATTTCAGGGTAAAATTAAGTAAAATATGTTTGTTGTATAAATATCAATGGAAAACCCATTAAACCACGAGCCAAGCGATCAAATTGACTCATTCCAACCAACCAAGCGATTTGCTTTCCAGTAAAACAGAGCCAACTTAAATCTACTAAGAGGCTGGGCAAAATTTTAATAACCTAATTCACCAGGAGCTGCCATTAGCCACACCAGGGAGGTGACAGGTCGTTCTGGTAGGGCCACATTCTCTGTGCAAATCATACATCATCTTGTGAAGCCTGTAAGCAACAAGGAGTGGAAGCCATACAATGGGAGGCACAGAGCTTGGGGCAGCTGCAGAAGCTGACTCGTAAATATCCTGTTCCAGGAGGGTTTGGCAGCTCATTATACTGTAAGCTCTTCTAGGGCAGGATTCTCTCATCTTCTCTCCAGTTGCCTATGAAGGTGGTGTTATGAATGTAGAAAGTGGCCAGTTTTATGGAGGCACGGAAAGATGACTAAAAAGAAGTTTTTTTTTTTCCACGTATGTTTAAAAATACCAAGATCGGGTCATCTGACCTAGGTCTAGCTGAACACATTGTACAAAGCAAGTCTCTAAGGAGGCTGAACCCCGTGGTTGGAATGCTCTGCTCTCAGACCTTGGGTACTGACATTTCCAAAAACATGGGGAGCTGATGACTCTGCTAACATCCAGTGAGCCCAGTGCCATTTCTCCTTTTTGTACAATATCGCCGAAGCAGTCGGGAAGGAGCCTGGCAGTTAGAATACAAAGCCTTCTTCCTGTGGTAATGTTCATTATTCAGGCACTGTAAAGACCCTAGATAGAGCACACTCAAGGGCTTTCTCTCAGATCCTTGCCCAGTGTTTTTCAGGCTTTGACCCCATCACAGTGCCCTGAGGGGCTCCAGAGGGTCTGATCCAGGTGAAGTGGTCCAAGTCTGAAGATGACTAGTTCTAGCAGGTTCTTAGGAGACTGTTGCTGGTTTAGGAACTATGCCCACCAGGACAGCTGCTGTTCAGATCCGTCTTCTACTTTTGTCTCTTTAAACATAACACATCACTGGATTTCAGAATGTAGCGATCACTGGATGGCTCCATTGTATAAGGAAACAACTTAAGTGAAGCCAAAGACTTTTGTGGAGGTCGGATTCTTGGCAACCTCGACTAGTTTACACACACTCAGAATTAAGATGAAAAGGCCTGCAAGTTAGGATGAAGCTACTAAAAGTATAATATTCATCAGGGGCAGCATCAGAAAGCCCACTCAGGTCTGTGTATAAAATGATCAAACACACAGGGAGCAGCTTACAAGCATTGACTGCAACACAGTGACAAAAGAAATTTGAATTCCCAGAGCGGATTCTTCGTCGTTGAGTTTGACCTGAGAGTAGTTGTGGGGTTATTGTTACATTACTAACAAAACACAATAATTACCGATATAAATACCGAGGCCATTCTTTTTATTTATCTATTTAAATTTTTTTATCTGTTTATTTACTTATAGAAGAGGATCCTATATATCCACAGTTGGTCTCCAGGTCACTATGTAGGTGAGTATGACCTCAAACTTCTGCCTCTTCTGCTTCTAGTTCTCAAGTGCTGGGATTAAAGGCATCACAGTTGGCTTTGCACAGCACCAACCCAGGACTTGTATGTGCTAGGCAAGCACTCTACCGACTGAGCTAGAGCCCAGCCCTACCCTACTGAAGACACGCTTTTCTTAGGTTTTTTTTTTTTTTTTTTTTTTTTTTTTTTTTTTTTTGAGACAGGGTTTCTCTGTGTAGCCCTAGCTATCCTGGAATTCACTCTGTAGACCAGGCTGGCCTCGAACTCAGAAATCCACCTGCCTCTGCCTCCCAAGTGCTGGGATTAAAGGAGTGCACCATCACTGCCTGGTTCTCTGAATTTTTAAAAAGTAAGTTAAGTTAAATTTGATTATGTTTATTTGTGTGCTTGTGTGTGTGTGTGTGTGTGTGTGTGTGTGTGTGCTTGTGTGCATGTTGTCTGTGGTCAAGTATGTGCCACAGCCTACAGGTGAATGTCAGAGGGCAACTTTGTGGAGTTAGTTCTCTTGTTTACATGGGTTCCAGTGATGGAAGGAGGCATCCTATTGGCCCTACTGAGGCTTGTTCTTATACAACTTCCTCCTGCTACATCTAAATTTCAAGTAAAGGAAATAGCAACTGGCCACTAAAGACCTCTCCGTGAACTCAATAGAGGATTCTGGGTGCTGTATTCTTCAGTCTCTTCCTAAGGGGGAAGTGAGAAAGCTAACCCAGACTCAATTCAGATTAAACCTGCCTGCGATTTTAGGGAGTGGAGACTATAAAACTGTAAAGAACTGGCTTCCTGACTCAGTTAAAGGAAGGACTATAAATAGGAAGGGACATTTCCCTATCTCAGCAAGGTCAAAGTTCCTGAAGAAACCTAGGAAGTGTTTGTCTGTTTGTTTGTTTGACTTCCTTTGAAACCCTCAGATATTCCAGGTATCAGAAAGAAGAGCAGCAGAGGGCGTGGCAGGAGGGTGAAGTTTTTTGGATGGTCTAAGAGAGGCTCCTGAGGTGTCGCTTGAAAGCTTGGAGCTTAGAGGCCCTGGCTCTGATGTATCCAGAGTTTAAGCTGGTTGGTCTCCATGTGCCCCCAGACCATCTCCATCCTCCCAGAGGAGAGGAGATGCTCCTCTGCCTTCCATTGCTTGGGTCAGTGGCAGAGGATGCAGAAGCTGCCAGGGAAGAGGCAGGGCCTATAAACATCCCATTATATCTATTGTTCTCTGCATCCCGTGCTTGTTGATATTCTAGAAGTTGTTATTCCACCATCACATATGAGGAATCAGGGTAGCACCTAGCCCAGGGTACTGGCTCTTGGTTTAACTGTGCTCTCAGATTTGGAGACAGTGGAGGCTGCTTTGGTGTTTCTAGTGTCTGGTGCCTTGCCATCCGCTATGGTGTCAGACGCTCATCCCCAGCAGGGGGTGCTGTTTGAGGGGAAGCTGTGGACCTTTTAGGACACAGGGCTTAGCTGGTGGGTAAGTCACTAAAGAAGGACTCCCACTGCAGTATGACCATCTGCTACAGACCGGTACAGCTCTGACTTTCCAATGACCATGTACAGTACCCCCTCAACTGTGAGCTGAAGAAATTCTCCCATTCGTTGTTTGGGTCAGGCATTTGATCACTTCGGTGAGAAAAGTCACTAATGTCCTGCCTTTTACTATCTTACTCTCTTCACACCTCTATTGAAAAGTGTCCTCCTGCAAGTAGTCAAACAGAGAGCACCATCCCTTGCGTCCTGACAAAAACAGGATTCAAAGTAAACATGTTCAGGACCGTGCAAGAGCTTTGATGGCTCCTGACCACAACCCTCAAGAATAAGTGGAATTGTCGACTTCCTTGGGAACGGCCTCATTAGGTTAGGCTGATACTGACGAAGGACTTGAGAAAGTAAGCCCGGCCCCACAAATATCAATATAAAACGATCCTGCAACAACCACCAAAAGTGGATAGAGAGTCAAGGTGGATACATGCCAAAGAATTGTCTAGTCACAAACTTATTAGCACATAGTATAAAAGTAATTGAAAAAAATTTTTTTTAGACACCAAGAGGTTTTAGTGCTAGATCTTGAGGGTTTTTTCCTTCTGTTTCTGTAATGTCTCCTTTCCTTTCTTTTTCTTTTTGAGACAGGGATGATAGCTTGCCTAGATCTCACTGTGTAACCAAAGTTGGTCTTAAATTTGTTATTTTCCTCCTGCCGCAGCCTCCCACGTGCTGGGATTATAAATGTGAGCTCACATATGTGGTCATTTCAGGTTTCTTGAAGTAGAATGTTTACTTTTTGATTTAAGAGATACCCATTTCTTTTTGTTTTGTTTCAAGACAGAGTTTTTCTGCGTAGCTCTGACTGTCTTGGAACTTACTCTGCAGACCAGACTGGCCTCGCAGAGGTCCACTGCCTCCCAAGTGTTCAGATTAAAGGCCTGCGCCACCACCACCCCCCAGCTGACATCCAGCTTTTGAGATAGCAATTGACAGCCTATAACAGCCCCTGCCTGCAGCTCAGCGGCTACACTGTTTTATTTTACTTCAAAACATCTCATTCTCCTGGGATAACTTCCTTGCCGCCTTGGCCATCATAGATTTCATTGTTTCATATTTTCCAATTTCCCTTTGGTATTGACTTACAATAATTCAATCCCCTTGTGGTTAGAAAACTCAGTTTGAATGATTTCAGTACTCCCCTATCCAGCCTTGCTCTATGGCTTCCCATGAAGGAATGAAAACAGCCGGGTTCTGAGATTTCCATCACTAGCTCTCTCACACAAGGACCGAAGTAGATCTTATATTAAAATTAGCGAAAGATGGATCTTATAACTCCAAAGGGCTCTTCTGATGTACAGGAGGTGGCCAAATTACTTATGCATCCACCTCTGGCTTTACTCATCTCTATCAGCCCAGAACATAAGAGCTGTGTAGGTCTTACAGAAATTAAATGATACTGTTTTTAATAAATACTTCATGCCAGGAGAAGTTGCATGAAAATAATTTAGTACATTTGGCACCCAATACTCAATGATTTTTTTCTTTTCTCTCCTTCTGCCTTTCTTTTCAGACAGCAGCCTTCCTACCCAGAAATTCTGGGCATTTGCTTCCTCTGAAGACCCTACTCCATCCATGTAGCTGCTTACAGATTACCACTGCTGAGCCTGACTCTCAGACTCTAACCCCAAAGCACAGCTTTCTTCCTTCCTCTCCTTTCCCTCCCCACCCCCTTGGCTGCTGCTGAGGTCATCAGCTTGACTGGCCGTCAGTGGTCCTCCTCCTCCTCCTCCTCCTCCTCCTCCTCTTCCTCCTCCTCCTCTTCCTTCTCCTCCTCCTCCTCTTCCTCCTCCTCTCCCTCCTCTTCTTCTCCTCCTCCTTCCTCCAGTACATTTTACCTAGCATTTCTTTGAGCACTGTATTTTGTATTCTTTCATCTATAAGAATAAGAACCGTCAAAACAGGTCCCATGTTCCTGGAAAAACAGAACTGTGCTACCTGCAAGACAGACTCTGTGCTCCCTGGTAACATCCCCATTAATAACGGATTTTCTACAGGAGTGGATGTTCACAGTCAGCTATTGGATGTATCACAGGGCTCCCAATGGAGAAGCTAGAGAAAGTACCCAAGGAGCTAAAGGGATCTGCAACCCTATTGTTGGAACAACATGATGTACTAACCAGAACCCCGGAGCTCTTGTCTCTAGCTGCATATGTATGGAAAGATGGCCTAGTCAGCCATCAATGGAAAGAGAGGCCCATTGGACTTGCAAACTTTATATGCCCCAATATAGGGGAATGCCAGGGCCAAAAGAATGGGAATGGGTGGGTAGGGAAGTGGGGGGCGCTATGGGGGACTTTTGGGATAGCATTGGAAATGTAATTGAGGAAAATATGTAATAAAAATATTAAAAATAAAAAAAAAACGGATTTTCATCCTCCTTTATTCCCTGAAGTAAAAAAAAAAAAAAAATCGGAGTTGAGACTTTGGTGATAGTGGGGTTTTTTGTTTGTTTGTTTGCTGGTTGGTTGGTTTTGTGTGTCTTTTGATGTTTGTTGTTGCTGTTCGTGTTTTTGAGGGGTTGCTATGCTGCTTCACCTGGCCTGGAACTTCTAAAATTGCTGCGACTGCCTTGGCCTCTTGAGTACCTGGAATTACAGATTACAGAATGCCCAGAGCCACTCTGGGGATCTAGAAATTCTAGCTTCAGCTTCAGCCCTTGTCCTACATCAAAGAACAGAACTGTTTTTCTGGGATGCACAGGTTCCGTTTAGTTTAGTTTTGGTAGCCATGTCTCTACTTGGGGCTCTGCCAAAGGTCTGACCATTCAGTGAGGGTACTAGAGAGGGAGCAAGCGTGTACTAGGCCCAGAAAGGTCTGACTCAACGACCTTGAGTTTACTGCTTCGGACAATAGGAGCCACAATAACGTACATTAGCCTAAAACCGCATCTGATCAGACTAAGCACAAGCTGTCAGTCAGTTCATTTCTTGGAACTGTACTGAGGATTTCATCCTTGATAGTCATGTTACTAAGTCATGTCTGACAGCGAATATAGTGATGTAGACACAGCAAAGAGCTAATTCGTCTCCACCCCATGCCCTTTATTGCCTTTCAGATAGGAGTCTCCCTGTGCTGCACTGGCTATGACAGCCAGGGACTTTCAATTTTGTTTCCTTCTCAACATCTCTGCAACATTTTCTGTTTCTAAACCTATGCCCAGAAATGTGGGAAGAAGAACCGACTATTTTATTTGGCAATTTATGTTTGGATCAGAGCTGAGTCTTTGTGACAAGTTTTCTTGTACCCTCCTAATTTAATTTTACTTTTCACCCTAAAGACTTTTTTATTTTATTTTTATTTTTATTTCTTGAAAACAGGGTCTTATAGAGCCCAAGCTAGCCTCAAACTCACTAGCAGTCCCTGATGACCTTGAACTTCCATTATCCAGTTTTCATCTTCACAGTGCTGGGATTACAGGCCTGGGACTTGATGCCTAGTCGTTATGCCCTGCAGGGGATCAAACCCAGGGCTCCCTACATGCTAGGAAAGCAGCCTGCCACTGGGTTACATCCTCAGCCCCATCCACCCACTTCCTAAGTTTATACAATTTTCAGGCATAAAACGTCAGAGACCTGTGCAAAGGAATTCAATGATCAGGATATGTAATTCTATCAACACCAGTAAACAAAAATAAATGCCAGCTCTAAAACCATTCTGAATGGGAATCCTTATAATGTGGCATTTCTCCACACAGAATATCATGACTCTGTTGTTTATAGTTCTGCTTAAAGATCTACACCTCCTCAGGAAACTGTCTCTAGAGTCTGTCTCAAGAAGGCGGAGGTGATGGCTTTGTTTTCTTCTGTTTTCCACATCTCATCAACCGTGCTGGGCATCGAGCAAAGGCTCAACAGGAGTTTACTTCTAAAAGCATAAAGGAGTTCAAAGGCATGCTATGCTGTCTGTGTGCTTTCATTTATGGAACACTTAATGATAGATACTTCAACTCAAGAGAAAAACCTCACCTAATTGCTTCCCCGACAGCAAACTCACAGATTTGTTTAAAGTGGAAAATTACCACCTGAGATATTGTATAAAGGCTGTGGATGTTAGCAGCTCAATGTTAGAGCTCTTGCCTAGCATGTGCAAAGGTCCTCTGTGTGGTCCCTAGAACCTTCCTCAGACAGAAAGAGAAATTATGGCAAGTTTGAAGTTATAATTTATTCTAATGACCATCTTCCTTAAAACTACTAATTTATAGTCACATAATTTTTAATCAAAGGTAATAGTATTTTATTAAAATGACTGCTTTATGGGGATGGGCAGGAAAATATACATTCTTGGCATAATTCTATCCTAAATATTGTACTCTCTCTTTCCATACATATATACCCATAATTTTATATGTGTATACATATACATATGTACATAGTCACACATCTGTACACACACACATATACACACATACACATCCCCTGAAATTCATGTTTGTATATATACACATATATATATATGTATATATCTATATATATATGTGTGTGTGTATATATATATATATATATATATATATATATATATATATATAGTAGTTTTGACTGCTGCAGCTCTAAAGAAAGAATGAAAGCTTGAAACTTGTTTCTAACAGTGTCCTCAGTTTGCGCTATCTTATCTTCACAAACAAACAAAGTGGGGGAAATGACGACTTTCTTCCTCAGACCCTGGTGTGATGCTGCACAGGGCTGCTCCTTTCCTTCCTAAGGTTAGAGGATCCCTGTGGCTGTGCACACTGTGACCTGGAATTTTCCTCTCCATGCTGACCAGCCGAACGCCTATGACTCACATTACAGACCTTCAAGAGGGTGTTCTTCCAGGACTTTCTCCCACTTCCCAAGGCACTTCCTGCCCTTGTGGAAATACCAAAAATGTTATTAAAGAAGCAAAAGAGATTTTTATCCCCCAAGGACCTTTCTTGGGCTAGGTTAAGTATGAGGGCTAAAGTTATGTTCTAAGCTTTAATTACTGTGATGAATAGATCTAGAACGCAAAATTACATCTAACCCATAAGCCCTACTTGCCCAAGGACAGATAACTTTCTAGAGCGATGGAGGCTGCTCATGTAAGATAACAAGCCACATGTTTTCTCTT
Source organism: Mus caroli (assembly GCF_978045245.1). Lineage (NCBI taxonomy): Eukaryota > Metazoa > Chordata > Mammalia > Rodentia > Muridae > Mus > Mus caroli. Next base: position 6,007,605 of record NW_028227264.1, read on the forward strand.
CTATAAACAGTGTTGGTTGCTCCAACTGCACAAGATGTGCTTGATCATACACAGGCTGGAGATATACAGGCAGGAAGTATGTCAGGATATATGCTTGCCCTGATTGGAGGGAGGTGGGACATATGTAGCCTTCTGAGGTTTGCCTTTGTAAGGACCTGAATATTGTAATTCACGGCCATTTTCTGGGACTCCCTGGTATGGACTTGGCCAGTGTCCATTGTCTTGACCAGTTTTTAATAAAGTTTGCTTCAAATTTGGTTCCAAAATTGTGGTAGTGGTCTTATTCTTGCTTGGTGGGATCAACATACCCTCCTACAGTTGTTAAGATCATCCACATCTGCAGACCTTTGGCTCTTGGTTTTTGCCTTCACAGGCCTGCAGATTTGTGTATTGTACATGCCGTGGAAGGCCTCTGACCCTTTCAACAACACTCAAATGTTGGTGCTGAGTGGCATAGTATTTTAGTATATCATGCAAATTTTTCCTCTTATGTGCTTTGTGCTAAGAAAACTTTCTCTTCCTTCTCCCTGTTCTTAGCTCCTTCCTCATACTGCTTCAAGTCAATTCAATAGATGGTAGACATGTTTCAGGGAGGAGGTGACACTCAGAACACTCAGGAAGGCTGCAGGTCCAGGTTTGCTGTCTTGAGAGAGAATCACTTAAAGCCGCTTGCTGAACTGCTGTTCAATTCTATAGAGGCTTAATTTTCTCTTCTCTAAAATGGAGCTCAGAAGTAGCATGCGGCCTGTCTAGTTACAGGAGACAGTGATGGAAGCATTCAGATGAGGTGGGGCACATTCCGAGTGCTATGGTGGTACGGTTACCGCAGGTACACTGCTGTAGAACAACAGGAGCACTGTACATACTAATTAAACCACACTGGTTTAAAGTAAAATATGTATTTAGGTATACAAAGCTATTACATGGAAAATTGGTATTCTAGCAAGTATTCTCTCTTTTAAAATTATAAGAACTTCCAGCAGGTCTTTATAAACAACGCATTTATTTTAATTTTATCTATTTGTCTGAATGTATGTCTTTGTACTGTGTGCATGATTGGTGCCTTTGGAGACCAGAAGAGAGCACCACATTCCATGAAACCGGAATTACGGAGAATTATGAGCTATGTGGGTGCTGGGAACTGAACCCAGGTCCTGTGCAAGAGCAGAAAGCACTCTTGACTACTGAACCATCTCTCTGGCAGCACAAGCAGCTCTTAATGGCAACTAGCAAAATGCTTAACACAGGAAATATCATATATATATTTGCATCATAGTGTACAATTTCACACTTCCTGTCCTGGGAAAACTCTGAGCAATTAGACTCCCAACACTTGCAGAGGGGCAAAAACAACGAACTGATACTATGTCTGCGCTGAGCTGGAGCAGAAGAACCCAGCCCAGACCCCTGGAATGCTGACAGCGGGTGGTCAGTGGAGAAGCCCAGGCTGCTGTCACTATGCAATCTCTACCTGTGCAGTGCCCTGCTAGAGAGAGACATGTTGGGAGCCATTTCTCATTTGGTGGACTAGACTTCTTCACGCAGGGATAGGGCTTCTCTTTAGCACTTTGCTGGCATCAGTGATGTCTGAACATGGCATAGGCCACCAAGAAGATGGCACTATACTCTAGGGCACAGGTATCTAGTTACCAGGGCACAGAGGGGAAATCAAAAAAGAATTTCTTTGAGTGTTATTGCACGTTTCTTCTCCTACCCTCACCCCCTTTCCTCCTTCAAGGGAAAAGCTAGAACAGAAGTCAGAAGGTAGATTCAGACTCTCCTAAAGAACAGTGTATCTATCCTGCTCGGGAAAGGGCCTTATTGTTGATTTGTTTATTTTGGCTTCTCTGCAGAATAGGGCAAATTTGGGGGAACAAGAGAGGGTGAGAGAGCAAGCTCAAGTAGGAAGAGATTGATCAGTGGAAAGGACTTAGCAGGCATCTATATACTTTGGTGCTGCCTGAGTTAGAAATGAGAACCAGACTCGGTGCATTTTAGTAAATGACTGTGCTAAGATTTTCAACTCATGCTCTTTGGAAGAGGCAAATGTCATTGTGTAGCCCAGAGAGCTGAGGCTGGAAAACCCTACCAAGCTGTTGAGGTATTTTAGAGAGAAAATTGGTGCTTTATCCAGGTGCTTCCTCCCACTCCAATTCAACATGAGGCAAACCCAATTCAAATGTTCCAGCCAACTATTTTGTGCCTCCTTCTTTCCCTATGACAAATTAGAGCCTTGGATCGAGTCTCATGGGCTGAGGTCTGCAGCTCAGAATTGCTGCTTACAAAGTATTATTTGAAAGTGTGGGTCATTAGCAAGGATGCACTAGCAATAAATGCAGTCCTTTGATTGGTACTACCCAAAAGAGCAGAGGCAACTGTGTATCAAGGACCTTCAGGCTCCAGGCAGGTGCTGGGCAAGTGTATAACTAGTTGTTGAGTCTCTGCATCCTGGTGAGAAAGAACCTAGTGTATAATTCCCATCTGGACCTCACTATAGTGCAGAGGACCTTCCCATTGTCCTCTCCATGGAAGTGAGGACGTTTGGTCAGTGTCTTTGAGTCACTAAGGTAAAGGAGTGGGATTTGTGAACTGACTCTGAAGTCTGTTTCTAGCCTTTTTTTTTTTTCGAGACAGGGATTCTCTGTGTAGCCCTGGCGGTCCTAGAACTCACTCTGTAGACCAGGCTGACCTCAAACTCAGGAATTCACCTGTCTCTGCGTCCCAAGTGCTGGGATTAAAGGCATGTGCCACCATGCCCGGCTACCAGCCATTTTTAAATTTGCCACACTGGTCTTTGCTTTGAACTAGTTTTTTGATCTCTAGCCCTGGTCAGGGTCCCCTGACCCTGTGTCAGGTTCCTGACCGTGTAGCATCGGTTTAATTCTTGCCTCCTTTCTCTTGTTGCCAACCATACATCTGCAAACACAATGATGACCTATGGAACTGAAATTGTCTATGAAGTTAAAAGTGCATCACTCTAGAAACATAGGAATGATCAGTGTCACCCATATTCTGGGGTGGGACCAGCCTGGATATGGCAGATACTGACATGCCATGCTTTTCAGAAGCTGGAGCCTCACTTGGCTTTCCTGCACCATGCCAAGGCCCTATTGCAGTGCTTCTTAACCTGTGGGTCATAACTAGCCGAAGACACGTATTTCTGATGGCCTTAGGAGCTGACACTGCTCAGCAGTACAATTATTGTTATGAAATAGCAACGAAAATAAATTTGTGGCTGGGGGTGCCTAAGACCATTGGAAATATGACCTCTTTCCTGTGGCTGTGACCCACAGGTTGAGAACTGCTGTTCTATTGTAACTCATAGGGTTTTCTGTGAAACAGTGTGGCCCACTCATACCAGGCAAGGGGACATTTCCTCAGGTTTCCCTCGCTGCCCAATGAATGGCAATGTCCATAAAATGTATAAACATAACCAATATCTCCCAAGTCCAATTAGTGCATGGAACCTTTACTGTTTTTTCTTACAAGGCCAGTTGGCCTGACTGTCCTACAGCAGCCTACAGGGCAATTGGTAGAGAACTGATTGGCAAGTTTAGTGACGTGGGGAATATTCTAACTCACTGTATCCATGGACATATTACAGGATGCTAGTATGCAGATTTTAGAAAATACAGATCTGGCACCAGTAATGTGAGTGTAATTTTCTGATTCTCTCCCCTTTCCGACATGAGCTGGGTCTCCAGCTCCAGAAAGAACAAAGAACATGCCTCGCACAATGCAGCCTGCGTTGGGGATCAACAGAGTACACATTAATCTGCAGACTCCTGGGAATCCCTTGGGACGGCTCACTTCACTTACACTCTGAAAAGGAGAAGAGCAAGCTGTCAAGACCATCTCAAATCCATCGCTCAGGAAGTGCAAATGGATTGAGGGTGTTTCATTGACTGCCGATTTCCTGGGGGTGGAGGATATGTATGCAAAGAGCAGGCATAAGGAAAAGTGCAATATCTGCCAAGCTCTGCTGCAGGGGAGCCGTGGTTCTGAGAACGTCTGCAGGGCTGGTCCCTGCACTGCTGGCCCCTGGAGGGTTTGGTACATCTGCATCAGGCAATTTATTCCGGACCGTCTGGGTGGACTGAGGTTCTCTGTAGATGATGGTGGATCAGATTGACTTCTCATTGCTGCTTTTAAAGACTTGGTACGGGCCGGGCGTGGTGGCGCACGCCTTTAATCCCAGCACTCGGGAGGCAGAGGCAGGCGGATTTCTGAGTTCAAGGCCAGCCTGGTCTACAAAGTGAGTGCCAGGACAGCCAGGACTACACAGAGAGACCCTGTCTCGAAAAAACCAAAAAAAAAAAAAAAAAAAAAAAAAAAAAAAAAAAAAAAAGACTTGGTACGGAATCTATCAACAATGTAACTGGCACGTCACTTGTTCATGTTGCTGGGCTCCAGGGCTCATTTACTGGGACAGCAGAGCTGTCAGCAGTCAGCTTTGCTTTTGACCACATTTTAGGTGACTGAGTTCCCGTGGGACTTGATACCTGAGCAGTGTGTCCTTCACACCACTCCCAGGGGGCAGAGCCTCTCCCAGTGGTGACTTTTATAGGGGAAGAGCCCCACAGGGCAGTACATAACATCTGTAAGTGCCTCAAGGCCCAGTGCTGCTAGTATCTGTATTAATATTCCTATCCCCACATTTCTGTGGAAGGCTCCATTAGCCCATATCCTAGAAAGAAGTGGCGTGGGGTTCTGCAAAGGGACCCCCCAAAGTAGCTCTGTCACTCTCTGCTTGTGGTAGATGGCAGATGAGCACAGAATTTGGGGGAGACAGTGGTTTAAAAATCTTTTTAAAAATTGAACTGGCTAGGAATTAAAAATGGATGGATTAGTTACATAGTTCCCATAGTTCCCTGAGGCAAGCAATCAGACTCCAGACTCAACTGTCTTCCAGCTGTGTGAGTGAGAAGAGGATTCCAGAAGCCAGCTCTGCCCACCTTCTAATCTCCAGTCGCAGCACCCGAAGGCACTCCACTAAGTACATCCCCACAGTTAGTTCTCTCCTGTTCCAAGCCAGTGTTTTTTATGCTTCCTGCCTGATCTGTGTAACTGGTGTTAAAAATACTAGCTGCTCTGTTTTCAGAAAGAATTTAACATAACCAAACTCTCTTACACATTAGATCAGTTTTTCTTGGCTCTAAACATCTCTTCTTCAAGTCTGAAATTCCCAACTCTTGTTTTGTTTTGTTTTGTTTTACCTTAGCCCCCAGAGTCCCCTGAGAAACTAGCAACAACACAATCACAATGACACAAAGCACCTGGTGGACAAGGCTGTGCTGTTATTCCCAGCCCTAGGTTTTGCTGGGTTGGTCCTCAATGAATTGGCGGATACTTAGTGGATAAATTCTATCTCGTTCCTTTGTTCTCAGCTCATTATTTCTCCTCTTTATTTAGCATTCTTGGAGAATGTGCAGCCTACCTCACTGGACTGAACCAATGGTTCTCACAATGTGGCTTCATCAGTCGAGACTGGGGGGACTCTACATAGCACTTCCAGTACTTACATAAGTTTGAACTATCACGATCCTCATGGAAACACCTACATAGGCAGGCAGGAGAACAGGCTGACTGCCCTTCACATAAAAGCCCTTCACAAAAGCCACCTGCAGGCAGATACCTACTTGTGTCCATACATGACAATCTCAGTACTTATTAAAGAGTATTTTCTTTCATTTTTTTAAAAAAATATTTATTTATTTTATGTAAATACACTGTCTTCAGACACACTAGAAGAGGGCACTGGATCCCATTACAGATGGTTGTGAGCCACCATCTGTTTGCTGGGAATTGAACTCAGGACCTTTGGAACAGCAGTCAGTGTTCATGACTGCTGAGCCATCTCTCCATCCCCTAATTACTATTTTCAACACTCCATTTAGTCCCTTACCAATCCCATGAGGCAGAACCATATCACAGATCTAAACACCGAGGCTAGAGAGGCTGAAAGAAGGCAGTTCTGCTGTATGCTCTCCGCCCCTCACCCCTGTCCCACCCCCTACTGTCCTGCCTCTTTGCATTAATCTTTCACCCTTTTAAAGGCTACTTCAAACTGATTTTGCTTGAAGCGAGTATGGGCAAGTTATTAATCTCTGTTTTTCAACCGTGTCCTAGTTAGTCAGGGATGATACAGCCCTGTGGAATGAGGGTGATAATTTCGTGTACCAATCTTTGGTCCCTCATTTCCTTGCAAATAAATCTACTGATATTATGGACTTTGAAGAAAAAAAAGTCTTATCAGTAGATGGTCGATTTTTATGCAGCAGGAAGTGAAAAGCCAGAGTGTGCATGTGTATGGTGTTTATAAATGTCATCGACTAAAACTCAAGACGTTAAATTAATCTGGAAGAGACTTAATGATGTATGTGATGATTATGTTGCACGGCACTTAAGGCGTCAGTGAGGAGCATCCTACAGAAACGAGTGTCACTGGTGTGAATTTACATAGGTTTTCTTTGATAATGTTGTTATCCAACACTATCCAGCTATTCATATCGGTTTAAACCCAAGGGAGATTATTGGCCCTCACAATGGGAATATCCGGGGTGAATTCAGTGACTGATTCTCTCTGTACCCCAATGCAGGACTTCATATAGCTCAGACTGGCCCCCAACTCCTTATATTCTCAAGAATGACCTTGAACTTCTCTTCTTCCTGCCTCTATCTGCCAAATGCTTGGATTATGGGTGTGCACCACCGTTCACAGACTGAAATGTCTTTGGTCAAAGCAATTCAATTCTAGATGCAGAAAGGGGCACAAGTGTTATAGGAAAGAAAAGGCAAAGGTGAGACAAAGTGTAGTCAGAGTAGAATTCAAATGTCCTAGCATGTCTGATTTTAATTAGGAAGGAGAAAAAGGAGGCAGGGTTAAGTGTGACGATGTCAGATCCAGAGCACAGTAGATGATTACGGTTCATAACAAATTGCTGAGTATTTTAGAGAAGGTAGCAGAGAGGATCTTTCATGTTTCCAATACAAGAAAAGGATACATAGTTGAAGTTACGAACATCTAATACCTGGATATTACACATTGCAGCTGTATAGTGAAATGTTACACTCTAATCCACTGATACCTACAACTATGACATGTCTAAATATCAAAATACAGATAGTTTTTTTTAGAAGGAGGCAGGAAAGAAAATAACACACAAAAGTAACAGAAGAATTCTGAAGACCAAAGGCAGAAACAAACTCTCCTGGCTTCCCAAATTTGCTGATATTAGCTCAGTAGCCTGAACAAGGAGAATGGCCCTAGACTCTTCTTAGTGGAAATTCTGTTGTACTGGTTCTTTCAAGGCTTTTTAGTTTATGGAATGAAAATTCAGGCTTATAAACTCAGTGATAGCTCCTCTTCTCTGAGGATTGTCAGGAGTCTGAACAATCACTGCTGAATGGTATCATTATTCCAATTAATGAGAATTACAGGTAGAAGACCACAGGAGAAGCCTGGCTCTCAGCTATACAAGGTTCCTCCTAACGTTTCTTAAGGAAATCAGACTTTAATTTCTTTGCTGTTGTAATCTGCGATTTTGCAAAGCAGACTTCAGAGTATCTTGAATTTGAATCAAGAAGAGAGAGAGAGAGAGAGAGAGAGAGAGAGAGAGAGAGAGAGAGAGAGTGTGTGTTAGCTGTGGCTGGTAAGTCACAGAAGTAAGGGTATCTCCCACATTGGAGGTGTTGCTCCCCTCGGATCAACATTAACAGAATTGATTATTAGAGTTTGAAAGCTTTTTTATTTTTGAGAGGCTTGTCCTCAGGGCTATCTGCTCTGAGATGTGACCACATGGGTCAGACCCCTTAAGGTATTCTAAAGACTTCCCACTGAATCTGCAATACAAGGACCAAAAAGTGAGAATATAATTAAAAAATTTTTAAATTAATTAATTGACTGATTAATTAATTACAGTTCTAGGAATCAAACCCAGGGCCTCTCATATGCTGGCAAGTGATTTACCACTGAGTCACAGGATGGCTCCTTGTTTTTTTTTTTTTTTTTTTTTTTTTTTTTTTGTGATATTCACTCCTCAGTAGGAGAAAGAGTAGACGACATGTGGCAAATAGTGTTCTAAAAATAGCAATAAAAAGAAGCAGCACCAGGAAATTGTCCTAATCACCCTGTTTCCTATAGAAAAACGGAGGTGTTAGTGTCATGTCTGCACTGTGTAGCTGAGCAGTTATGAACAGTGATGACAGGAAGTGCTAGGAATGGCATGATGTGGACCAGCCGAGGATGGGGGGGGGGGGGGGGACAAAGAACAAAGTCCCTCTTACGTCTTTCATTAAAAAAAAAGAGATTTATTTATTTACTTATTTTATGTATATATGAGTACACTGTCACTGTCTTCAGACACACCAGAAGAGAGCAGCAGATCCCATTACAGATGGTTGTGAGCCACCATGTGGTTGCTGGGAATTTAACTCAGGACCTCTGGGAGAGCAGTCAGTGCTCTTAACCACTGAGCCATCTCCCCAGTCCTCCAGTTCTTTTCTTTTCTTCTTCTTCCTTTTTATTCTTTTAATATATATTTTTGAGAAATTTACACAATATATTTTGATTAGAGTTATCCTTTTCCCCCAACTCATTTCAGATCATCCCCCACATCCTGACACTCAAACTCCGATCCCCTCTCTTTAAAAACAAAGAAAAACAAACAGTACTCCCCCTCCCCTCAAAAACCAAAACACTGTGGAGTCCAGTTTGTGTCAGCTACTCCTAGGCCTGGAGCCTGCCCTGGAGTGTGGTGGATATACCAGTTGTAGCTCCACTGAAGAAACGAACCTTTCTGCTCACTGCAGCAATCTAATGCCAACAGCTCCTTCACTAGGGATGGGACTCCATGCCCACTTGTGCCCCGCTCTGCTGATATTTTGTCTGGCTTTAGCTTGGGCAGGTCCATGTCTATCACAGTCTCTGTGCATCTACCTGTCTTACTGTGTCTGGAAAACCCTGTTTCCTTGTGGTCCTCTCCTACCACCTCTGACATTTACAGTCTTTCCACTTCCTCTTTCACATAGATAGATTCCCTGAGCCTTGAGGTCAGGGCTGCGATATAGACGTTCCATTTAGGACTGAGTGCTCCAAAGGCTTTCTCTTGTCTCTGCACATTGTTCGTGTGTGTGTGTGTGTGTGTGTGTGTGTGTTTAGTTTCCATCTGTAAGAAGAAGCTTCTTGCCAGGTGGTGGTGGCACACGCCTTTAATCCCAGCACTTGGGAGACAGAGGCAGGCAGATTTCTGAGTTCGAGGCCAGCCTGGTCTACAGAGTGAGTTCCAGCTCAGCCAGCGCTACACAGAGAAACCCTATCTCGAAAAAAACAAACAAACAAAAAAAAAACAAAAAAAAGAAGAAGTTTCTCTAACATGGGCTGAGCATTGGTCTATGGGCATAGCAGTGTATCTTTAGGAGTGATTTTTATTCCATGTCTCTTTGACAGAGTCATAGTAGTAAGTCCTTGTCCCTAGTGTCCCTGGCCTATACAGCTCAGGTTCTTGGCCTCATCAGTGTTGGGGATGGCTTCTGTCTCATGGAGAAGGACTTGCATTCAATAGAATGTGGCTGTTTATATTCCCGTAATAATCATGGTACAATGTATCAGAAATCCTAGTGCTTAACTTTGAGGTATCATGTACAATGGAACCAAAGATTAACATCTAAGAGGTGTTGGCTGTGCTCTCAGATAAAAATAGTCATGGCTTCATGAACACGTAAGACTCTTTACTGCAGTCATGGCAGTCATATATTAACAAGCAGCATCCCAGTGTCGGAACCGAACCATGGAGTCCTTGTATATAGCTCATTGCCCTTGGGCCAGCGAGCTAGCTCAGTAGATGAGGACATTTGCCATCAAGGCTAAAGATCTAAGTTTGATGTCAGGGATCCAGACTTGGGGGCAGGGTGGGGCGAGAAAGGAACTGATTCCTAGCAGATGTCTTCTCAGGTAGACATGTGTAACTTACATGTATGTGTACACATACAATGGAAAGCTCATTGCTCTTGGCCTTAGTTTCTATTTTTCACATGTTTTCCAAATCCAAGAGCCTTGCTAGTGCCAGCAATCTAGAGCTAGATCTCTGAAGCTGACTGGTCTTATCAAGAAGCTGATTTTCCCATGACAAAGGCCACCACTGGCGACCATGAAGATCTGAGGCTCCCCATAGAACCTCCTTCAGACAGATGCACTTGAGGCCTGGAGACAGACAAGGGATGAGTCTGCCCTCTTACTACTCTATCCCAAAGCCATAGAAAAGGACAGTGATGACAGAAAATGAAGTGAGAGGCAGCTCTGGAGACAGTGACGTAATCTGTCATCAGGGAGATTTGGGTCAATCAAGTCTTCAGCAAGGGAAACCAGCCTACAACATTTGCATAGGGTGAGTCATTCTTGCTCCACCTTGAGCCAACAGTGGCAGGTTCCTTCCATTTCTCATTATGCACTCACAATGTGCTAGGTGACTTGGCTAGGAATGCTCCCTCGAACTTGACACTGCCCATTGTCTTCTTTTTTCATTGTCCTTGTGCGGGTTGGGAGGGGGTGAGGTGGGCAGGGATGCCCTTAAATTGTGCTTCCATGAGACTCAGCAGTTTCTTTTGACTGACTGACTACCTAGCAGTCTAAAGATCAGAAGGTAAACTCTATGTGCCTTGTCTTGATTGGTAACCATATTTGGCTACAGACGATTTTGTCAATGCGCTATGTTCACTGTTAATCTAACTGCTACCAAGACCCATTTTTCTGGCCTTAAAGTAGACCAAAAGTTTGGGGTGTGTGTGTGTGTGTGTGTGTGTGTGTGTGTGTGTATGTGCATTCAGGTACACTTGTTCAGGAATGTGCATTCCATGTATGTCTGTATATTGGCTTGAAGACTGAAATCCAGTTTACTGAGAAGTAGAAACCTGCAGAATTAAAATATTCTTGAACTCCAGAGAAAAATGACCATGGGTATATAGCAGACAAGTATGAATACAGTGGTTCTGGGGGTCAGAGGTCAGGGAGATGACTTAGTGGGTCAAACAACAGGCCACATAAACCTGATGACATGAGTTCAATCCCTGGAGCCTACTTAAAAAACTGCATGTGGTGTCTCCCAGCACAGCATTCCTGTGCCAAGATGAAAGGGTAGAGCCAGGAGTGTTGGCCAAGAGCTCATGGGCCAGCTAGCCTGGAGAAGGATGCACAGCTGTAGAGACTCAGGCTCAAACAAGGTATAAATTGAGAACTAATTTCAAAAAGGTATCCTTTGTCCTTCATACACTGGAACCCACATGCCTGCCCCTGTATGTGCACACCCACAGATTTATGAAGTAAGAAGGTGTTTTTAAGCCGAGAGATGGCTTTCTGTTTTGTGTAAAGATGAATATTTGGCCGGAGCTTTTCCTTCTTCTTCCTTGTAGATTTTCAATTATGTTCAGTTTTAAGTACCTGATCTTTTAGAGTCCCTGTCTGCTGCTTCTGGTTAAGTCTTTGTTTTGGAACAGTCTATGTTTCCCGGATGTGCTAGTGGTAAGGGAGGGAGCAGGGCTCATGTTATGGGCAAATCCTCGGGCCACTCTTTTGCCTACTCTGCCTTCTCTAAGTGATTGAAAAGCGTACTTGACACACATTCCCTTTCTAGAGATCAAGCCATAATTAAATCCAGGAAACCTTGCTGACGGTGGAGCCCGCAGGTGTTAGATTTGCTATTTGTTCTTGCAAAAGCCCACAGTTCTGGATTGTATGTGGCTGACACTGGCAGGGCCAGTTAAGGTGACTCTGAAATGTTTGTTCTGCCTGCCGTTCATTTTGTTTGGTGAAAATGAAAGCCTGCCAGCAGAGTGGAGCTGCTTGGAATACAGATGTAGGCATTTTCTTACAAAACTCAAGAAGACTAAAGGTTAGTTCCCTACTGGGCCAACAAATAAGAAACCATCACTGAGCAGTTAAGAATAGGTAAATACAAACGGCTCTTCCAAGGGGGAGATGTCTGGTGGGATGCCTGTGTGGAACGCAGACTTAACAGCTTCATCAAAGAGAATGTGTTAAATGCTCATTAACTAAATGTACAAATGATTCCCAATTGGGAGGTGTTACAAACAACAGAGGAAACACACACACACACACACACACACACACTAATTACATGCATGTGTGCACACAAAGCAGGAAATGCAGTAAACGTTGGCTTGGCAAACAAACCTGAGATTAAATCATCATAAATATAGACAGCAGCGGCATATGCTCCCTCCAGAATTAAGTTGAGAATTCTTGAATGGCAAGATTCAGGATTGGCAGGATGGCTCAGTGGCACTTGTTGAGGTTTGGTCTTTTGTTATGTATTGTAATGTTAAATACTGACCCCCTCCCGCCCCCCCACACACAAGACAAGGACAAAAGAGAAACTGCAAGCAGACCCAAGCAATGCTATGTAACTTTCTTCCCCGACTGGCGAATAAAGATGCCTGCAGCCTATAGTTGGGCAGAAGAGAGATAGGCAGGGTTTGGGTTCCTGGGCTTGGGGTCTGAGGAGGACCACAGGGGAAGAGAGAGAATGGAGAGAGGAAGATGCCATGGAGTAGGTGAGTCATGAAAACATGGCCATGAGGGCTGGCCAATTGGAGTGAAGAGCAGCCCAGATGGAACATGACAAGTTATAATGGGGTTATTAGTGGGGAAGTAGATTCTAATAGTTGAAAGGATAGATACCTGTCCAGCTCTAGTGCTGATGAAGGCTTATTATAATATAAAGGTTTGTGTTTTTTATCTGGGAACTGAGTGATCAAAGAGAGAGGAGAAACACTGACTAAGATTAAATATCTACTACAACAGGTACTTGTTGCTAAGTCTTCAATTCGATATCCTGATCTCACAAGGTGAAAGGTAAGACCAGACTCTGACCTTCACACGAGAACTGTAGCTCATGTAGACTCAAGAGTGCCTGTACATACATATACTCATATACATGCACACACACATATGCATGCATATACACACATATACATGCATATACACACATACACATGTGAAAAGAAATAGCTATTCTTCACTTCTGATGAATGTTTTTGGGATTCTCCAAGGAAAGTTGTGGCTGAGGGGGCAGAGACACTAACATCTTCACACTTAGAGGGGAAAGTCTGGGGGTCCCCAACACCGTTACAACCATCATAGGAGAAGGCCTGATACTGACATGCCTCTAGACTCAAGATTTGTAACCAAAGTCCTTTATTTTCCAAGATTTTAAGGAGACAGCAGCCTATCCCATCCTCTGTAGTGGAGGGAAGGTAAACCTGGACCTGGATCACACTGGCACCCTTCATTGCCTCCCTGGTTCCCCAGAAGCCACTATGAAGGCTCCTTGAGGTTACTTTAGGTATTACATAGGTATCCTCAGGGAACTGGAGCATGACCAGGACCCTCTGTCTCATCCTGATACTGTCAGAGAGCTGGGACAAAAGCCAAACTTCTGTTCTCATCTCACCTCAGATGTGACTCTTTGGACTTTGTAGGCAGGCTCTTGGGCCAACACACACACACACACACACACACACACACACACACACACACACACACACAAAGCAGCCAGGTAATAGGCAGAGGCATGTGGAGGACTGGGTGACATAGTACCTGAGCTGAAGTTCTGTGTCTGCTGTTCAAGTCTTTGTACCTCACGGGATTATAGATCCCTGGTTAGCTTGGGGCTTTGCTATGGACTGAATTGGGCACCCTTCTAGATTTATATGTTGATGTGGAGAGAGGGTTTTAGAATGGGTGCTTGTGTCCAAATGAGGTCATCATAGTGGATTTCAAGTCAATGGGAATGGTGACTTTATAACATGACATTAGGACATGGTCACATGTAGGGAATGACACATGAGCATACAGGAAGAAAATGGCCTCCTCCAAGCCAAAAGGAAAGGCTCCAGAAATAACCAATCCTGTTGATATGTCATCTTAGACTTGCAGCCTCTGGGACGGGGAAAATAAATTCCTGTGAAATAAGTCATTCAGACCATGGATTTTCTACAGCAGTTTTATGTACTAATATAGGATTTTAAAAGAGGGGGGCATGAAGCAGAGACAAAGAGGTCTTTAATCCCATGATGCGGAGAAACATTTTAGAGGAATGATATATTCATTACAACCACAATGATGACGACAACAATGATGACGACGGTGACGATGACTACCACCACCACCACCACCACCACCACCACCATTGCTGCCAATGCCGTCACCACTGATGCCCAAACAGGGACTTATGTATCCCATACTGGCTTCAAATTGCTACATAAAGAGGATTACATTGAACTTCTGATTGTCCTGCCTACACCTCTAGGGTGCTGGTATTGTAGGTATATAATACCATGTGGTGCTGGGGATCTTTATTGCTTGCTAAGCAAGCACACTTATCAACTAGGCACACCCTTTAGTTCAAGGATCGATCCTTTAGGAAGGATTCAGTCTTGATTTATGATATAAGAAAGTTCACGAGCACTGTCTATGCCTAGGTAGTGCAAAAGTTCCTCTCGAAGCCAAATTTCAACTCTAACAAACAGGACCTATTCAATCTCTAACACACACAGGCAACTTGAGGTTATAGTAATTCAGGGAGAATCTGGGACACCTGCTTGTTACAGGTCACCAGATCTCAAGTCCAGACGTCTGGCCACCCTCATTTTTTGAAGGCTGTACCGAGAATTGGTAGAGCTGCTTTGATCACGTGGTTGAGCACAGTACAAGCCGGGCCAGGATTGCTAGCCTGACATGCTTAGAACATTTCATTTTCACCTAAAAGTAAAGTCGGGGCTGAGCGGATGGCTCAACCTGTAAAGAGTTCATCCTGTAAGGGTGAGCACCATACTTCGGATCTCCAGCACCCACATAGAAGTTTGGTGGGTACAGTGGCCCATTTGTAGTCCCAGTGTCAGGATGTGGAGAGCAAGCTGGCTACCCAGTCTGACTAAATCACTGAGCTCTGGCCTCTATGTTAAGGTGGAGACAAGAGCAGACACCCAGTGGCAACCTCTACTGTCTGAACTTGTACCTGCATACATATGCACATACATCTGTACCTGCACAGGTGTGTATACCTACATGTATCACACACATGTGAAAGTGTACTTGTACATAGGAATACCACATGCACATACATACATACATGCTTTAAAAATGAAAATAAAGCTAGGGTCAAAATCTTTTATTGGAACTATCAATGAAACTCTATGCATGGACCATATATATGGAACCATCATCGATGAAACCCCACACGGACATTGCATATAGATCTCCTTGAAATGTGTGGAAATTTATGGGAAGGATAAAAAGATATAACCTCTCATAGATTTTGGATAAATAGCATGGGTGATATAAATGTGTTTCTTGAAAAGCCTTGTAGAGTTCTCTTGATATGACTCTGGAGAATGAGTGGCTTGTGTGTGTGTGTGTGTGTGTAATACCCAGAGGTCACACTCAGTGCTGGGTGAGAATCTCTCTGTTTTGTCAGGTCTGAGGAAAGAACCCAGGGCTTGCAAATGGTAGGCAAGAACATTCCCAATGGGCTACACCCCAGAACTCCTATCATCTAAGAACAAGGCTGGATGTTCAAATTCTAGTCCTTAGAATAACAACACCCCCCTCTGAGAACAGTTTAGATGACTTGCTTCCTTTCGAGTGGAGGGAGGTGAGCTCTGGGAGGCCCACAGCGGCTCTCCCTGTGCATGTGGTGTCTTTGCTAAGTTGTGTTCTGGCCATGAACTTGGCCATTTACTCATCTAATCTAAACAGTCTAGTATTAAATATTAAATAAACTTTACAACAACCCATCTTGGAAAAAAAAGGTTTACTTAGCCTTAAAAATGTTCATGCCAGTTGTGTGAGAGGCTCTACTTCAGGGACTGCACTGGAGAAAATAATCTGAATTGAGGACCTGGAAGTTCATCGGTAGCGTTATTTGCAATTTTTCAAATTGGAAATAACTTTTAAAGATACAACAAAGAAGAAGGACTAGGGAAAATTATGTTACTTCTATTACACAGACTTCAAAAAAGATGCTTACAAAGCGGTCTTAGTGGTACAAGGAGCATTTGATAAAATTTTAAATAGAAAATCAGAATATTAAATTATGCATAAAACAAGACTTCAAAGTCCTGGAAAAGACTGAAGGAAAAAAAAAAAGGAGCAGAAGAAAATACAGCAAGTAGGAAGTATCCCTGGGTTTGTAATTACAGCTTTTTCTTGTGTCCAAGTTTTTGTTTGTTTTGCAAGGTTGGGGATCAAAGACCAAAGTCAGGGCCTTGGTCATGCTGCGTAGGCTATGGTGAGCTAAGCACCCAGCCCCTGAAAGTTTCCATCTTTATACATGTGAGCATGTAACTCTTTTACGAACTGGAAAGATGATTAAAAAACAGCTTGGCTATTGGTTCTTGTCATTAAAACACCCCAGGTAGGTTTTCCTTTTATTGTTGAGCAGGGTGGCCTCTGCCTCTCCACCCAAGCAGCTGGTGCACTTTGCTGCTAAGCTGTAGAGTTATGGGCGGGCATTTGGAAGTTCCTGGTCTCTTGTATGCATTTTTACTGTGGATATTTCCTGATACAGATGACACCGCTCCAACTATTTTCTGTTTCCTGTACTTCCCCATCAATGGGGAAGCACCTCATTGGCTCAGTGTGAAATCTGAATAGACACACATGCTCTAAGCAGGCAGTGTTCTTGCTCATCTGTGTATACTGGTGCAATGTGATGACCACAGGTTTCCCTTGTGACCATGTGTGTGTGAGTGTTCATGCAGACACGTGCACACAAACACACACATGCACACTCACCACCCTGCCACTCCGCCCACCTCCTGCCCAGCTAGAGCTCTGTGGAAGGCAGGCATGTGGCAGGAGTCCGTGGCAGCTGTCTCAGAACCCAGGTGGCTTCAGGGTGAGTATCACAGCTGCTGTGGGGGCTGGGGATGGGAATGGGAGTGTGGCGTGAGGAAGATGGCCTTGACCTCCAGTTACCTCTGTCCACTCAGCCATTCAAAAGGTAAGTAACTACTCTAAGGACCCATGATGTCTCAGGACAAGGAGGCCAGCAAGCTTGGTGGCAAGCAAGTGGCAATCTTGCTGGAGAGGACTGGGAGGCAGTGGGGAATCTCTCCAGGCATCCTTGGGATACGGGTCTTTGAAGGGTCCCTCCCCTTAGTCTTCTTTAGCAGAGAAAGAGGCTCAGAACCTGAGGTTGTAACAGGGACAAGTGAGCCTAGGACAAAAGGCCAGGCTTGAGCTGGACTTTGGAGAAGAGATACCACATTGGATAGGGTCTCTTTATACAGCTCTGGCTGTCTTTGAACCCCCTATGTGGCCTTGAATTCACAGATATCCACCTGTCTCAGCTTCCTGATTGCTATCCATCAAGCCACGTAGGGGTCTTATCTTAAATTTCACTGAACACACTTCACTATGCAAATATGTGATCTTATCAGGATGGTGGTCAAAGCGCCTCATAAACTTCTCCCCACATCAAGTGAGACAGCGCCCAGTGGTTCATCCCCTCCTGTACCACACATCTGTCTACCCCTCCTCTGACAACCATTCTTAACTCTTTCAGTTGCTTTTTGTTTATTTTTTATTCTGGCATTTTCTCATTTTTAAAGCATGAGCTTATTTTTGCTATTTCTTTGTCTCCCTATGGGGAACATATAGGTATTATCTACTGACCTGAAAAATAATTGCCTTTAGTTTTGGTTCAAGAACCAGGCAATGACCAGGTGGTGGTGGCACATGCCTTTAATTCCGGCACTTGAGACAGAGGCAGGTGGATTGATCTCTGTGAAGTTAGCCTGCTCTATGGATTGAGTTCCAGGACAGCCAGGGCTACACAAAGAGAAACCCTGTCTCAGAGAACAACCAGCCCATAATTCATTCTATAAGATAGAACTGAACATTCCTATGCATCGGATTCCTAAACTGTAAGCTGTTTATTTCTTCTCAGTACTGCAGATTGGAACTTGGAGCCTCACCACATGCACGCCAGGCAAGCTCCCTGCTGCTTAGGTGTGTCCCCAAAGTTCTTTTGACCTTTACAGGCAGGGTCTTACTAAGTGGTCCAGGTTGGTTTTGGGCTCCCTCCATAATCTAGGCAAGCCCAGCCTGTCTGTCAAGTCACAAGGACTGCAGGTCTGCTGCACTGGGCCCAGCTTACAAGTGATAGTTAATCATCCATCTTGCTCTCCCCGTCATTTTCCTTCTTCTGTTCTCACTGTATTACGTCAATACCGTTGACAGGCAGAAGCTGCAGGCGGGACTTGAACGGCACACTGTCTATTGGTAAAGATGTCTAGGCTCAGTTAAGGTCTGAGGACTTCTGGGAGGGAAGGGGCCTGGGACAGCTTTAGACTGTAGTGAGATTCTGAGGAATTCAGTCACTCTCAAGGGAGATTCAAAACAGAGCCACGTGATGTTCTGGGTGGGACCAGCTAGCTGCTCATTTCTCTTCTTGCTATGCTCAGATAGTGTTGTTTTCTGTGAGGACAGCAGGGGACTGACTCAGTGTGACACACTCCTTAGTCAAGCCAGCCTCAGGACAAGAGGTTCTCAACCTGTGAGTCCTGAACCCTTTGGAGGTCCACATATCAGATATCCTGCATATTACAATTGATAACAGTATCACAATTACAGATATGAAGCAGAATTACAGATATGAAATAATTTTATGGTTGGGGTCACCACAATATGAGGAACTGTATTAAGCATTAGGGACACTGAGAGCCGCTGCTTTAAAGGCAGGTGAGAGCAGTGTGCCTTTATGGCTATCAGGTTTATATTTGTATATTTTTATAACTTTAGGATCTGTTCCTATTAAGGGCTTTACCTTAGTATATGCTATAAACAGATTTTATACTGTTTTATTTCTTGGAGTTTCCTTTTGTATTTAGAAATTTGTGTGTGTGTGTGTGTGTGTGTGATGCCCCCCTCAATTGCTCTCCACTTTCCTTCATTTATTTTTGGATATTCTTTTCTTCATCTGTATCTCCTTCAATTTCTTTCATCAGTGTCTTGCTTCTCCATTTTTTTCTTTTGGACAGGATTTCACATTAAACCCTTTAACTGGGAGTCCACAGATTGGACTGGCTGGCCAGTGAGCCCCAGGCACTTCCTGTCTCTGGCTCCTCAGTGCTGGGATTACACCCACACACTGTCACTGTTCCGACTGGTTTTTTTCCCCATGAGTGCTAGAGATCCAGTTTAGGCCTGCACACAAGCAAGGCAAGCATGTCGCACACTGAGCCACACTTCTGAGGAAGCACACCTCACGCTTCCCTGAGGACTTTCCTTCTAATTTGCTTGCTGTTGGGTTTGAAGTGCTGGGATGGAGTTTAGAGCCTCAGATGTGGGGACAAAGGCTCTACCACTGAGCCACATCCCTAGTCTTCTCTCATAATCTTATTGGACAGGGTCTTCCAGAAACTTCCAGGAGGAGATTAATGTTGTTGGTCTACTGAGGAAAGGTCTCAGACATCACCTGTCCTTATAATCCTGAGGTCACTGCTTCCTGGTGTCTCATCTTCCTGATGGAAGGGACTGCTGTTTGGATTCATGTTGCTGTGTGTCATTCTCTCTCTCTCTTTCTCTCTCTCTCTGTCTGTCTCCCTTCCTCCCTTCCTCCCTCTTCCTCCATTCCCTCCATTCCTTCCTTCCTCACTGTTTTTAGAAACTCCTTTTTCCTCTTTTTTGAAATTTCACAGTGATGTGTGGGTTTTTTGTTCGTTTTGTTTTTTGTTTCTTTGTTAGATGCTGGCAGTTAATTTAATAATAATAATGATAATGATAATATAACAATAATACCCCTTGCAACAAAGAGGAAGCCTTTCATCTCCTGGGTTGCTGGTGGGCAGGGAAGGCCAGGTTGGGTAAAAACTGTCTGAGTACTTGCTTCCTCCTTGGCTGCCTGAGGGTTGGCTGCCTTCTTGACGCAGTAACTAGTCGGACCTACTGACTCCTTCAAAGAAAACAAAAGCTACCTGTCTCTGATCCCAGGAATACAATAGTATCTAAGAAACAAACACACAAACAACCCAAGGAAACCCCCAAAACAAAATCAGGCAAATTAGACAAGACCATATTGGATACCATCTTTGAATTTGGATTCCGTACTCATCCTAGGGCTGGTGACACAACTGGCGTGGTGTATGCGATTCCTTGGATTATGTCAAGAACAATGAGCCCCCAAACACACTTAAGAGACATGGCCTGCACGGAGAGAAAAAGCACCCTCGATAAGCAATAGGGAACACAGAATAGAGAGGAAAGGTCAGGGGCACAAGCCATGCCGGGTTGGTGTTGGAAGGGCTGGACGGAGCATCTGTCTTGGCTGGAATCCTTTACTAAAACAAACAAACAAACAAACAAACAAACAAAAACCCCCCAAAGCACAAAAAAGACACCCCCAAACCAAAAAACTAAACTAAAAACTAAAAATGAATCCTGCCTAACATCACTTTTTGGAAGCTGAGTTCAGAAGATAGAGTTTCACTAATTTTGTAGCTAGTTTCAGGAAACAGGACAGTTTTGGGGTTCACCCTCCCCAGCTTTTCTGCGGTGATAGGAGCAGGTGGCTCAGCTTCTTGGCTACTCAGACAGGGCTGGGATGGTAACTGGAGCTGCACCTGGGATTCTAATTGCTTCCACCACAGACTTCCAAAGCTTCACACCCCTACCCCAATTTCAGCCCTCTCACATGCTCTGGCCCCCTTCCCTGCACCCCAACTCTACCTCCTCCTCTGAGACTTGTAAGGTTCTCCTTAGGAGTTTTTCAGACTCACCTAATTAGTTGCCACTGTGTCCCTCAAGCCGTTTTTACATTCCCCAATTTTGTTGGTATTCTTCGTTCTGTAACCCACTTCTGCCCCTCGCAGCATGATCGTGTGCTCAAGACGTCGCTGATAGTGCAAAGTCACTTCTGCGCTACTTATTTTGCTAACACACTTCAGGCCAGTCAATGTACTACCTCAAAGTCACTGAAAGCACACCTCCATTGTAGAGTGTGTTTAGAGAAAACCTCCTTATTCTTTTTTTTTAATTTCTAGATGTTTTTCTTCTTTGATGGGCCTCTAAACTAGTTTTTCTTTAATGTAACAAAGGCTTGCCATTCAAACAACATAAATAAAGCAATGCAATCAATGGAGTGACTATTGTGCTCTAGTTGCTAGAGTGTGTTTTGTAGTCAGTATGCCTCCTTTGAGGTTCAAGGAACCTTTTCAAGGTGGGCATCACACTCGTTTTTATGGAGAGGACTCCAGTTTATAAACTCCTCCTAGGACATTCTGATTTTCAAGAAATGAACAGCAGGCAAGGTGTTCAAAGGCTGGATTCAAACTGGTCATCTCACATCTAACCTGATTACTCTTTCTGGGGCACTTCGCTGTCAGTCCTAAAGAAGAGATGGATGTTAGGCAACAGTCTTTTGTGCATGCCAAGTGCTTCACGGGAGAATGACAGGTCCACCAAGGCAGAGACCGTATGCAGTTCTCCCATCACCATCTCCCAAGCATGAGAACAACGCTTGCCTTATTGGCTGACTAAATTGATTCTTTTTTTTTTTTAATCACGAATGGAGGGAGGTGAGGGGTGTCACCTCACTGAATGCTCAGAGCAAGTCCTTTGGTAGGAGGCTAGGAAACACGTTCTATAATCCTTGGGCTTTGTTTCCCAGGAGCCTTTACTTTCTAGGTGTGCTACCTACGTGCAGTCTGAGAATTATCCACAACAACCACCCATTCTCAGCTGTGCCATAGCTCAGGGTAACAGGCTCTAATGAGACAGTCAAGGAGCTGGCCTAAGGTAGGCCAGAATAACCCAGCAGTTATCTAACAAAATAGTGAGTGTCCAGTACATTTTATGCACCAGATATGGAGATTTTTATATTCATGGAATCTCTTTTTATTCTCACAAATGTCCCCCGACTCCTAGGTAGCCAGTTGGCTTCAGTTTAGTTTCTTAAATATCCCTTTGCCCAATGGAAGAGTTACTCAAAATTCAAGTCTGGTTGACAACTAGATTTCATTTTAATGTCTTATGCTTTCTTGTGTTTTGGGGCAGTTTAATGATGAGATGAACCAAACAAAATGGTTCTTGTTTAGGCACAACTAACTAGATTTGATATTTATGATAGGTATCTGTTGAATTTGTGGAAACTTATTCTTTTAAAGATCAGGATTCTTTCAAACACTCAAAAGTGCCTTTTTTTCTATCTGACCTACTTTTGGACAGATCAGCTCTTTTTATTCAGCGTATGGAAAGCCTTTTGACTGAGAATTTCAATTAAATTAAAATTTAATTTAATATTTATTTCTAGGACACTTGAACTGCTGCACACACACTCTGGAGGGCACTGAGTTCCCACCAATGGGCTTTAGGTTGGTTCTTCTGTGAAGCTGGGAAAGAAGACAATGCAAAGGAAGGGTTGGGCAAGTCCATCAACAGTTAACAGAGCCTCTTCTTCACTAGCATACACGGAGGCTACTGGGGCTTCTCTTATTCTCTGGTGTGTGTGTGTGTGTGTGTGTGTGTGTGTGTGTGTTCTCCTGATTGATATAGGATGTGATTTCACATTCTTTGAAGTCAGACATAAAAGAGAGCTCCTCTATGGATGTTTCAGAGTCACACTACCCTTTTTGGGAATGTTTCACACATTCTAACCCACCTATTCACCTAAACCCCACCCAAATCATCTGAGCGTCACGCTAATGACTTAACATAGGGATGGGAGAAACAGCCAGAGAATCAGATAGCCTTGGAAGGCTTTACGTAGAAGTACTTATAATATTAAATTATTAACTCTATAAATTCAGTAAAATATAAATTAAAATATTAACTTGAGACAGATGGAAAAAAGAGGGCCTACACAATACCTGTCTAACAGCATTGGGTCAGACTTTGGTTTTGGTTGAATGTGCTGACTCTGATAAAATGCCTATTTTTGATAGAAGACAATGAGATCAAGGGTTCAGAGCAATTTGAAGAGAAATTGGAGGTCAGAATTAAGCATAGGAATACTGGAACTTGGAGTTGGAGAGATGGATGGTCCAGTGGTTATGAGCACTGACTCTTCTTCCAGAGAACCCAGGTTCTATTCAAAGCACACTGCATCTCACAACAGGATGTAACTCCAGTTACAGGGATCTAATGCCCTCTTCTGGACTCTGTGGTTATTTAGCATGCAAATGTTGCACAGACATGCATGTAGGCAACACACACACACACACACACACACACAGACACACAAACTAAGATTTAGAAATAGAAAAGAATAACAGAATTATTTTAGAACATGAAACTGTCAAAACCTAATCTAGAAAACAGTCAGTGATCTCCTTCCTTCCTTCCTTCCTTCCTTCCTTCCTTCCTTCCTTCCTTCCTTAAGTCTAAGTAAAAACTGGGTTTTGAATAGTGTTGTATGGAGCCTAAGGGCAGAATGCTTGTCTGGCATGCAAGAGACTCTGGGTTTGAATTCTAATACTGTGGAAACTAGGCCCTCTGTTTTGTTGGTTTGTTTGTTTTGAGACGGGTATACCAGGCTGGTCTTGAACTCATAAAGTTCCTGAGTGCTGGGGCCATAGTTTGGCACTGCCATACCTGGCACAATTGTCTTTATGTTTATATTTGGGAAACAATGGGGTATGGATATATAATAGTATCTTTACAGTTTCAGAAAGAATGTTGAGACCTGTCTAGACACTGTTTGGGAGAGAGACTGCCTGCTTCTGATGTATGGAAAATTGAGCTCACCTCACTTCTCCCTCGGGTGATTCCAGGTTTCATTTCATTTTCTTTTGAGTGACAAGAGAGGTGCTGATAAAAGGCAGAGCCAGATGATTGACGTGTTACATCAACATGGTGATCCAATAGCACAGGAGAAGCATCCAAAGCCAGAGAGGCTGGTGTTCCTCTTGCTTCAAAGTTGGTGCCTGCCAGCCCAGACTCAGGTACATTGTTTACTTACATCCATCTTGCACCCGACAGGACTCAAACTCTTGGCCAATTCTTTCTGACTGATTATCACTTAATCCTTACAACAACACCTTGAAGGCAGGTGTCATTTCTGTTTTACAGGAAAAAAAAAAAAGAAAGAAACAAAGGAAGGCAAGGAAACCCCAAGGCCACTCCGCCGCAGGGCGGAAGACCAGAACTGGAGCCTGTTTATTGCATCTCTGCTGTCCCCTTTCTGCCCACATAGAGTAAGCAGTACACCGAAGAGGGACAAATTCTGACGGTCGCACACTCACGAGACTGCCATAAATGCTCGTTTGGAATTTTGCACAACCATCTCCCCAGCTTCCCACCAGTCTCTAAGGAAGGAGTCTTCCCTTCAGTATCCCATCCGTGCTCCCATCCTGAGTGCTCTCCTTCAGGTTATGCGTACATGGACTCTTGCATCAAGTATTTTCTTCACAGCAGGCATTGCAGTATGCTCTGAAGAAAGCCCCATCTTTAAGCAGTTTTGAGCACAGGAAAGTGACAATAGATATCACAGTCATGTGGGAATCTTAGTAGAAATGGGGCTTATGAGATGTCATAAGACTGCAGATGTAGAAAGAGAGGATTTTATAACTTTTCTGGGGATACATTTCTTCTAGAATTCTCCCTGCCCAGTCCAGTTTGGTCTTGAACTTTTGCTCCAGCTTCCTGAATGCTGGGATTAAAAGCATGCACCATTAAACCTGGTGGAATGATTTTAAAATATTCTATTTTATGTATATATATATGTGTATGTAATTTACGGCGTTATTACATTTATATGTATATATATTTATTATCTATAGTGTATGGATTTTGTTACATTTCTGTGTGTATATGCTCATGTTCATGTGTGAAGATAATAAGATAACTTGTAAGAATTGTTTTTCTCTCCTTTTAACACATGGTCCCAGAAACCTCAGGCTTGGCAGCACACACCCATACCTGCTGAGCCATCTCCCTGGCCCTGAGATTGATTTTAAATGGAGCCCTCAAACTTTTACATCAGTAGAGAAAACACCTGAAGCTGTGTACCAAGTTTTCTCAGAGGGGTCTGTGGTTCAGGGAGTAGAGACATCTTGGGACATCACATGGATGTTTTCATGATTTTGATGTTTGAGTGGAGCAAGGGTTGTCAGATCTTAGAAAGGGAAGAACATGGACCAGACAAAAGAAACCACAAGAGGAAAAGTACACACAAATAATTGGCTTGGACTCCAACCCAGGGGACTCTTCGAGGCAGTAGGGGATGGCAAAGTACCAAGACAAAGAGTTAGGGTTCAGACCAAGAACTAAGCAAGAATGTTCAAGACTAAGCAAGAATGGCAAGAATACTAAAAACATTCTCACAATTATTACTAGAGCTCATTGTAAAGTTTATTTTCTAATGCTGTTAGTCAAATGTTCGTTCTTTCTGTTCCTTTCCAGAAGTTTCTGGAAGATTCTATTTTAGGATAAATTTGCATTCTGCGCTTGAGCTCGGGGCTTGTTTCTGGGTGATAATGTGCTCTGAATTCCAAGTGTGGCTTTCAGAACTTCCAAGGAGCAAGGGCCTGTGAACCTGCATGGCGGCAGGGCTGGTTGGTGCCCTAATTGTAGAGCACCAAATGATGTTCCAAGAGGGGGCTGTGAGTAAAAAAAGAGGCTTGAGGGGAGGGGACACAGGCCACAGTGAAAACCCTGCTCATTCTGTTGGTGAGGAAAGAGGCAGTTGAAGAAGCCATTTTCTATGTAGCACTGTGGAAGCCTCTAGCATATCGCCTGAGTGTTATTCCCATGCCTCTACAGCTGCGAGACTTAACAAGAGGATTTACTAGGTTAGTTAGATCAAGACACAGGACTGGGATTGTGGTTTAGTTGGTACAGTGTGTGTGCCTCATACACAGACCCATAGACTCATTCTCCAGCACTGCATAATCTGCCTGGGGGCGGCGGGTGACAGAACAGGCCTATAACCCCAACACTCTGGAGAGGGTGGCGGCTATCAGAAGTTCAAGCTCATTCACAACCACATAGCTAATTGGAGGCTAGCCTGGGCTATAAGAGACCCTGCTTCAAAACACAAAACAAATTAGATTAAGTTGTGGGCATAATCATCTCTGTACAGCGAGCTGACCCGCATTCACTGTGCCTCTAGATTTTAAGGCACCTTCGCTAGTGGCCTTAGGTAGGTCAGGGATGGTTGTTCCATGCCTGACAGTCTTCCTTTCAGTCCGCATTGAGCAATCCATCTTCTCTACCCTCCAGTACAAACCCCAATGTGTTTGCTTCCTTCTCTAAAATAAAGCCTCTGTCTCTGGGGCATTAAGAGGGCATAGTCCCATGACACAGATTCCAGTCAAATTCTGGCATTCGAATAAACCTTCCCTTTTTCAAGAGCCAAGGCAACCAGTCGAGAGCAAGCAGTCTTTGGGCCCTGAGATGAGAACACCACCTGCCAACTGGGTTGTTCTGGCCTATTGTTTTTGGGACCAGGGAAACATAAGGAACAGAGGAGGTTTGTGTCGCTGGGATGCCTTTGATGAACACATCTGCACCAAGTTGAAAAAGGAAAATGGGCCAGGTCACTTTCCCCTCTCAGCTTTCCTTGGGGTTCCTGAACATTCTCACAGGGCAGGACTCATACAACAGAATGGTTATTTGGTCCAAATCATAACCACAGCACCGCGTACCTCCCCTACCATTTCTCTGACCCTTTTAATTACCTGTCCCCCCTATTCCTGACTTCTGGGGTTCCACTGTACCAAGGAATGTGGAAACCCACTCAAGCAGAGGCTTGTTAACTTCATGTATTTCTAGTGACATGTCTTCCCGAGACCTGGTCACCATACCAAATATTGCCCACTCTTGTTCAGAGACAGCAAATGGAGAGAGTACTAGTGTTAAAACGGTATATACGGAGTCTCAGCAACTGTGCATCCTGTAGCCTGACTTTCAGAGCTTTGTGCTTTTCTATTTCCTTTTAATTTTATTCCTTGGAGACACACACACACACACCATACATAATGCATATACACACATGTACCATATACATATGGAACACACACACACACACACACACTTCACACTCTTCAAAATATTGTTCTTGCAGAGAATACCCAGTTAACCAGAAAGCTGAGAAAGACACCATTTCAGTGAATTATCAGACAGTAAATGGTTACTCTGCAGGCCCCAGGTCCCCAGAGGCCTGTAATATGAAGTTCAGAGTCCCAGCCTTCATTCTTAGCATGTGTGGAAATCTTTTAAAATGATTTTGTAGATAAACGGAGGGTGGAAAAACTTTGGAGTTTTACAGTAAAAACTTCTCTTGGCTTACAAAATCTTTTTTTTTTTTTTAGAGCCCTAGAGAAAAATGAGTATCTGCATAATTAAATCAATGTATCGTGTATAATGAATATCAAGTCGCAAAAGAACGCAAACGCCTGGCAACACAGTTGGAGACGGAGGCTGCCTGACTCCTTGCAAGTTTGCTCAGTTTTTTCCTCACAGAACGCTCCCCCGCCCCACTGTCCTCTCATGTCTCACAGTGAGAAGGACACCAACCAGAACAATAAAACAAATATCTTAGAACTTGAAAATCCACAGCCTACGTACCCCGAAGTCTTGGTCCTCCATGGAGAGAGCTGCTCGTGGCTTAGCGAGCCATACGTTCAAATGATACTGGACTTCCTCTCTGACTCACGCATCCACAGCTCTGATGTAAGGCTCTTAGTGGGAAGCTGTTTTCAATTCAGGGCAGATGTGGGACACTCATGTAGCCCTTGAGCTTATGAACTTTAAAACAAATGGCCCGGAGGATGATAAGTCCAGAGGCGGCATCTGCTTCCTGAGGCCTCGCGGGGGCTCCTTCCAAACACTTAATGTATGACACTGTGACAGGAAAGCAAGCCTGGCTTATTAGGTTCTCAGCCTGTAAAGCGAAGGCTGCAAACATGCCTTAGAAACAAGCTTGCACATATATTTCAGAGCGCTTAACCAGACTTTCAGATGCATCAGGAGCGAACATCAGGGATCGAAACGCCCCTCCCTCCTGGGCCTCCAGGACGCTTTATACCGTTTGGCTCACTTGTGTTTAGTTTTTCCAAAAACTGAAATTGAATTGTTCTGGTTGTCTTTTCTTGGCTCATGAAAAGGAAGGGGGAGGGGGCTAGTCCAAGAGTTCCACAGAGAAACATCTAGAAATCCATTTAACATGGCAAGTTTAATGTTCTAGAATTAATGCTCTCAGGGCACAAACTGTCTCTATCTAAGCACACCTCCAAACACCTCCACCCCCATCCAGAGGCTGCTTTATGGTGTTGTCCCATCCTCCAGGTTTAACTCCACCCACACAAACTCTGTCTGGGGTTTACTATAACTTCATTCAGTTTAATAACCCTGAAAAGAAAGGTTATAAAAACATTAATTTTTGAAGGCATCTCAAGGGGAAATTTTTAATACTTTATTTTTTATTTTTTTAATTTTTTTTTGGTTTTTCGAGACAGGGTTTCTCTGTATAGCCCTGGCTGTCCTGGAACTCACTTTGTAGACCAGGCTGGCCTAGAACTCAGAAATCTGCCTACCTCTGCCTCCCGAGTGCTGG
This sequence comes from Mus caroli, assembly GCF_978045245.1. Taxonomy (NCBI): domain Eukaryota; kingdom Metazoa; phylum Chordata; class Mammalia; order Rodentia; family Muridae; genus Mus; species Mus caroli. Next base: position 6,036,176 of record NW_028227264.1, read on the forward strand.
GATTAGAGGCGTGTGCCACCATGCCCAGCAATTTTTAATACTTTTAAAAATAACCCAACAAAATACAAGTTTCATAAAGTGCTTAAAAGTTGGTGTGTATTGTGTTTGGTTCACACAGATACGTCTATGTGTGAGTCGCATCAGTGAAGAAAGAGAAGACAGTTGCGTTAAAATGTGTATATTTTTAAAAAACATACTTTAGAGTGTACTCAGTGGCTCTTGCCATACAAGCTTAACAGATATCCTGGGTTACAGGGTGGACTGACAGCATTTACTCCTGAAAGTTATCCTTTAACTGCTACAGGAACACTGGCATGCACACACATGTACAGCCACGTACTAGTGCTAATATATAAATAGAAAATAATTTTGTTCCTTCGTATGGTGAATGTGACATGATGGAGCTAAGTACCGTGAATCACCAAAGACCCTTGGAGCTGTGAGTTCTGTCTTCAAGGGGAAAGACCTGAACTGTTCATTAAACTCTCTCTTAAGAATGTGTTAAATCATCTCCAGGCATCAGTACTTGCTTTTCATTTCATTCTTGTTTATTTGTTCTATGATGATAATGATTATCATTATTACTTAAATTTTTATATTAAAAGCAAATTTATTAGGAAGCTGCTTTCAGGCATGTTCCCTGGCCTTAAAGATTGAGGCCAGGGGAGTCACCATGGGGAGAGATTGGCCGGGGAGGAAAGAGAAAGAGAAAGGGTGCATGAGCAGAGAAAAGAGGAGGAGAAGAGATGAAAGATAGAGGGCTTATTATTCTTTTGACAAGGTCTCATGTAGCCCAAGCTAGCCTTGAACTTGCTATGTAGCTGAAGATGGCCTTGAACTCCTGACCTTTCTGTCTTTAGTGCTGGGCATGTGCCTCTATTGCTGGGTTATAAGGCATCAGTATCAGGGGTATTGAGATTTCTGGATAGGACAGAAAGGGATGTCTCCCTACATCTCTCTTTAAAGGAAGTGACCTAGATAAACCATCACCATAGTCAGTTTGTCTGTTTGTACAGAGGCTGAATTCAATAAATGATTTCTAAAGCAAAGTTCACACACAGTGATGGCATATTAGCTAAGCCCTGGCGGACCGGAGAGTGAGGCCTTCTCTCCAGTTTTTTGAAATCACCATTAACTACCATCCTGCTAACATTTCAAGGCCTTCTCCCACCTTGGAGCTTGAATTTATAACAAAAGCTGAGAGGCAAAATTTAGCTTAAAAATGGGACTTGATATACAAGGAAACTTGCGACTTCATAAGCACTAGGAACCTAGATCGTCATGGTCGGCTGCATAGGATACAAGAGAAACTACTCCCAAAAATGTCATTTCTAAATTCTGTCCTTGGTTATGGGCATCACTAATATATTTATTAAATAATTAGGACTGGTTTAAGAAAAAAATGTTTTTGCATGGAAGTGGCTGGGAGACTGTGGAAATCAAAGTGGGTCATTTTAAAAAGTGCAGGTAACACGAAGGCAGAGTGTTTGGGAGTGACTCCTGGCTTATGAGTCAGGAAGTCTAACTGCTTGTTAGTCCTAGGGTCGATCTAGCTGACTGTATAACCCTGCCCCTGGCACTTCCCTGTTGTTCTGGTTTCCTTGCTGTTGCTGTGATAAATGTGCCGACCAAAAGTGGCTCGGGTGTGTGCACGTGCTATTTTAACTTATAGGTTAAAGTCCACTATGGAGGGCAGCCAGGGTAGGTGCTCAAAGAGGCACCTGGAGGGGGAAACTGAGGCAGAAACCATGGAGGAACATAAAGAAGGGCTGCTTGCTGGTTCACTTTCTCTGTTGCTTGTTCAAATACATTTCCTAGGCAACTCAGGCCTCCTTGCCTAGATCTCATAACCCATAGAGGGCTGGGCCTTCCTGCATCATTTATTAATTAAGAAAATGCCGCATGGACACAAGCCAACCTGAAGGAGGCTATTCCTCACTCCAGGTCCCCTCTTCCCAGACAATTCTAGTGAGTGTCAAGTGGGTCAAAACTACCCAGCACAACTGACTTCTACCTTTTTCCTGGCTCATCCATACAAAGGAAGTGCTGGTCTGTTAGATCTTCCCCAAACAGCCAGAAGAGGAACTCTGTGGCCTACGATGTCGTGTTTGGTTTTGAATTTGGGTCTTAGGAGCATAGTTTGTTATGCTCATAAAAGCAGTGTCTACCCGTGTCCAGTGCTTAGCGGTTCTGAGTTTCATCAAAGAACCACAGTGCTCCCCTGAGATGCTCTTTTTTCACAGTCAAGAGAGACATCTGCTCACCATTATGAAGGAGTTTACATACTTCAGGAGTGTCCTGTTAGTGTCACCATTAAGACTTTCTTTTCATGCACCTACTTTCATTTCTTGGTTTGATACCAAAAGAATCTTCTTCAAAATCAACACGTATAATACCGATGTTGTGTCAAATTGTGTTTCACCCCCATCCCCAAATCCCAATACCAACGTCCTGGTCCCTATAGCTCAGAATATGACCTCATTTGGGGAAGGGTTTTTACCGAAGGAATGAAATAAGAAGGAGGCAATCAGGATATGGCTGAGTCCAATTCTAATGGTGCCCTTATAAAAAAAAGAAAAACTTGGTCACAGAGACACATGGGCAACAAGAACACTGTGCAGGAAGAGAGACACTGGCAAGCCAAAGCCTGAAAGTGATCCTCCTCTCTCGGTCCTCAGAGGGAACCAGCCCTTGCAACACCTTGGTCATAGACTTCCACTTCCAGACTCTACAACATTAAGGCAATGAACCATGTGATCCACCACACCAGTGCTTTGTTCTGGCAGCCCTAGTTAGCAAACACAATTAGCATCTTCCAAAGCCTGGATTTTCCATTGTACCTTTATCCCACTCTGTCCCAGATTCTCACCACACACAAATCAAGGCATCTTAGTGCCTGAGGATGGTGGGATGGAAGACATGAACTCCATGAATGGGCTGACCAAGGGGAATTCTTCAGTAGTCATTCATATTTAGTTATTTAGCTTTTCTCTTTTTTCTTTTTTCAAAGATTTATTTATTTCATTTTATGTGAGTACACTGTAGCAGTGTTCAGACACACCAGAAGAAGGCATCAGATCTCATTACAAATGGCCGTGAGCCACTATGTGGTTGCTGGGAATTGAGGACCTCTGGAAGAACAGTCAGTGCTCTTAACCACGGAGTCATCTCTCCAGCCCTTAGCTTTTCTTTGAAGTTAAAATTGTATTTATTTATGTGCATGTGTGTATGTGTGTATATACATGCCTTTGGAGATCAGTGGGTAGCCTTGGGGAACTGAGAATGTCTCTATTACTATGTAACTTCCACGAGTTGACAATAAGTTATCAGAGTCAGGTATAGTGTTACATGCCTTATACTCATCATTCAGAAGGCAGAGGGAGGTGGTTCTCTGTGAGTTTGAGGCCAGTCTAGTCTATATATCTAGTTCCAGGTCAGCCAGGACTACATAGTGAGACTTCATCTTAGAACACACACACACACACACACACACACACACACACACACACACACACACACACAAAGTTACCAGGCACCTTTAGCCACGGAGCTATCTTCTTGCTCTAGTTATTTAGTTTTATGTGATCAAAGTACACATGCACATATGAGACTTTCATAATGAAGTCCATAATTTTATATATAACCAATGTTAATTAAAAAGTTCCTTACATTTCTCTTGTCTTCCACCTCTCATGCAAAGTTAAGACTGAAATGATCCAATAAAGCACACCAAAAAAATTCTCCACAAAGAAAGAGACTAGCCGAGGAGAGGACACAGAGCAGGGACACTCCAGACTCCGCCCACATTCAAGTTGAGAGAAAAGGCTGCTCAGCTCTATAATCTAGGAATCAAGCATGCAGCACATGGCTCCCAGAGTCTATGATATACCCGCTTAAATACTTTTCTCCAAATATAAAAAAAGGCAGCAACGTGTTCTTTCATATCACAAAAAGGCAGGCTGTATTGATTTTCCCTTTACAGCAATTTGTCTAAATACAGGGCCATTGTAGACACAGCTCAGTGGAGGAGCATCTACCTCAAATGGATGAGGCTTGTATTTGATTTCTAGCACAGAAACAATGAAAAGAAAAGTAACAGATACTGAGGCAGGGGGTGGCAGACCTACATTCACACAAGCACTTAGTACACATAGCAAGTTGTAGTTTCCAAAGATAAAATGCAGACTGAATCTAACATGGTCAGTCCCCAATGCAGACTCTGGCAAAGCTCCAACGAGAGCAACCTGTGTAAAGCCATCAGGAAGCACTCATAAATTCCCCAACTTTTAGATTTATTAAAGCCCATCTCCAGCGTCTTTCTTCTCAAAGAGCACAGAGGAAACCGGTCTGTAAATACTGACAATGTTTATAACTCAAAACTTGGACCAAGTAAGACAGGCTTCTAACACGGCAGGAAATGGGAGAGAGGGAAACCTGCAGGTTAACTACACAGGCCAAGCAGGTGGATTTGGGCCCAGAGGGAATAGGATTCCTGGAAGCGACTTTTCAGAGACTGCATCCAAATGTCCAGGAACTCATAGATCTGTGGTTCTCACGGAATTTGATGGCTGGTAACGAGGTCATCTGGAGATGTCTGGTGTGGGGCAGAGTTGAGTCTAGTTCCTGTACTTGGAACTCAATAGCTGCTTAACTTTGTATTTCTTCACATATTTATCATCTGACTGTGACCTGGCAGCTTGTCTGTACATAATTCACAATAAACCTCATCTGCCTAAGTTTCTCACTAGCACTAAAAGGAATTCTGAAGGCTTTATAGATCCCTGCTATATATCCTTTTTGGAGGAAGAAGAGTAAAATTTAGTTATGGCTGCTTCGTGTGCAAGTCAGTTTCCACTGCACACACTCCAAAAAGCCCACTGTGCAATCTTATTTCACAGTTCAGACACATCTTCTCAAATGAAAGAGTTTTCCCAGCGCGTTTCATGCCGCTCCAATGTGTTTTTCGAAGAAAGGATTTCACAATGTTGAAAATCCTGGGCATCAATCAAGATGTCCTTCCACAGAGAGAACCAGCTAACTGTTGTATCACTCGCTGTTCATGCAGTTGCTCAGCACGCATGGGCTGCTGTTCTTGGGCTTCGTAAGGCTTCATGTGGGTCTGGCGTGATCCAGGTGTGAAGGCTGCATGCAGTACCCCCTCCAACTCCCCAGGGATGTTTTAATGCCTTGCTTCCTGGCACTGGCTGCTGATAGCCAACTAAGGATGCTGTAGAAATCGCTGGCTCCCAGCCTTGCTCCCTGGGAAAGCTCATTAGATGGTACGGTGGGACTCAAAGGTTCCTTGTCATTGCACAAGTGTGGGACATCTTTTTTCATGGCTTTTAAATTTTTATTTCTTTTACTGTTATTAATTTTTGAAATTATAATTATAACATAATTCCTTTTTCCAAACCCTTCCATATATTCCTCCTTCCTCTCTTTCAATTTTATGACCTCTTTTTTCATTGCTATTGTATGCCTATCTGTAGTTGTGTATACATATATATTCCTAAATATAGCCGACTCAGTTATCATGATAATTGTACATACCTTTCAGGTCTGGTTGTTTGCTAGTCCCAGTGGCTCCCACCTACAAAACACTCCCATGCCTAAGGCTCCAGGAACATTGTGTAAGATGGGGTGGAAAGACTGTAAAAGCCAGAAGGTCAGGGCGAAGCCTAGTAGCATCACAAGCTACACCCATAAAGTCTTGCCAACATGACTGCTCAAACACACGTTGAGCAAGGATGACAATAATGGCTGCCAAAATGGGTGTGGAAAGACCCATGAGGCCTCAACCTTGCACGGAGAACTGAAGAATGCCAGGAGTGGGAAAGTCTTGCTATATAAACCAGGTTGGTCTATAATTCACTATGTAACTCAGCTGGTCTCAAATTTACAATCCTTCTGCCACTAATGGTTAAGCTTACATGCAAAGCTCAGTTCATTCGCAGATATCACTGGGCATTTCACTTGTGCTAGACACTGGGCACACAATGGTGGCCTGGGTCCTTTTACCCTCTTGTAGTCACGTTTTCTATGTGCATGCAGACCAAGAACATGAGTGAAAGCAGATCACTAAAACAGCAGTTGCTAAATGGTATTTTGTTTGTGTTTAGTAGGCAGAGTTTCATGGGTCAGGCTGGCACTAAACTTGCTTTGTAGCTGAAGAAGGCCTTGAACTTCCAATCCTTGGAACTTTACACCCTTGAGTGTTGGGATCATTGAGTGCGCACCATTCCTGGGGTCCTGAGGTTCTAGAGATCAAATCCAGGACTTTCTGTATGTTAGACATGCCTTTTACCAACTGAATTATATCCCTGGGCCCAGTTGGTGTTAAATTTGACAAAAACTCCACACAGGGAGTGGAGAGGATGGGAGACAACATTTACTTGTGCAGGGCAGTTAGGTGGAGGCAACATTTGAACTACAAGTTGTTCTGGGTATGGAGAGAAAACACTGGAGGCAAAAAATTTTAAATGTTGGTGGGGGAGGGAAGGTCAGTACAGTGAATGCTGGGGAAAGTTAAGCCTCATGAGGTACAGAGGGAGGAGGAGAGGGTCGGACAGGAGGCCATAGGCTCTTGAGCATCCATCTTGGGCAGCCACCACCTGCAATAGCAAGCAGGGTGGATTTTACCTAAAACCTAGTAAGAAACCACTGGGGAATTTTAAACAGAGAAGCAGCGTGAACTGTGCCTTAATGCACTTCCTGTGGTGTGTGGAAAAAGTACCAGAGAATACTGAAGACAATAGTGAGCTTTTTCTACCCAGATGACACTTCCTGGAAAATGTTGAAATTATAAAATCTGCATGCATTTTTTTTAAAGCAATCTTCTGTGAACTTATGCCTTCTCCTTCCCATTTTTTTTAAAAAAGGCACAATGGTTATTCTACATTTAAAATTGGGACTCAATTTATAGACCATCTAGTGATAACCTACCAAGCTGAGGTCAGGAATACATTTGCCAACTCTGGTGTGTTTGTGGGTCAATACAAAAGATACCAGCATCCTTTTAGACTGCTATCAGTGACATGCTGCCATGCTGCCCTTCCATCAGAGACAGGTGCTGTGTTGAAAGCCAGAAACCTCCACTCACATTTAACCTCACTGGATCCCAGGTAAAACACTAGAATTTCTGTCTTCCACGTTATAGACAGGCTGAGATAAGCAAACTTGAAGATAAGGCCGGATGCAGGATTGATCCTCAGATAAGTATTACCTCCCACCAGGGGAGAAGGCTTGGCATTCCCTGTACACATAACGTTAGGGAAGACTGTCCACTTTCTCCTGGGCCAGCCAGCAACGAATCTCCTACCTTCAGACAGTCTGTTTCTATTACTCAGGTAGACAAGGACATCATAGGGCCCCTAACAATCCTGAGAGTGTCATACACAGATGGAATGTAGCATTTTTACAGCCCTGAAAGGCAAACTCTCTTTATCCCATGAGAGTTTTCTTTTCAGATTTCCATTCAAGATGAAATGCATTCCTATGATCAAGGTAGGAACTCCCAAACTGGGGGATCAATGGTGTCACCTCGGGCAGACGTTACTGCAGCCACAGTCCTGGGCAAAGCTACAGTCATCGGTTTTAATGGAAGCTGTTAATGTTGCCTCCATCAGAATGGTTGCCTTGGGCTGGCATTCTGAGCCCTGCACAGGTGTTCTTGGACAACACTGTAATGTAGGCTATTATGCTATCAATGAGGCATAGATGTGCTTTCTGTCTGAACTCGGGGGGGGGGGTGCACCTGCCAAGTGTATAACTTTGCAGGCCCAGGTCTACGGGCATCAAGATGCTGTTCTAGCTCAGTGGTCCCAAGCACTGCCGTCTGTTTCCCTAGGACAGGAGATTTCAGGGGCTGGGGACATAGCTCAGTTGCTAGAGTGCTCACCTACCATGCATGAAGCTTGGTGTTTGATCTCCAGCCCCACATTGGGTGTGATGGCATATGCCTGATATCCTCACACTTGGCCAGTAGAATGACAGGGGGCAGGGGAAGTAACCAAAGATGCTGGCTTCTCAAAAGTTAGACTCCTTTAAGAACAGGGGCACAGCCTGTCATCTTCTGCTTTTGCTGGGAACGCAGCGGTACTGCCTGCATACACAGGGTTTCTCTTGGGCATTTACTAGCTACCAGGTACCCCAGAGAAGCCAATATCAGTCCTGCTAAGAAGTCTGTCTCCAGATGCCTTGTCATGATTTTTTTGCTGCTTCTCGTCTTCTCTTCCACTTAGATCTGAAATGTCTCTCAAAGCTCATTATGGTCACCTCTCCCAAGGGCCTTGTCTCAACAACACAGAGATTCCAGATGTTGAATGTCACCCCAAATTTACTACACTGCCAACTTCTACTCTGCTAAATGCAAAACTGAGCACTTTGTTATCAGACTTGGTCTCTTGGCTCTACCTGATGGTAAGCTCTGTTCTTCTCTAGATAGTAGCTGCAGGCACTGCAGTTGGCCTCCTGGCCTTCCCTGGCACTGCCATCGGGCTGTAGATCCCCGCTGCTGGGAGGGGCCACTAATGATATAGCATTTTCTTTGTCCCGTGGCCTTAATGACCCGACAGGGTGAGGATAGTGACTGAGGAGGGAGATGGAGTTCTTCTCAGCAGGAGTCAGTGATTTATAGCTGATCTTGACCTTGGGACTGAGCTTGTCTGGTTGTCTGTGAAAATCTCTGTCTGATACAGGAGCTCAGTGGTGAGAAAGAAGGTCAGTTCCCGGCCATAGTACTGCTTTCTCATTGATAAGACATGCACAGGGAAGTGTGTGTGTGTGTGTGTGTGTGTGTGTGTGTATGTGTGAAAGAGAGAGAGAGAGACAGAGACAGAGAGACAGAGAGAGACAGGGACAGAGAGAGACAAAGAGACAGAGAAAGACAGTGGGACAGAGACAGAGAGACATAGACACATAGACACACACTGAGAGACAGAGACATACAGAGAGACACAGAGAGACACAGAGACACACACACACACACACACAGACACACACAGACACACACAGACACACACACACACACACACACACACACATATATATATATATATATATATATATATATATATATATATATATAGAGAGAGAGAGAGAGAGAGAGAGAGATCTGAGAAGTGGGAAAAGGTTTTGATGGGAATCTGAGTGGATCAAACTTGCAGTACCCCTAACAGAGACAATTCAGGACACAATCGTCTGCTTCTTGTCTACCCATCACCTGTTAGGCAATGGAGAAAAGATCGTGAAGACAAATGGTCGTTTTCTTCCATTTCCTTCTCCTCCCCACCCCCACCATGCATGACTTCACATTTTTCCCTCCTTTTCTGCCTGTTGTTTGATTGATGGTTTCAGTGGCAGTGTGAAGGGGTGGTACTAACCTTGTTGTCTGCCTCCAGCCCTCCCCAGAGGGATGTGGTTTCTTCTGGGTAGCACTGGCTGTCATTCCTGAAGCCTGCTTGTGAGCCTTGAAGATTTGGGCCAGCAGCTCTGGGCCCTGGTGGCACAGTGGCTGTTCTACATGGCTGGGCTCTCTCTGCAATAAATCTCTTGACAAGCAATTTGCTTCCACCACCTGTACCTAGAAATCCTTTGCTCCATCTGTGAAATGCAATCGGTTCCCTCTGCTCCTGGGATCTGTCCAACCCAAGGCCGGATTTCCCTTCAAGCTGGCAGCTGCAGGTGTTGCAACTGGCCTCCTGGCCTGGCCTGACACTGCCTTCCATCATTATCAAGGGAGTCTGTGTGCTGGGGAACTCCCACTGCTGGGCAGCTTCCACTCATCAAACATGGCCCTGTTTTGAATTTCCACTTAGTGAGTACCATAGTCTGATCATCTGTCCTGTCTCCTAAGTATGTGGGGATGTGTGTAAGCGGGAGACAAGCAAGCCCACAAACACACTGAAGACCCAACCTGTATTCATGGAAAATAGATGCCACACTGGTATGCCTCTGACTCAGGAAGGGGTGTGTGTATGTGTGTGTGTGTGTGTATATGTGTGAGTGTGTGGTGTGTGTATGTGTCCACTTGGTTGGGTGTGGTGCCTTCTATTTATAATCCTAGCACTTGGGATTTTGAGACAAGAGGATTATTACTATAAAGCATGGAAGACATAGTAGGTTCCAGGCCAGCCCAAACCACACACTAAGGCCCTTGCTCAAAAACCAAAAATCAGGCTGGCGAGATGGCTCAGTGGGTAAGAGCACCAACTGTTCTTCCAAAGGTCCTGAGTTCAAATCCCAGAAACCACATAGTGGCTCACAACCACCCATAATGAGATCTGACTCCCTCTTCTGGTGTGCCTGAAGACAGCAACAGTGTACTTATTTATAATAATAATACATAAATCTTAAAGAAAAAAAGCCAAAAATGTCAAGCTGTCTGATGTCTTTCCACGCACTTCTTCACCTTTGACTGTATAATTTATCTATGCCATAAGGAAAATATATTAAGTTAGGCGTGTGCTGGGTTAAGGTGGTACAGTGATTTAAAAGCCAGCTGTGGATCCACCATCATGCAATACACGGCAGCAGCAACAGCAACAACAACAACAACACAAATAGTACCAATGGAAAGGGCCAGCATGGGCTAAAGGCATGTTTTTGAGGTCTTTAACGGGCAGCTAATGTGTGTGTTTGGCTAGGATGACAAGGGTGGGTGGTATTTTACTCTTGCTTTGAAACAAGAAGAAAGAACAAAAGCTGGACTCCCATTGTCTGCACCTCTGAGGTCCACAGAAGTTTAAGGACAGTTTATACCATGGCCCCGGGCAAGCCTGCCCCTTTGGAGGAGTTTTGGCAGAGTCAGAGCTATATACATTTTTCTAGTGGTAGGTGGTGTTTTGCATGATTCTATGTTCTTCTTCTACAGAGTTGCCTCAGCATGACCATCCCCTTAATCTCTAACCCCAGGGTTTCGTAATGGCGCCTGAGCACTGTTTAGTCACAACACGAGAAAGGTAACGGAGATAAACAGAGAATGGGCAAAATGTCAGGTGGTTTGCTTGGGGCCATGACAACCATGAAATGAGTAAACATTTAATTTGAGGTTGAGGTCAACAGGAAAGCTGCTAATCTCTTGTAACAACTTCTAAGACATGTGATACAAGCCTTCTTGGGGCACCTCGAGCTGAGCTTGCAGTCCAGAAATGCCAGAATTATGGCCATTATGCTAGGTGTTTAACTCACATTGAATTATCTCAAGTAGAAGGAGATAATGTACCACTGTGAGGTATAGCTAAAAGCTTTCTGTGTTTGGTTGATCACCAAGTTTGTGGCCAGATGGAAGACACCTACCCGGTCTTTGTGTGTGCCCATTTTGGTAGTCCCTGTCTCTTTGGTTAGTAGTTTAGAGGTCTAGGTAAGAGGAGCGCTAGATGCCTCAGCCTGATTTGAAGAAGTATGAATCTGAAATAAAGAAGGGGTTGCCTAAACTGTGAAGCCAAGAAATGACACACAAGGCCCAAAGGCTCAAGAACATGACATGAACAAGTCAGAGTCATACTATTACTTCTCTTCCCTTTTTCCCCTGACAAAGTCACTTAGAGAAATGGCTACTATTGCCTTTCTAGCTTTGGGCATATCATTTAATGTCTGTGCATCTCAATTCCACATCTGTGAGATGGGTTCAATGAAAACACCCACTGAGGGGTTTCTAATAGAAATATAAGGAGACAACTGAATGCAAACTACATAGGGTGAAGTGTAGTCCAGAGCAGTTCAATACACACTAAACTACCATTATTGATACCATGTCAACTCAGGAAAATCAATGCTTTAGTTAGGGTTCTTTAGTTTGATAATTCTGAAAAATGGTTTACTGCACTACGGAGTGCCATGTGCATTCTAACGAGTAGAAAACAGAGAACCAAGCACTCATTTATGCAACAAGCATTTTCTATGGGCTTGGCAGTGGGTGGGACTTGGAAGGCAGATCTAAAACAGCTCCTGTCTTCAAGCATCTTGAATTCCAGGGGGACAGATGTATGAATAAACTTTCAAGAATGATGAGACATTTGTGCTCCACAAGACAGCATGGCAGACTCGGGCCCTAAAACCCCAGAACTTCCAAGAGAAGAATGTGACAAGGCTGCATGCCAGCTTGAGTCTGACATTATGATTCTAAAGGGTTGGAAGCGAGACATCAGGGATGTGAGAGATTGGTTCAGGCCCCGCTGACTTCTAGCTTCAAACCCTCTTGTCCCTAGGCTAGGATGTCTCTGCTAGGTGGGGACAGGAGTTTAGGAAATTCTGGGAAAAATCTATGTGACTCAGGTTCAAGCCAGATTTTATTCAGAATGACACCCCTATACACTTAGTGTTGGGAACTCTGGGAACATGTGGCTACCTTTGGGGAAGTTCCAGACTCTGACATGGCTGCTTTATTGTAATTTCCCTACATCCTAGTCAACAGAGCCTGTCTGTTGCTTTGGTCCTACTAAGGAGCGTGAAGTGTAATTCACTGTGGTTGGGATTTGCATTTTTCAAGCAGCATTTAGTGACCATTTGTCTGTCTTCTCTGGACAGATATCTATCCAGACCTTTGCCTATTTTTGATATTTTTTGACCACTCATTCTTTGTAAATTCTTGATAAAAGCTCCTTGCCAAACACATGCTTTGCAAGAGATATATTCCATTGTATGGCTACCTCCTGACAGTGTTCTTTGAGATGCTGAAGTTTTAATTATTATGAAATTTAACAAATAAAATGTTGTTACTGAGTATGGTGGTGCATGCCTGTAATCCCAGTGCTTGGGAGGCTGGTATAGGACATTCGTGAGTTCGAGGACAGTCTCAGTTACACAGTAAGGAACTGTCTCCAGAAAACAAGCAAAAGTGGTATTTTTGTTGTTTTTGCTTGATTTGTGGTTTCATGCTTAAAAAATTGTCTTAGACCTAGGGAAGCATCCACTCTTCACATTCTGCATCTAGATCTTTGATTACATTTATAGATCATAGAGGGTTGATGTACATTCTTTCGGACATGATATATAGTTACCCTGGTTGCTCACCTCCCAATAGTGTCATCTCAGCACTCTAGTTTTATGATCATGAGAATCAAATCCAGGACCTAATGCATGCTAGGCAAGCATTCTACCACTGAGTCATCTGCCCAGCCCTGCTCGGTATGCTTGGTGCAAATCAATTGATCATAAATATAAGAATTTATTTTTGGATGATCTCATTGATCTGCACATTTCTCTTGATAACTATAGCTGTGCAGCAGGCTTTGAGACTGAGACGTGAGTCCTCTTTAGCCTGAGTCCTTTTATTTTATTATCTTTTTTAAAGACATGCTCTTATGTATGCAGTTCTGCCTTGAACTCACTATGTAGGTAAGCATGACCTTGAACTTTTGAATCCTCTGTGTCTACTTCCCCCAAGTGCTGGGTGGGATTATAGGTGTGAGCCACTGCGCCTGATTTATGTGCTGCTGAAATCAAACCCAATTTTACTGTGTACATGTTAGGCAAGCAATCTATCTACCTGAACTAATTCCCAGCTTTGCTCTCTCTCTCTCTCTCTCTCTCTCTCTCTCTCTCTCTCTCTCTCTCTCTCTCTCTCTCTCTCTCTCCACCTTCCTCCCTCCCCCCTCTGCACTATGTGTGATGTGGGTGTGAGGGTGTGTGTGTGTGTGTGCTCATTTGTTTGTATATGGGCAACAGGCATCGGCCATGTGTAGAGGTCAAAGTACCTGTGTCAGCCCTTGATCTCTTCCCTGTTCAAGGGTGTCTTACTGTTTGCCACTGTGTATATCAGGGTCACTGGCCCCAGGAATTGTGGAAATTCTTCTGTCTCTGCTTCTCATCTAGCGCCAGGATGATATACACATGCTACTATGTCTAGGCTTCTATGGCTTCTGAGTATGTGATCTCCAGTTCTTATGCTTGTGAGGCAAGCACTTTCCGCGCTGAGCCATCGCCCCAGTTCTAGCTTTTTTACGGACTGTCTTGGCTCTTCTGTTTTCTTGATGCTGTCTAGGATTTTGAATCCCCAGACTTTCTTTGTCTGTAGCTTGGAGCATCAGGTTGGACACATGTGTTCCAGTACTCCCTCATAGGCTCGTGTCCATACATCACTATTAGTATGCCAGAGCACACATTTCTAGTCCCTAGAGCTGGAGCTCATGAACTCAAGTTACTAATGAGTTCCTTGTGGAGAAAGAGATAGAATTCCAAGCCCGAGGCCCCACTGAGCTGGTATTCCAAATAGGATAGACACATTTAATCTGATAATTCTCTTTGATTCCTAAAACTTAATCAGCTTTGATGGACAGCTTACTACCAAACCTTGTTGTCGTTATTGTTTAAAATTAATCATCTTCTAAAATAAAATCATAAGCAGAAGAAATCACTATAATTGGAATTCACTTGTCATAAGTTATAAAATAATTACCAATCATTTAGTGCATCATTTGGAGAGACACTTTGTTTCTCTGTAAAAGACATTTTTCCATTATTTTTTGGGCCTTGAGAATTCAAGAGAATTTTCGAAGGGGTACATCAAGTTCCCATATGGCTAGAGACGCCAGAGATATTTGTGTGGGGGCACAATTAAGTAAAATGATTATTTATACATAGAAAGAATGCATTTACCTGGATTTATTTTGAAATGAGCTTAGAGCTAACACACAGTTTTTCTTTGTGAGTTTCCAGGCGCCCCTTCTCATCTGTCTAAGGATGCTTAAGGCTTGCTGCAGATGTCTGGCTTTAATCTGCTTGCCTTCCTTCCCACAGCGATGGAACGTGCCACTTCGGCTGTGGAAACCTGGGTTCTGGGTAATCATCTGCCCAGATTTTCTTCAGGTTGACCAGCAAGGGGCACTAAAACAGCATCTCTCCACCATCCTTCCCAGCAATCGCAGAAGAGGTTTCTGCAGGCAAGTAATTGGGCCAGAACCTGGAAACTGTGCACTCTCAGAGTCAGATCAAAAAAACCTGGCTGCAGTCTCTTTGATATTTTTCAAGGGTATTGATATTTTTAAGAGGAGAAAAAATTCTGATTGGCAGCAAAACAATTCCAAATACAGAGCTACTCTTTGCTTGGAAGCTATAATTCTCCCGTCTAGTCAATACTATTAGGAAACCCGGCAGGATCCTGCCATTACTTTTCTGTGAATGACTACATTTTCTTTCCATCCCTGGAACATAATGGGCAAAGCCACATAACGAGTCCTTAAAAGGATGAACTGCTTGATGTTATGGTGACACGCAATTATTATAGAGCCCTGCTGGTTGGTCTTTTTTATTTTTTTTCCTCTTTCCTCCCTTTAAAATTTGCCTGCCTATTTATTTCCATCAGCTACTAAAGATGGCTCTTTTATTGTTTTAAATAAAGGATGCCATCTATATGCTAGGTACTCGTTATGAATAACTCCTTGTCATAACTAGGCACAGTGTCCTTCAGAAACTGGCGTGAAATTACTGATGCAGTACCATACTGGGTGAGGGACTTTTCTTGCTTTCTTTTTTAATTTTAGTTTTTTTTTTATGTGATTAATCACATCAAAACACTGAAAGATTAAAGTTGATAGAATCTAGCCAACATGGTTGATGTAGGTCTGTAGCCTCGACACTCAGGAGGACACAGAGGACTGCAAGCTAAAGGCCAGCATGGGATACAGACAGAGACAATGTCTGAAAAAAGTCAAAAAAGAAAAGAAGGAACACACACATGCACAGACACAGACAAACACAGACACAGACACAGACACACACACACACACAGAGACACACACATAGACAGAAACACAGATATACACAGACACACACAGACACACATATACACAGACACACACACAGACACACATACACACACATACACACACAGAAACACACACACAGACACACATAGACACAGACACACACAGACACTGATACACATACAGACACACACACACAGACACACATAACACAGACACGGACATAGAGACACAGACATACACAGACACACACACATGCACACACACAGAGCTAGAAAGAGAGAGAATTTAATAGTCCATCGATATAGGTACAAGCACACACTATATTTGTTTGTTTCCCAGACAGGGATTCTCAATGTAGCCATGTCTGTCCTGGAACTGTATGCCAGGATAGCATCAAGCTCCGAGATTTGTCTTCCAAAAGGCATGCGCCATTATGTCCATCATGTCCAGCCCACATTTTAAAATTCTAAACCAAAGAAATAGCTTTTGGAAGTGTGGTGCACATAGCACTATTGACAAAGACATATAAAGTGAATTAATCCATTTTCATGTTCAATTACAAGTCAATGCGCAATACTTGAGACCCATTACACTGATTTTAAAATGTGTTTGTCATATACATATGTGCATATGCATGCTTGCATGTGTGGGGATGCATGCATATTTTGGTATTTCACATGTGTGTACAGAAGCCCATGGTTAATGTCAGGTGTCTTCTTGGATCACACTCCATCTTGTTCACAGAAGCAGGGTCTATTGATTGAAGTCAGAGCTCATCAATGTGCTAGTCTGACTAACCAGATCACTTTGAGGATCCCTGTCTCCACCTCCCAAGAGCATCATAGGGATTATAGGCAGATTGCCATGCCCCTTAACATCGTGGGTCTAGTGATTCAAACATAGGCAAACTGCCACGCCCCCTAACATCATGGGTCTAGTGATTCAAACTCTGATTCTTGTGCTTGCATAGCTGGTGCTTTTCTGCCAAACCATTTCTCCAGCCCTATTACACCGTAAAGGGCAGTTTACATTTTAGATGATTTTGGACCCCGTTTTTGCAGCCCACAAGAAGGCTCTATTAAGACGAATAACAAGGTCCTTTATCCTTCTCATTATAGCCTCTCCCCTGAATGCAATCCCAAGTTGCAAGTGACTGATTACTGAAGAACCCTTGAGGATTTATCAGTCGAGTGATGGATAGCTCAAGTAGAATCTCTAATATTTTCCTCCCTGCTAGCCAAAGTAGAAATTGGCAGAGAGACATTTTTAGGGATTCAAGGATGAAGAGACAGAATGAGCGAGAGGATGTATGACAGCCCAGCTTTTGAGCAACCCTCTAGGTGTTCTGTTTTAGCTCCTTAAATGACCTTCATGCTTGTATCTGCCAAGATTTTGGGGACCCACCTCTGTAGTATCCTGTGCCTTTTTCCCCCTCTCTGATCCAGGAGATGGATTCAGAGACCCTTAGTGACCGGCATGGTTAAAGTGACAGGCATGGTTAAAGGTCCCTGGGGTTCATCTGTTGCTCTGTGAACGGGAAAGCTGTTCATACATTGTGGGTTATTTCTCTGTATGGGAAAGATTGAGTTCTCTCACTTAGCAAGTGTTCATAAAATGCAGACATCTACAAGGCACTGTTCTAGACACACGGATTTGTTCTCGGGATAAACAACATTTAGAGTGCGATAATGGCTCTTATCATCAGTGGAGGGCCTTATGAGAACAGACACTAAAGTTATATTACTGGGCAATGACTGAGTCTCTGTTTGTCTCAGTTTTACTCTTTTGCAAAGAGTTTTATCTCACATGGCTCCCGTGAGGTTTAAAGATGTTATGCATGGGACAGTCCTGACACACATGAGTGTTAGTGCTCATGATAGATACCTCTGTGATAACCTGGAGCTAAATGCTACTGTCACTGCTCTGAGGATGAGTTAACTGAGAGAGTTCAGGAAGACAGGAAAAACTCAGTCAAGGTCAAATGGAAGGTAGGCTGTGTATTAGCATCCTATCTGTGTGGCTCTAAAGCCTATGTGTTCCTATGGTATATTGGTGCCCCAGAAGCACTCAATGTCCAGCTTGAAGTGACACAGAAAGCTTATACATCAGTAATCTGTGGCATGGGGATGCTACTTCCAAGCCCCCCAGGTCTCTCCATTAAGTCCCATGCATGTGTGTGCATACAAACACACATACACACATGTACGCATGCATGCACACAAGCATACAAGCATTCTCTCTCTCACATACACCCCTGTCTATAATGTTTCATTTACTGTTTATTCTAGTAAGGAGTTTGTCTTCTTGCAGAATCTACACCACTAGGCATATATTTACCAAATTCTCTGAACACTGTCCTAGGCCCTGTCTACTTTTTGGTAGACAATCAATAAAAATATAAATTCACATCTTTCATATTTGATTCTGCATCTGCTTTTGCCAACTTGCATATTTAATCACTCGTACATTTATTATTCAGTCCTTTGTTTTCTAGTCATTGACCCAGTATTTACTGGGTAGCAATCCTGTACTAGGTAAATTGCTGATGTTTTATGAACCAAACACAAGACTTTATTAGTATGCGAAGCATTGAATCCTAATAGCACAGCTTATATACATTAGTTTAAAAGGATGGGATACAGCAGAACTGTCGCTTGTCTTCTTTGACTGTCTCTTGTGGTTGCCACTGACGACCAGGAGACAGGCAATTCTATCACTACTTCACAGCTTCAACAAGATACACATTTTCTCCCAGCATCCTTTGTGCATCTTCCCCTTTGGGAACACACAGCTACATACTCCATGGGGTTTTCTAGTGCCAAACGAATCTCCTTCGGAGACCCACAGGGAATGCAACTGCTTTTCTGAACTGTTCCTTTTTGATTTGAAATGTAGAGACTCTGAGAAGCAACACTTTCCTGAGCGTTGGTGAGGATGATTTTGTTGGAAACAATAGTCTATAATCAAATGTAATAATTGCTGGGGCTGGAGATGGCTCTGCCACTAAGAGCACTGGCTGCTCTAGCAGAGACTCGAGTCACTTGCCAGCATTCATACCACTCATAAGGCAGCTTGTACCATTTCTAACTCCAGTTCCAGGGGTTCTAATTTCTTCTTTGGGCCTCTATGAGCACCTCATGCTTGTGATATGCAAATATAAAGGCAGGCAAAACACTCATACCCACGATGAAAATAAATAAATTTTTATAAAGATATAGTAATTCCTTCTCTAAACAAACAATCATACTCATGTCATGAGTAACATCCTGCTCTGTATGTACCTAAACATATGCAAGGGGAGTCTCAAGATTTGGACGCCGGTGACCATACATACATGTATGCCTCAAAAGGGCTGTAATTCTTTTTATTTTATTTATTTATTTATTTATTTATTTATTTATTTATTTTTGCAGAAGTTGCTATAGAGCTGTGGGTGACTGTAAACTTCTGACTTCCTAGCACCAGGACTATAGGCATGAGCCACCATGGTTCCTGGCTTTACATACAACTATAGATTGAACTATTGGCGTGCAACATGAACGCTTTATCAGCTGAACTACAGGGGCCTCACAAACCAGTGCAGGTTTCATCATCCCTCAGACTTGAGTTTTTCATCCTTGAAGTGGCCAACCCTGAACACAGCAGCTGGTATCCACCCAGTCAACATGGCTGGGTAGGCAACTCTCAAATGTATTTGTATTGCGTGTTGGGGTAGACCAAACTTGAGCATGCCCATGTCCACTGGAGAAGGTGTTCTTACATAAAGCTTTGGCTGGCGCCATCATGGTATCAGGTCTGTCCTCTGCAGGGGAAGGATGTGTGTACCTTAGCCCAATATAATTAGATCCCCAAGGTCTTTCAATAAGCAGCATTCTTTTTTTTTTTCTATTTTGTGCTCATCAAGTAGTGTCATGATGATAGAAGATAGAAGTGCCTGCTGAGGCTTGGTACTTAAATCATATCTTTGGATGATTCTATTTCTGGTGATGAATTAATAAAATTAGCTTTGTATGAGTTATTGTGATTGCTTGGCCAATGGGAGACTGCTTCTGAGAGACCATTCATACTGAGCCTCCAACTCTATGAGACTACACCGAAGTCCACAGCAAACTGACCGAAGTAAACCTTATGTCTCCAGGGACAGATACTCTTTGGCTGTCTTCCTTATGAGGACTTTTCACCATGAATATGGTTTATTTCTATCATTAATGTTTTTTGATATAGAGTCTTGCTACATAGTTCAGTCTGGCTTTGAACTCAAAATTCTCTTTATTTTTATCCTCCCTATCTCTAGAATTACAGGCCTGCCTCACTATACTCAGAAGATTGAAACTGTTTTTACCCTCAAAGACTGTAAGCTCATTTCTAGCAGAAGCCATTTGCATTGTGCATATCTAGTACAAAGGCTCCCAAAAGGAAGGGCTCACTAAATGCTCACAGAATGCATAAATGGAATAATAGAAACTATGTGGTTCCTTTGGGAACTAGCAAGCATATAGCAAGGCAAACTGAAATTTACAAATACATTTTAGAAAGATTTTCAGTTATTTTATGTATAAAAAAAATGCTTGCCTGCATGTATGTACATGCACGGCATGCCCCTGAAGGCCAGAAGAGGGTACAGGATTCTTTGGACTTGGAAGGAAGGGCAGTTGTAAGTCTTCTCTTAATTGGTCAAGATTGGTCTACTCCAAGTTGTAATCACATGGATGCTAAGAATTTCACCTGGTCTTCTGCTTGAGCAACACATCCTCTTAATCGCTGAGCTATCTCCTTAGCTCAAAATTATCTATCTATCTATCTATCTATCTATCTATCTATCTATCTACCATTTACTTATTTACTTACTTATTTTCATCATGGAAGTGTGTTTGGCATCTGGAGGTGGAAGATCCTTCCTCTGTGTGTTTGTAGTCATCAGATACATTTCATACATTTCACACCTATGGTTGAGGCAAAGCATTTCCTTCCTTGCACTTCTGCCCTTTGCTATATATAGTATTGCGTGTTTTGTGTCAGGCAGATGATTGGTGGCATGGCAAGTCCTTATGTCTTCGCCAGCAGTGATGAGAAACTTCAAGTCAAGGAAAAGCTATTCCTAGGTGAAGACGTTTATCGAAGACTGTGAGAAACAACAGGCGGGACTAGACTTGATGTCGCTCAAGATCACTTTCAGCAGCAACAGACATCTTCTTTGTGCCTTAGAGAAGTCTTTCCAGAGGGAAATTCACGAACTGAATGACAATGACAGCAATTACAATGAAAAAACTTCTCTTTAGGGAGCTGGGGACCCTATTCTGTTGGCAAAATGTCTGCTTAGCATGTGTACCCTGGATTTCATCTCCTCCATCGCACAAAACTGGGTGTGGGGGTGCATGGTTGTAATTCCAGAACTCAAAGCAGAGGCAGGAGGATCAAAAATTTAAGGTTATCCTAGGTTGCATAGTTAACTTGAGGCCAGTCTGGGTGGCATGAGATCCTATCTCAAAATAAAAATAAAAAGACATTTGTTTGGGTAAGTCTATCTGTCTGTCTGTCTATCTTTTTACTCTTATTTTGATTTAACTTCACACACACACAAACACACACACACACACACGTATGTATGTGTGTGTGTGTGAGAGAGAGAGAGAGAGAGAGAGAGAGAGAGGAAACAGATACACAAAGAAATAAGAACACACACACACACACAAAGATGTTTCAAAGCTTAATTCTTATTTTTTTCAAACTCAAAACCAAAACAACATACTCCATCCCATTGTCTTTAATATAATTTCCCATTTTCCAAAAGAAAGTTACCTCTAGTTATAAACTGTGCTGATAGTTTTGTACCTTTGTAAAAAAAGACACAGTGGAGACTGCTAAGGATGTTAGCGATGGGATAATTAACTGTGGTAAATTAATAACATATCGAAGTCAGCAGTGGCTTCTGTCATAGCAACACTGGGCCAAGGTAAGAGTAAGACCTCAGGGGTCCTAAGCAGAGATCATCTGTACCCTGTCTTCTGATCGTGTTTTGACTGTGGCTTGATGATAAGCAGTGTGCGCGCTCTACTGTCAAGACCTGATTTTATTAGCGGCATCTGTAGTTGAGTTGTTATGGGCTGGTTGTTATCTTCTTTACCTCTGCACACAGCCAAGTTTGGGAGAGGATCAGCCAGGAACCGAGCTGGGAGAGAGAAGATTTACTGTTGTTTGCTTTCATAAGCGGACAGGAAGTTATCAGGCCGGCAGATTCTAAAAGTCTAACCCTCCAGAGCCGTGCATGTTTTCTCTTTACAAGCAGCTGTTTCTCTTGGGAGGGCTCCTGGCAACCAACTGAGCTGAACATGGGGTACTGGAATCTGGGTTTAAAAGAGGAATGCTGAATGCTGAGAGACGCAGCTTGTAACACACACACACACACACACACACACACACACACACACACACACACATACACACACACACACAGTGAGCAGCTAACTGATAGATAGTCTTTTGCCTCCTGGTCAGGCAAAGCCAGAATCCACTCTGTCAAACAGTGTGACCTTTCTCTTCTTTTGTTCCCCACATCCCCAGGGATACATGCTTAGTTGAACCTTCTGGACAGTGGTTCAGCTGTGACCCAGCTGTGGTCACCAGACAGCAGCCACCAGACACAGAACTCCAGAAAGATCATCAGCACCTATTGCAATGCCAGTGTCATCTGCAGTGTGCCCTTTGAGCATCAATCAACATGCTCTCCTAAAGACATTTCAGATTGCCAGTGGCTCTTGAACACTGTCTTGCTCATTCCGTACCATAGCAAAGACCTCAAGCAGTCTCTTCACACCTAAGCACACTTGTCCAACCAATATTATTATTATAATAACCAGTAAAATAATTTCCTGACACTGCGTTTACCCATCCAGATATCAACACAGTGTTCTGATAGGGTTATCATGAGAGGTCATGGGAAAAGCCATGCCCTATGAGTAAAGACAGCTTCCCTGCATGGTAGAAAGTTATTCTCTAGGGTCAAACAGGCTTTTTGTGGATGAGAACCAGAAAGCAGTGGGTGGTGATGTTTGGCTTGCAGGCAGTGGGATGCTGGATCAGAGCTAGGAAGGGGGGAGGAGATGAGCTCTGAGCGGAGGGTGGCATCCATAGCCTATGCCATCCTCTGTCCTTTACCTGGCCTATCTATAAGTGTTCCAGTCTTGTCTCAGGGGAACTTTCGGGAATTCTGAGAATAGTCTTGGGTTAGCAAATGAGGAGATGGCTAGAGGGAGGCTGGGGCCTCTGAGACTCGTGTGGTTGTCACAGAAGAGGTTCGGGTCTTAAATAAGTAATGAGTCTATGGGTCTCTCATGTGGCCTTGAGGTGAGTCTCCCTGCACAGCCCACTTTGGAAAAGTGTATTTGATTTAACTCTGATGGTCTGGCTTCCTCTCTTGTTTCTTAAACTAAGACTGCTAGTCACCTCTACATGCTTCACAGGGACTAGTGGGTGACAAATCTCAACAATGGCTATCATGGCTACAGAGCTGAAGTTCAGAGCCAGCTTTCCAGCAGGATTCCAATCCTCTCACTCACATCCAATTTCAACTCTCCCATAAGATCTGCCAACTGCAACATCCTGTTTCAACAGGGTGGCCAACATATGGGGGTCATACCATTAGTAAGGCTAAAAATAACACCACTGCACACTGGGTGCCAACAGACCAGAGCACTTAGAGGTTTTACAGCATATAGCACCAGCTCATTGCCATTATTTTTCCTTTTTTGTTTTGAGCTGGTCAGTGGGAGGAAAAAGACAATACTAAAAAACAGTATAAAGCTGTAGATGATCTAATAGCATATTAAAGCATCCCTGGAAATTTCTACCAAAATATAGATAGGATGGACAGACAGATAGATGATACATAGATAGATAGATAGATAGATAGATTAATCAATGTAGATCAGAGTAAAATGCAGTATATATATTTCAGTGGTAAACTGATAATCTAGAGGGAGTATTAATCAGCTTTTGAGGCGATCTTTGAACCTGTAAATCATGCTGCCAATGATAAGAACAGTCTCTGTGAAAATCATAACAAATAATGGGGTGTGAGGGACAAGTGACAGGGACTTGGGACAGATGCATCTTCACATTTTGTTTTACCCTGAGAAAGACTGAGAACTAGAAATCAGAGTCCTTGTTGTTTGAAGAGAGCCTTTGAAATGGCTTGGGCATGAACATGTTCCCAGGCCAATTCTGTGCTCCCAAAACAGGGAGTCCAAAGACAATCAGACTCTCAGAGTCTATGTTGCCAAGAAAAAAGTAAAACGGAACTCTGCCTTTTTGGCTTCCCCAAAGAGTGCTCCCTCCAGGTTCCCACCACACTGGAGAAGTCATTCACATATTTTCCCACCCTTTCTGCCCCCTCTGAATCATAAGGATTTGATTTCAGCCAGTTACTTGCAAAAGAAAAATGGTCTGTTAAAACTGAGCCGAAGACTAGATTTAGGTAAAACAGAGAAGGCTAATAAAACCATCAGGATGTAAGCTTGTCCAAGTGCAAACATGGAACACAACTGAAGAAGACTGACAGTTAATAAAGCCCAAATGCTGAGAGTGAAATAAAATGAGCGTGTGTTTTCTATAAGGAGAAGGCTTTGGGACATAAACCAAACTTGGTTCTGAGGAGATAGCTCAAATGATAAAGTGCTCGTCTCTCAAACATGAAGATTTGAGCTTCACCCCCCGGAATCCATAAAAAAACCCCCAAAAACCCCAAAAACCAAATAACCAGCTGAGCGCGCACACTTGTAATCTGAGTGTTGGAGAGGTAATACAGGGGGAATCTCTCAGGCTTGCTGGCTAGTCAGCTTAGTGGTATCTGCAAGCTCCAAGCTGAGTTACAATTAACTCAGCTTGGTGGGTAGTATAATGAGGAACACTATTTGAGATTGATTTCTAGACCACAGACACATACTTGTCTACACACACACACACACACACACACAGACACACACACACGAACACACACATGCACACAAAAATGCACACACATACATGCACATGCATATGTGCACATGCACTTACACACAAAAGCACGCAAGCATGTACACACACACGTACACACCTGCACATAAAATGTATACATAAAACATAGTTCCCAATCTATAAAGAAGAAAGAGAAAGAAAATTATTAGAAGGATTAATGAAGTAGCCGGTCCATACAGAAGGAACTAATGTTCTTCATCTTCAACCAAATTCTCAGCTCATAAAAGTCATACCTAAATACATATTTGACTACTTATGTGCTGATAATCTATTATTATCTAGTGCACTGGTTCTCAACCTTCCCAATGCTGCAACCGTTTAATACAGTTCCTTGTGTGGTGGTGCCTGCCCCCCCCAATCATATTTTTGCTACTTCGTAACTGCAATTTTGCTACTGTAGTGAATCAAAATGTAAATATTTTTGGAGACAGAAGTTTGTTAGAGGGGTCATGATTTACAGCCTGAGAACCACTGATTTATTGAAGTCCTTACAACAGTTGTAGGTACTGGACTTAGCCTGTGTACAGATGAAACTGAAGTACGGGGAGGCCAAATCAATATCTCAAGGCCAGAGACATAAATCCCAGCTCTGTGGCTCCCAGAACTCCACTCTCTGAACCACAAGGCTTGCCTCCTTTATGAAACTGTATGATGCTATAGCTTACTCCCTCTATGGTGACTGAGAGGCATTCTAAACTCTCTGTTTAAATATTTATGCAGAATATAGATATGTACCCTGAGACTTTACAATGGGTATAGTCTTATAGCTTCCTCAGACATAACTCAAAGGGACTATAAATTTCAAGTTTTAGAAGTAGGGGGAGATGCCATTTGTCTGCTTGTTTTCATCTCAAAGCATGTATGTTTAGGAAAGTTCTAGAAGTCCACCCTCATAAATTGGTGCTCACAGTACTTGTCCATGTCTGCTTGCTCGGAAGTGCTCAGAGTATGGGAGGTTTCCCTGTGGACACGATCCAGCTCTTCATCTAGGTTAAATGATTTGTTCAGTGTCTGACAAATGGCTAAAGGGATGGGCGGGATGACAGGTCTCAGTTCTCATTTCTGGGCTCTTCTGATTATTTTTCTGTCTTAAGGCCAGAGAGAGAGAGAGAGAGAGATAGCAATAATCTTTAATAGAGCGATGGAATTTCAAAGAACCCAGAATCTGACGGCTCTAATTCCAGGGGATATTTCTCTCCCTGAGATAGGTTTTAAATATTTTACAGACTTTTTTTTTTTTTTTTTTTTTTTGAGCTTACCACAAATAGGTCTCTGGATGCTTTGAAATGTTTCATTTGTAAGAGAGAAAAAGAGATAAAAAACCTAACTAAAGAGACAGTGACAAGGAAGACAAAATGAGTCACGTGGGAGACGAAATCTGCCTTAGGAGTTTGCAGCAGATAACTTTTTCTGACCTCAGCTGGAGGATACCTCCTCCAGCACAAAATTATTAGCTTTTCTTCCTCTTTAAAGAATGTCTCTTCCACTTACTAGCTCAGAGCAGATCAGGTGACAATAAAGGCAACTGGGAATTTTAAATAATATAAAAAAAATCTCTTTCCCCTCTTCTGGGTTGCAAAGCCTTCAGTTCTGAGCTGGCCAGTGCTGCAAGCTGCCTTGGTCCACAGAGGCCCCACACAGTGCATGTAGAGCGCGGAGCCTGTCAGGCACCACAGCCCGGGTGTGGGAAAGTATGCCGAAAACTCAGGGAAGGCAGCCCACATGCTGAACACTTGATCTTCTTTGGCTGGAGAGCCAGCTACAAGATCCTGGGTTCCATCACTGAAATTTATTAATGTAAGGGGAAAATAATGACTTAATTGTAAGCTGATGATCTCATCCCAATACCATGTTTTAATCGTTTCTAAAGAAAGCTGCCTTTTTTCTGTCCCTGCCAACTTGCAAATGAAACAGATGACATTGGAACATGATTATATTCATTAGCAATTATTCCACGAAAACAAGGAGGAGTCGACGTTACCCTTCACAGAACCCAGGAAACTAGAGTTGCAGTGCAATCTTGGGCCAAATGTCAACTTATGTTATACTGTGTGGGGAGCACGGCCAGTTCCGGCTATGTGTGTCAGAGTGCTCCCCACCTTCAGTGAAACCCTGGTTCATCCCCAGAGACTGAAAAATGCACACAATAAAGGTACCTCGGCTTTGAATCACAGGAATTCTGTTAGAACCTTTGAAGGATATTTCTCTGGTTCAACTCTGAAATTTTCAACTGCTTGAGAAACTAGGTCATGCAGAGGCAGTCTGAGGGCCCGTGCATGAGCACTGGTTAGGAAGGAGCCGACACCTGTTGCCTCCTACCTGGGGTGTGTATGAGCACTCGTGTGTTACTCGAGGCATGGAAGTATGTGCTGGGTATCCAGGTGCTTCCTAGGTATCTTGTCTGGGTATTAATGAAGGTTGGTTTTTGCAATTAGGATGAAGTATAAAAAAAAGCACTCAGAGTAATAACATTTGTGTGTGTATATATGGGCTGTGCTTGTGTATGTATGTATACATGTGTGTGTGTGTGCGAGGCTGTTTGTGAATACATGTTGAATTCATCACTTTTCTATTTCTGTAATGTACCATGTCTAAGGCTACATAAGAAGAAGGGTTTCTTTGGGTTTCCAAAAGATCACTGTCCATCACTGTGGTAGGTGGGAAGTGTGGCAGGCAAATATTGAAACTGGAGGAGCAAGCTGAGAGCACACATCTTGAGCAGCAGGCATCAGAAGCAGAGAGCTTAGTGGGAGTAGCGCATGGCTCTTGAAACCTCAAAGCCTAACCACAATGACATATGTCCTTCAACAAGACTATAGGCCCTAAACCTACTCCAATAGCACCACCAACTGGAGATGGAGAATCCAAATGCCCAAGACTTCGTGTGTGGGGGGTGGGGTATGCCATTTAAACCTCTCTCTCTCTCTCTCTCTCTCTCTCTCTCTCTCTCTCTCTCTCTCTCTCTGTGTGTGTGTGTGTGTGTTCATTTCATGTGGAGGCCAGAGGACAACTCTGGGAAATGTTCCTCAATACCATCTACCTGGTTGTCTTTCACTAGCTAGAAGCCGCCAACTCATGGCAGAACGAACACTGGACCGAATCGATGTGAGAGAGCCAGTTTTCACTGCTACTCCCTCTGGCAAGACCTAGAAGGCTATGCTACAGTGAAAGTGTCTTGGTTTAATATACTCCTGGCAGGACCACACTGGGGATGCTACCATTTGCTTTAGGAAATGCAAACACACCCAATTCTTTAACTCTCACGGCTCCCTAGAGAGGAAACCTACACTTTTTGCTTAGGATTGGCAAGTCCAAGGCTTGATGCAAAACTCACTTAATCAGGTCCTGGTGATAAGAGCTGCCACGAGCAGAAATTATTGTCCTCATTCCAACTCAGGTTGGAATATAATTGACATTAATGAACTTTATTAAAAGGTGGGAACCTTAACAATGGGCAATGGGCTTTCGTGGATATTATCAAAGCATGCTGATATAATGTTATGATACTGTTAAAGAAAGGTGAGTTCGGTCCAATGTGCTCCTCTCTCCCGCCCTTTCTGCCTTCTGAAGGGTGAGGATCCAGGCTTTGTTCCTGCTGGAGAATGTGAAAAGCACCAAGTTGGAGGGAAAGAACAGATTCTCTAGACACAAACCTTATGGCAGACTCCTCAGTCCCAAGAACTATAAGCCAATCAGCTTACATCCTTTAAAAGTTATGAGATCTGTGATTCTGACTTTTAGCAGCTCACAATAGACTGAGACACATGCACACATAAGTCTTATGTCCCTAGTTGAAGCAGCCACATGGCATGACAAACTCATAGGCCAGTCAAGTACTTGGCAATTGCAGATTTGTAGTTTTTGTCTCTGCTTCCACCTGACCACGATCCTCTCCGGCTTCCTGTAATCTGCCTACTGATTTAGTTATAGAATGACAACATTTCCCAGAGTGAATGTAAAAATATTTTTGAACAGACTTATTGACTTTTTGCTACTACTCTGGTATGTAGGCAGAGTTCATAATGGAGGTAGAGTAGTTGTTCTCCTCAGCCATGACAAGGTATCTGACATACATGACTTGGAGGAAATATTTGTTTCAGCTTATGGTCTCAGAGGTTTCAGTCCATGGTGGGTTGGCTCCACTGTGGTAGGCACTTGGTGAGGCAGAACATCCATCCCAGCAAGAATGTAGGGATAGGCTCTCCTGCACTGTGTGACAGCATCACCTGTCAATTAACAGCCAAGGGCAGGAAGTAAAAGGCAGGGCTTCCATGCATAGAGAGAGAGGGTCTCAGGTGGGGACCAGGAGAGTCACCACTGGCACACAGATGAAGAAGGATGCCCAGGGAGAGATGATGATGGCAGGCAACAGGCCATGTGTGTGGAAAGTAGGCCAGACCAGCATTGCTGGGCTAGAATAGCTGAATATTTACCCAGCTGCAGTGCCTGAAGATTTTAATAAATAGCAATGTTTCTATGTCATTATTCAGAGCAAGGGTGGGCATAGAAAAGCCCCTACTTTTACACAAAAAGAGAATGTAGACTAAAGTTGTTCGCCTTATGGCAGCCAGGAAGCAGAGAGACAGAGCGACGGGGCAGGGTAAGGGAAACAGGAAAGAAGGGAGAGAGGGAGGAGGCTGAGAGACAGAGGCAGAGGCAGGAAAGGAGCAAGAAAGAAATGTGGAACTTCAGACAGGTATACCATTCAAAGGTCTGCTTCTGCTAATCAGACCCTACTTCCCAAGTTTGTTCATCTAAGGGGTTCTCAGGGATAATCTATTGGTTGGTTAGTGTTCTCATGATCAATATACCTCTTGCTAGTATCACCAGTTGGGAGACCATGCCTTCAACACATGATTCTATGGGAGACATTTTAGAGACAAACTACAGCAAGAAAATGTGTAGAGTTGTGATAAGGGGGTGGAGTGGATGTGTTAAACAAATAATTTATTGAGGATCCACTGTATGTTTGGGATAGTTTTCTTGTTTTGAAAATACACCAAGCAAACATCCCTTCTCTTACAGACTTCTTCCTGTATTAGGAATGGGGTGGGTACGATACAATGACCCAAATCATTGGAAACATTTGTATGATCTTTGGTCGGCAACAAGTACTATAGGGTAACGACAGATAGAAACAAGGAATGTGGAGTTTTGAGATGGGAAGATGATGAGTAAAACTCCAAAAAAGGCCATAAGATGAAGCTCAGTGAAACAGGAAATATTTGAACAAAACCTGAAGAAATTAGAGTAAGCAGAAGCCACCTAGGGTAGAACATTCTAGGCATGGAGTCAAGCACAGTTCTGAGCTTCAGTCACCTTGGCATCCCATTTTTATCACATACCGTTCTCATAGTAGGTTACTAACGGCATCCGCTGGAATTGTGCTGTGAGACATGTGTAGGGGAAGACATGACCAACTTGTCACAAGACAGGGACATTCTAGGAGCCACAAGGAGGCTATAGAGAGTCTGAAGTAGAGGGGCAGGCATTACAGGTTCCTCCCACTAGCTACATATGAGGAATAATCAGCCAATACCACTGCTGTCTTTACTCATAAAAACATGCTCTAAAATGGCTGTACTGAGTCTGTCCTCCTCAGATGTAATTCTTAACGACTGAGCTTCGTGAAGAACGGAAACAAGCCATATGTCTTTGCATAGCAAGTTTTCAGCCCTTTCACTCCCATTGGATTAAAAATGTTTACCCTAACCAATACCTTTTAGAATGTGAATTGGCCCTGTGATCAGCAAATGGTGAATTTTGTTTTAGAGGATAAGAACAGAAATGGATGATTGAAATTCCTAATAAATCATGGATTTACATGCTAAGGGCCCAGTCGGTATTTCCACAGCCTAAGCAGAACTCACAGACTGCATTTGGTATACGATAACAAGTAATTTAGTGTGTGTTAAGATGTATCAAAACCACATAGAGTGATTGAGATGTATGACGGAGCAAACGATAATATTACCTGAAAATTGCATTGAAATATCAAGTTATAAGTGTTGACTTTTGCTCTTGCTGGGTCGTCTCCAGAGTGGCTATGCACCGGTATCCCTCTACATGATTTTATTTTGTCCTCACTTGAATTGTGTGAAAATGCAGACAAGTTCTTTGTTCAGCAAGCTAATTGGCCAGAGACCCCTGTTCTTGAATTGTTCTTTTAGAGCAAACATGTATCATTGGCTCATGGGCTTTCTGTGTGTGGACTCCACTGCTTACACCCAGTGCCTATAGCTGGACCACCAGTGCAGAGGAAGAGGGCATGGGGTGTGCCTATTCTAGAACTCGAGAGCCTGATTTCCTCATGAACTGACCCTGGAAGGAGGTTGGTCAGGTGCTGCTTGTATTCAAATGCTAAATTTTGTACCCAAGAACTGGTTGCTCCATGGTGAGGAGATCACCATGTAGACCTCCATCTTTGTTGTATAAAACTTGCCCTCCAAGTTATTCCTCATTGGTTAATAAAGATGTCTATAGCCTGGGCTGGGCAGAATACAGGCGGAAGAGCCAAGTTCTCAGGCTTGGGGTCTGAGGCAGGCAGAGACCAGGAGAAGGGAAGAGAGGACACTGAAAGAAGAAGCCACCATGGATTGAGAGTACGTGGCCATGAAGGCCCAGCCTGTGGGAACAGGAGCTGCCCACATGGGACAGGGCAAATGATATTTCTGGGTTATCCACAAGGAAGTAGACAAAACTGCACAGAGGGTGGATATCTGCCCAGCTCTACTGCTTTTAAGGCTTATTATAAATATAAAGGGACGTGTCTTTTATTTGGGAACTAAACGATCTAAGGTGGGGTAGAACCCCCTCAAATAATATTTACTGCAACAGACCCTACTATTTCAAACTGGCTTTTCTCTGTGTTTTACAAGAATTAAATAAAAAGTGTAAATCTTGCTCTGGTCTGTGTACCTTAGTTTGGTCTGGTCCTCTGACCCCTGGATAGCCTGGGACAGTTTCCTGCTTCCTGGCATTTTCTTGTCAACACCCTTTCTGTGTGAGTACAAAGCTCCAGGGGCTGTGGCATTTCCAACTATCCCCATGCTTGCTTCCTTTATGAGTCCAGTGGTCATCATGAATCGTGAACAGGAAGAAGTTAGCTTAAAACATGAAGAGGACTTTAACCTACATGGCCATCTTTTGACATTTCCATTTATTGTGAGTGACAGTTCAAAGCTTGGCTGACTTTATCACCTATAAACATAACAAAGGTTCTAGAGACAACACACAACTAATCAAGTGGGGAGTAATGGGAGAGCATTTGGGCTTGGTAGGAGAGCTTGGTGTGGAGCCAAGAGTATCCCATGTCTTCACGTACTATTATTTTCTGCACACAATTACTAGAAACATGTTTATACTGGTCCCTTTGACTAAGTGGAATGAAATATAAGGAGGTGTGGGCCTGACTCATCATAATACGGGGGCCAACCATATGGTCCCCGAGATATGTTATTACTGCTTGGAAATTACTGAGTTTATGTACAATTTAGACCAGGCACAGACACACATTTTCAAAATTACACACTTTATAATCAGTTATACCATGTTCTATGGAAAGTAATCATGAATATATAAACAAGAGTATTAGCTGTCCTTCCATAGTTGAGTAGGCCAAAAAAGTCAATAGTAGCATAATACACAGAAATACCTCTTTAAGTAGAGGTATTTATTCTTCTGATTCTCTCTCTCTCTCTCTCTCTCTCTCTCTCTCCTCTTCCCCTCTCCTGCGAGTTGGTTACACCTGACCTGATTAAGGACCATGATTATATAAGGTCAGCAGTCAGGGTTGATCAATTTTCATATGACACAGTCCCTTGCTTCTACCTCTGCCACAATGCACCAATTGCTTTTAAATTTTTTGTTCTTTGCAGAATTTGATTTAGTTATGTGATTAAATTAGACACTTTTCATTCTGACACATGTAACTCTGGGCTGTCAACCTTTGTTTTCAAGAGACATCTGAGTCAAAGTCATATGGGGAAGGAGGACTGGGATGCATGTATAGTCAGGTGTGAGCTAGCAGATCTGGGATGCATATTTGGTTGGGTGTGTGCTAGCAGATTCTCCCCAAATAGATTCTGTCTGCTTCCCCTGGGCCTGTGGATCCATCCAGCGACCTTTGAGAGTATTCCCGATTTCAGAAAATGAGGTCTCACAGCATTTCATTTGTCTTTGGTCTAGCTCCAGACCTACCACCCTTTCTTTACCTTTTCTCCTGTAGTTAATTCAGTACAGGGAGAGAAGTCCATGGAAAAGGACAGAACCCTGACCAACTTAGGAGTCCTGGGGAGCCCTCAGCAGGAGAAGCCAAATGTGAACATTTAGGTAAAGGGCCTTCCCCAAGTGGCCCACTTCATTCTTATGAACCTCTTGAAGCAATGAAAACAAACAATCGCTTGTTTTTCAGCTAAGGTTGTTTTAAAGAGACAATAACCCAAAAGTCACATTTTGGTAGAAGTAAGAATCGCTCACCTTGATTTCTCCTTAAAATTAAACTTTAAACCTTCTAGCTACCTAAGTGGTTCTTGTTTGTGGTAGCTGACCACTTCATCCCTCTTCTTTCTGAATTCTATTTGTTTTCTATAAGACTATGGAGGGGCACCTAGAGACTTTTGATAATTATGTAATTCTTTGATTAATGTTGTGCTCTCATCGTGAAAGTAGGTATAGTTTTCTCCCTCATTTTTTTCTTTTCCCTGCAGTACTGGGATGGATCTCAGGTTGTGTGTCCTAGGTATGTGCTCTCTTATGGAGCTATAGCTCCCACTATCTCTTTCACCTTCCCGCCTCCTTGGCATGATCTCACTAGGTTGCCCACACTGGCATTGAATGGAGTTGATTTTTTGTCTTTCTCTATGATCAAAGATTGACAGACAGAAGAACATCTGCAGTATGTATTCTCAAAGATGTAGGAGGTTGTTTGGATGGCTAGAAAGTAAAAGGAAGAAAGAGAGAAGGTGGGGACTGGTTGGTTGAAGGCTCCAGTCTCCGAAAGAGTGTCTGTATCTCATATCTCATGAATCTGAGATCAACTGAAACAATTCAAAACAAGTTCCTGTTTCTTATCAGAGTCATGATCTTCCATCCAATGCTGGAATGTCTTCATAGCATTCCTAACAGGCCTTGGCTTGAATC
Organism: Mus caroli; assembly: GCF_978045245.1. Classification (NCBI taxonomy): domain Eukaryota; kingdom Metazoa; phylum Chordata; class Mammalia; order Rodentia; family Muridae; genus Mus; species Mus caroli. The sequence goes on from NW_028227264.1 coordinate 6,070,033, forward strand.
TTTAAAGCATGAGTTGACTAGAGTGTGTGAAAACCTCGTCTATATATGAACAGATTTAATTGTTCTAAGGTTTCCCTTGTCTATAGGGCTGAAACTCCCTGTTCAGTCATTGAAACCATCTGGGGTAATGAGGAATTCATTTTCCACATTAGAAGAACATTTAAGGCTATGATTCATTTCTCATGCTCCACTTTTTATTTCACTGTACTGATTAATTACCACAAAGCTTTGTAATCTTTCTCTTAGCGACCTCTGGCTCCAATCCACTTTATGAGTATCCTGCTTAAAGCTCCCATCATAAGTCAATCATGAAACCTCCATGGGCTCAGAATAAGCAAAGCAATCATGACAAAGAAGGGTTTCTAAAACACAGTACAAAGTGACAGTAATTAAACTTGTATGGTATTGATTTAAGATTAGACTTAGTGGGGATAATGAGATAGCTTATCTGGTTAAAGAGCTTGCTGCTAAGTCTGGCAACTTAAGTGCAACCCCTGGGAACCTCTTGGTGGAAAGAGAGTACCAACAAATTGTTCTCTGATATCGCACTCACACTATGGTACACACACACACACACACACACAAACATGTACACGTAAACATACACTCACATGTGCATATACACACATATACATACGTACATACAAACACATACATATACACACTTATACACACGTACACACATACACCTCCTACACACATATACACATATAGACACATTTATATACACATACACACAGACATATAGATAAACACACACTTATACACACATACACAAACATATACATGCATATACACACATACATATGAATACACATACACAAACACACACATGTACACATATACACGAAGACACACACATCCATACATACATATGTACCTATAATAATAAATAATAATAATAAATAAAAAATGCCAAAAATGAAAATCACATTCATATAGACTATTGGTAACTCAAGTCCAACTGTAGACTTGAGGAAAAAGTTGGAGAGAAAGTTGGGTGGTTCAACGTTATACTGCTCTTGCAGATGACCTGAGTTTGGTCCCCAGCACCCACATCAGGTAACTCACAACCACAATAACTCCAGCTCCAGGGGATCCTCTTCTGGACTGCACAGACCAACACACACACATATCCACATATCCACATATAGATAACCACATAGTCACATAACTAGAAAATAAAAATATTAAAAAAAAATTGTGTCTAGAGATATGTCCTAACACAAATGACCAATGACTTGCTAACAAGGGTGTCAAGACAATTAAAGGAGGAAAGAAAGGATATTGCAACGCGATGATGCCACAAATTGGATATCCATATGTGTATAAACACAAATATAACTAATACCATGACACTCCTGTTACAGACAATGCAAACAAGAAACTGTGAAGACAACCTGTAGAATCGGAGGAACAAGATAGGAATCATACGGACGGACATGCAGAACATAAAAAGTCATAAAAGGAATGACAAAGGGGTAGTATTGATGGAGAGTAGGAAAGCCATAAGAATGCAAGTATGTTAATGGTTGCTTAGGGACTGGATGTGGATGTCTGGGGAATGACTGCTAATGGGAACGTGAGCTCTTTAGGCATGATAGAGATGCGTTAGCCTATAGACTGTAGTGCTGTTGGAGGGATCGCATTAGACTCCATGAACTTGTCCACTTTAAATCTGTGAATTTTATACTATTTAAATCACATCTCAGTGATTCTCTCTAAAATGTGATGTTCAATTCAAGACTTTATTTTTATTTATTTATTTATTTATTTTGCCTACAATTGGACCAGAATTTTCTCACTGGAACTATTTGTTATTCTGAGTTATTTATATTTTAAGGAAAAGATTCATTTTTATTCTTTACTGGTGTGTGTGTGTGTGTTTGCATGCATGTGTATGTGGGTGCCCATTGAGTTGAGAAGAGGCCACTGGACCCTTGGAGCAGGTACCACAGGCAGCTGTGGGCCATGCAATGTGGGGACCTCTATGTGAGCAGTTTGTGCTCTTAACCAATGAGGAACCTCGCCAGCTTCTGCAGACCTGCACTTACCTGTCTATTTATATCGCTGTTATGTTCATTTATTCTCATCCCCTGTATGAAGCATGTCCCCAGGGATGAGGGTCATTTTACATTTTTATATCTTCATTTCCTCACAGAGGAGTGTTTTTTCAGAATATTTAAGTTAAAGATGTTGTTAGTTGAATTAATGGCTTTTGAACCAAATGGATACAGTTTGCATTAAGTTGTAGGTTGACAGTTCATAGTCATCCACTTAGTTTCTATGCATCTCTTTTGTGTGAATTGCTAAGCCAGATCAATGTACCTGGCTCTTAGGCAATAATGCTTTTTTTAAAATCTTTTGAATAAATATTGAATGTTCCCTTGGGGCTGGAGAGATGGCTTAGCTGTTAAGACCACTGTCTGCTCTTCCAGGGGTCCTAAGTTCAATCCCCAGCAACCACATGGTGTCTCATAATCATCTATTGTATGATCTGGTGCAGTCTTCTGGCATGCAGATGTACATATAGATAGAGCACCCATATACATAAAGTAAATAAATCTTAAAATAATTTTGGAAAAAGTGTTCCCTTTATTTCTAGATTTGTACCTTTTTAAATTTTTTTTTTCCGAGACAGGGTTTCTCTGTGTAGCCCTGGCTGTCCTGGAACTCACTCTGTAGACCAGACTGGCCTCAAACTCAGAAATTCGCCTGCTTCTGCCTCCCAAGTGCTGGGATTAGAGGCATGCACCACCACGCCCGGCCCGCTAAATTTGTATCTTGTTGGTACACACTGAGACTTTGGTTAGTGATGACTGGCTTTCTTGGATCCTTACTCTGTTGTCCAGGTTGTTGTCTGTTGCTGCTTGCTCTGTGTTGCAAACCCTTTCTCTATGATGCCAATAAAACATTGAAGAGGACAGAACTGAGGTCAAGGGCTGATGGGACATTAAACATTTACCTGAAGATAGAATTGGCTCCAGGCTTCAGTTAACCATTCTGTGACCTAGTTCTGTCCCTCTCTGGAAGTCACCTTCCAGAGCTTCCTGACCAGATTCAGTGTTTTGTATTTGATGGGCCTTTCTCTGACAGTGTCAGCCAGAATACATATTTACTTCTATTCAGTTTACCATTATATTTTCTTTGCGGCATCCTTGAGACATCCCATGCCCCTTTAGCAGTGGTTCACGTGTGCAGATTGTGATTACTCACAAGGTGTGCCTCAATCCTTGCTCTAGGCCATAATATATTTAAGAAGAGGAATTGTACTTTCCCTAACACTTTTACCTCTCTGAAGTTTTGGATGCTTCCTAAGTGTTAGAAGTAATAGATAAATAAAATATTCAGTACTATTAAAAGTACTATTAGATCTCAATACCATCAGGGGATATATATATCTGAAAAATGCATTCTGTATACACAAATTCTAAAATAACTTGAGATAGTTCCTATCAAAAAGCTCTGCTAGAGTAAGTACCTACCCCTAATCTTCTTCAATTATTCATAATATAATTATGCATGAGCATCTCAATGATATGTTTAGAGTACAGTGAATAAATCATCTCATAGTTTTCAAGCCTGGCCACACTAGCTTGAAATGGAATATTTCTTGCAATTGCATGCTTCCTGTTTTGTCTGTGTCTAATGCTCGGGTAAGCTCTGTGTGTGTTATGATGACACTCATAGGTGCTAGCTTGGGTCTTCACTTGGGCTGTGCAGGAGCAGACATAGGCAAACCTCTGTGCTCCAAATCATAGCATCTCTTCAGGGAAAGGTGGGTGACAACCTGAATTCTCCTGTGTCAAGGGTTGAAACTTGAGTACTTATTTATGAAATGATGAAAGAGTTTACATCGGAACTATTTATTTATAGTTATATGTATCGATATGTGTCGGGGTGTGGGTATATACCTGTGTGTACCATGTCCATAGAAGCCAAAGGAGGGCATCAGATCCACACAATTGGAGTTACAGATGGATGGGAGCTGCTGTGCTTGGGTGCTAGAAACCAAACCTAGGTCCTCTGCAAGAGCAGTGTAGGCACTTAACTGCTGAGTCATGTCTCCAGCCCCGGGGTTTCCATTTTTTGTTTGTAGGTTAAAAGCACATATCTTCCCATTTATACTGTGGCTAAAGAAAGATTGCACATCCTCTACCTTGAACATCTGTCCAAGTATTTCCCAAGTGCTTACTGTGCTGGAGGGAGGTGAAACTCAACACTTCACATATAGTTTTTACTGTTAATTTCCTTTCTATAGGAAAAAAGAGAAAACACCCAAGCCAAACTAAAAACTGTTCAGAAAACATTTTCTTGATGGTCACTCAGAAAATGAAGCATTATGGAGGCTGAATTCCAGGTCACTTCTTTTAAGGGCTAGAGTGACCGAAGCTGTAGCAAATATATCGGAATGGTAACTCATATTCCAAAACCCATATTCATACAAACGTATGGTTAGGATCTGCTGTTCTACTCTGTACCTGCTGTGTCTCTCTCAATGGTCTACATGTAAAGTTCCCAGTGTGGTGCTATTGGGAGGTGGTGAAATCTTTCAGAGGCAGGCTCTAGCAGGAGGTGTTCCTTTCATGGAGATTGTGGGATCCAGTCCTGTTTTTCCTTCTTGCTTTTATACAAGTCATGTGGTGAATAGCTTTATTCTACCCCAAACTTCCAATCATGATCCATTGCATCTCTACAAATCAAAGCAACAAAGGCCACCTACCAAACTGTTTAATAAAAATAAAACTTTTTTTCTCATTAAATTGATGGCCTCAAGCATTTGTAATAGTAATGGAAAGACAACTAGAACCATATTGTCTCATCTCCAGCAGGTATGTGTTACCTCATGATTCACCATCCCAAATCTTCCATGCTTAGCAACCCAAGCTTTTCTGAGTCTGTACCTTTTCTATGGAACTCACAGGTCCAGTTGAACCTTTGACCATCGTTAAGGTACAATCTTCTGACGCGGTGACACAGTATGAAATCGACACTCAAGATGCACACAACTTACAAATATCTATATAGTATGTTCACAACTGTGCACTGGGCCACACTCATCACGATCCTGGGCTGCATGCAACTTGCCGGCTATGGGTTGAATAAGTCTGCACCAGAGCCAAGCATTCCTACCTGCACCCCCTTGACTGCAATCTTAGGCAGAAGCATATCACCCAACCTTTGCTGGCAGGACTTGAACTCTGACTGCAGTCCCTAGGAAAGGGGATGAACTCTTGTCACTCTGACATTCTGGATAAGACTTGTGCACTGTGACATTCATCTTGTAACCAAAGGAAAGCTAGTGTGAGCACAGAGCCCAGGATGCTGAGGATACACAGAAGGGAGCAGAGGAGAAACTATTTTTCTGATGCCAAAGCTGGGCCAACAGATAGTCCAGCTCTGAAGACATCACACTCCAAACATTTTTGCAGGGTGATAATGCAGTGTCTTTATTTATTTGCTATTTATTTTTATGTGTTTTATATATATATATATATATATATATATATATATATACACATATACATATATATATGTGTGTGTGTGTGTGTGTGTGTGTGTGTGTGTGTGTGTGGTAGATGCACATGAGTGAGGGGTCAGAGATGAACCCCGGCCCTGGTGTCTTCCTTAGTCATCATTCACTTTGGTTTCTGAGATAGGCCTTGCTTATTGAAAAGCTCCTGAATATTTATAAAGACTTTTTAGTTTCTGGAGAAAGGAAAGAGGCAGTAGCAACCCCAGTCACCATTTAGCAATTCATTCTTTATCTGATTGCTTAGTGAACCCAGAACCTCTCACATGATGTACCACTCAGCTATACACCCAATTCCTTCTGCTTCTATTTTTGAAGCAAAAATGTTAACAAAATAGGAACTTCCCTATTTTGTTGGCTACTAGTTGCCATTAAGCTGGCTAACTAGCAACTCCTGGGATCTGCCTGCCTCTGACTGTTCAGATTTGGGACCACAAGGGTACACCACCATACCTGACTAAAACAAAACAAAACAAAACAAAACAAAACAAAACAAAACAAAACAAAACAAAACAAAACAAAACAAGAAAACTTAGGTTCTAGGGATCAAATCCTGCTCTTCATGCTTATTTGGCCAGCATTTGCCAACTGAGCCATCTCCCTGGCCTCCTATTTTTAAAGCCACTTTATCTGGGTCTCCACTACCAGCAGCCTAAAGCTCTTTAGCAGATCAAAGTAGAGAGAAATGCACATACGTAATGAGTGACTGATTAAATGTATATGGAGGCAAAATTACCTCTCTATTCCATTCATGATTGTCACATTTATTTTTACTCCAGGCAAAAGAAACTGTATAATTAGAAAATTTCAGGGTTGAAAATAAAGGCCTGAATGTATTATAATTAAAAAAAAAAAACCAACCCTCAATTTATTGTATAGCATTGTGATAGTTAAGTAAAAGCTTACAAATTGGCTAAATGCTTAAAACACAATAAGACATCAAATAAATCAAGTTATTTTTAAAATTCCTTTATTTAATAATGCATCCGAAGTCGAGTCCAGCCTTTCATTTTTATTGGTAGGATAAATGTGGAATACGCATTGCAACCAATGAGTGTATTCCACAGCTGCTTCCTGCCCCCTCAAGTGTACATTATGTATGGAGATGAGGGAGGAGCACAGGCCTTGTCTTGCTGCCTTTTCTTCTATCTACAGTTAGTTCTTCTATTGGGTCTACCTTGAAATAAAGCAAAAGCAGAAAAAAAATTGCTGAGCAATTTCTGTGGGGAACCACTTTCTCTAAAAATGAAACATCAATTGTCTTGCAAATATTTTCCGTTTTTCATTTGCGGTGTTCTGCTGGCCACTTCGACATCGTCAAAGCTCTTTAATATTTATAAAGACTTTTTAGTTTCTGGAGAAAGGAAAGAGGCAGTAGCAACCCCAGTCACCATTTAGCAATTCATTCTTTATCTGATTGCTTAGTGAACCCAGAACCTCTCACATGATGTACCACTCAGCTATACACCCAATTCCTTCTGCTTCTATTTTTGAAGCAAAAATGTTAACAATTTGCACATATATGTATACCTATTGCATATATGTACACACACACACACAGAGTATATGGCTTGGTGAGTAAAGGCACTTGCTACCGAGCCTAACAGCCTGAATTCAATCTCTGGGAACCACACAGTAGAAGGAGAGAACTGGCTCTCTGTCCTCAGCCTTCCACACACATACACTCCCACAAGTGAATGGGTACATGTGAGACACTCAAGTATACAGTTTTTAATAAACACATCACTATAAGTACAATTCCACATTTGACTATCTGTACATTATACCAGAAGTACACAGAGATAACTGAGATCTGTTGTGTACTGGGCCAGGAACAAAGATAGGGTAGCCTTGAGAAGGCCATCTCACATCTACAGCAGTCCCAAGACTTCTATCACCCCACATCCAGCAGGATCTCTGACCCGTTCACTTTCTAGTCTATTTTATCTTATCCTCTAACAGGTGATCACAGTATTGCTTTCCCTAACTAAAACAGGGGATGTACTTTCCCACCTGTTGGGTGGATAAAGGGAGCTGGGAAGCTACCCATGAGTGGCAAAACCTTTTAGGAACAAGGCAAGGGAGAAACAGCTCATTACAGTTGACTCACAATTTCAGAGCAATCTAAATCCATCCTGATAGGAATGGGTTCCTTCTCTGGGAATGTGCTGCAGTGGCTTGGTTACATCATGGCTAATCAGAACCAGAACTAGATATGACCTTCAAAGGAAGGCCCATCCCTTAGTGGCCTAATTCCACCAGCCAGGCACTACCTCCTCAGGCCTCCACATCCTCAAAGCCAGTGCTGCATGGGAGGATTCCTGTATTTAAAACAGGGGCCTGTGCAGCACCTTTGAGATTCTAACCATCGCTACCTAGACTCATGCTCCGCCTTTTGAAGGGATAAATCTCACACACACACACATACATACACACATATATACATACACACACACACACACACATAACATATATATATATCATAGTTATATAGCCAGTTGACAAGGGTAGTGGCCTGCAAATGTCCTCTGCAAGGGCAATGTGAGGTCCTAACAGCTGAGCCATCTTTCCAGTCCTCAGTTTCAAATGTTAATAAGGAGATGATTTTTACAACTACATTCTGCCTGTATCTTATTTCAAATTTGCAGCCTCCTCACAAACAGAGTGATGAAATCACACTTATTTAAGGCTAAGGTATAATTCTGCATATCACATTCAAAATTTGTTAGGTGAAGAGACAGTCTTGAGAAACAAGACGCAACAGTTTAAAGACCAATGGTGGAGACCAGTTTAAAGACTGATGGTGGAGACCTGGCCATATCTAGTGGCTGCTTCTTTCTTGTACCAGCTGAAACTTCTTTCTACCTTCCTCTTGTTGAGTGGCAACTGACCATATCAGTAATGACAGACGTGAGTGTGACAGTCACAACTGTGATTTTTCAGACTCAGAGAGACCTTTACCCTAGTATTATTAGAATTGTGAAATTTTAATTTTACACAGCACTTCGAAATTAATTAAAGCATTGCCCCAAGAACTTAATACTCCTATAATGTGTATACTCCTAATTATAGTCTTCTGAGGGGCCATAATGAGGCCATGAGTCACAGCTGGGAGAAGTGAGAAAGGCCTGCCCAGCCAGTCAGAAGCAAACCAGACATCTAGTTATATCCAGTTAGGCTCTGAGATGATTTTGTTTTATCCTCTGAAAGTGAGGATTTAAAGGCAGGCAAGCATCCTGCCACCAAGTACACCCGAATCCCTCAAGTCTATGCCCCTGAACACAGGCTGTGCCTTCAAGAGACAGCACCCACTCATCTCAAAATTTTAACCCAGAATTGTTCCTGTCTGAAGGAAATGCAGGGACAAAGGGTGGAACAGAGACTGAAGGAAAGGCCATCCGGAGATTGCCCCACCTGGGGATCCATCCCATCTGCAGACACCAAACCCAGACATAATTGCTGGTGCCAAAAAACTCTTGTTGTCAGGAACCTGGTATAGCTGTCCCTTGAGAGGCCCTGCTAGTGCCTAATAATGAGACAGATGCTCACAGCCAACCACTGGACTGAGCACGGGGACCCCAATGGAAGAGTTAGGGGAAGGGCTGAAGGAGCTGAAGGGGTTTGCAACCCCATAGGAAAAACAACAATATCAACCAACCAGACCTCCCAGAGCTCTCAGGGACTAAACCACCAACCAAAGAGTACATATAGAGGGACCCATGGCTCCAGCTGTATATGTAGCAGAGGATGGCCTTGTTGGGCATCAGTGGGAGGAGAGGCCCTTGGTCTTGTGGAGGCTTGAAGCCCCAGCGTATGAGGATGCTAGGACGGTTAGGTGCGAGTGGATGGGGGGTGTGTGTGTGTGGATCCCTTATAGAGGCACTGTGGAGGGGGATGGGGTGATTGTGTGTGTGTGTGTAACTGGGAATGGAGATAACACTTGAAATATAAATAAATAAAATAACCAATAAAAAAAGAGTCATTCTATTATCCAATCTTTTGGGGGAAGTTCTCAAGAGTGTCCTCTTCTTGTGTCAGCCACACCCAGAAGGACCAGGCTATTTGGGGATGAGGGTAGTATTTACAGAGCTCCAGTTACCTTTCATCTGAAGGTGAGTTTGCCCCTGAGCTGTTATTACCACCATTAGACAGATAAGAAGATGAGAGCCAAGAGAGGTAAGAGGTCAGTTAAGAGCAATTGTGATAGGGTTGGAATGGAAGCCCCAGCCTCTAATTGCATGGGAGCTGCTGACATCAGGAATCACTTCCTATACAGATCTGAGATGGGAGTGAAGCATGCAAGAAAAGCTAAAAACAAAACCTTTGCTTGCCTTATAACCGCAGTTATAAGGTAACCAAGGCAAATGGATTTTGTGTATCTATTCCAGTTTCCCTAACATGGCAGATGATGCATTCCTGTGTGCATAGTCACCAC